>NC_040020.1:19105904-19415547 GCF_000972845.2 Larimichthys crocea | reverse complement strand
ATAGATAGATAGATAGATAGATAGATAGATAGATATCTATTATTGCCAGTTTGTCCTTGTGGGACTTATAGTAATGTTGGTCATATTCATGGACACCCCCCATTCTCAGTTTGTATTCAGTGTGTACTTATGTTCTCATTTTGTTGTCATTATTGTTATTTATTTGCAATGTGATATTTGTGCAGAAAATCAGCTAATATTTGCAGTAGGTTAAAAGGTATATTCAATGTAAAGCTCAGGCACAGGCACTATGAGGCAGCTTAAGGGTCCTTTCAGGGTAGTGCAAGAGAGCGCCAATTAAATAATGGACCCCCAGCCAGCCTGCATGTCGTGATGTTGTCGTGCTGTGCTTGTGTTTCTGTGTTGACAGACAGAAGTAAAGAATCTAAAACCCATGCACGCCTGAGAGTGATCCTTTGTGCTCAAGTGTGCAACATCCTCCAATTTTCTCTTGTAGTTGTCCTTGCTCTACCTAATGCTGCGTTTGGGCTCCCTTTGTACCCATTTGAGTTCTACTCGGTCCCCTGATCTAAAGGCCCTCTTCTTCTTGTTGAGAACAGGTCACTGGTTACCCACAGAAACTATAAGAAGTGTTCTGTAAAATGTAAACATATAATGAGACAGAGTTTGAAGCCCTTAACTCCTCAGGTCATTCCACAGTATTGGAGCCCTGACAGCCAAAGCTCTCTCACCTTTGTGTTTTATCTGGACTGAGGTGACATGAGGAGTGCCTGAAAGAGCACACTATATACTATTTACCACGCTTATTATTATTATTATTATGCCCTTTTTTTGGCATGCTACTCCTCCCGCAGTTTTTATCATTTATCAAAACGTGCGGCTTGGCCAGGAAACAACTGCTATGACTTTTCTAAACGTTTCGCCAAACGGTTTGCAGATAAATCGCCAAAAACCACACCAAAAAAATTAAGGGGTGTGTATTGGAAGAATGTTGAGTGAGTTAGAGTGCATGACATCATCGCTAGAGTCGAGAGGGAGAGAAACATTTGTTGAAAAATACATTTGTAAACTGCGATTGAGGCCGCAAATGTCACTCTACAGACATGATTACCACTCAAAACGTAGGAAAATCCAAGGCGTTCGCAGTGATAACACTGCTGAAGCTGTCAGTTTCAAAGTTTTGGGGTCACACACAAAGATGTGCCAGCAACACAAATCTCCTGCCCAATCTACTCCCATGTTAATTTGAGAAGAGAAATTTCCAAAAGGAGCAGGGAGCACCTGTGCTTTCTCTCACTCCCAAGTTTATACAATTTTTGCAATCAGCAAGGGAATTGTCCACAAGATGAGGATGCTGATGGTCATTTCGCTTCTGGTTTGAACACACGCACACATACATATACACACACACACACACACACACACACACACACACACAGACAAGACAAAAGTCTTTCAAAATAAGAGTCCCTTCAAAATAAAATACTAATATATTGCTTGGTAAACACTAGTGGTCTCTGTGGGTAAGGCTGATGTTCTCCAGCATCAGTCTAAAACTTTAATAGAATCCAGAGTGTGGACCTCACAGGCTCACGTGGCTCTTCGCTGCAGGGCTACATGCTGTTTTTTACTGACAGTTCCAATCTTATATGGCAGAACTATATCTCTTTTGCGCATGGTGGTATCCATGTACTGGTAATTCTTTTTCACATACCTACACCATGCACCACATGAGCAATCAACATGTGGCTGAATGGCCAGGATTATCATCCACGTCCTCACGTTTTTTACTGACCCCAGATGAACTAGCTCCCCCAGCAGTAAGTCTAGAAATAGTGACACCCCAAGGTCTTATTTGAAAGTCTTTGTTGTTATCACTGCCAGACATAACGAACTAATGGTGGGAACTTTGATAATCTTAGATCACTATGCACACATAAACTGCCATCTGCTAACACACCCATTAATGTGAGGGAATATTTTATTCTAGAATGTCACATATGGGGTTACACAGGGTCAAACATGTCTTACTGTCACAAGAACAGAGTTAAACCATAAATTGTTATGAGGACAGTGACTGATACAGAACAGCTGTATGTTTGTAATCAGGAATGCAGGTTGAGTCAAGTCAAGGTTGCCAACAACCTTAAGTGTCAAATGGACATTAAAAACGGTAACTGTTTTTGTAACTAAAGGCTTTGATACAACAGATCCCTTTAGAATTCACACTCTGATTGGCCTTTCTGGAATTATTTCTACTTGGTCCAAATCTTATACCAACAATAGAGTCTTTTGTAAGAATGGATGAATGTTCTTTGAAAAGATGTAACATGTATTCTGGTGTTCCCCAAGGTTTAGTTATAACACCTTAATACCTTTTAGCCTTTACATGCCGTCAACTGGACATTTTCATAGCTATGCTGATGACACACAGCTTTACATTGCTGCGTTTCAGGATGACTCAGGGAAAATAGATGCCATTTTGAGTGTATTTTAGATATCAAGTTATGGATTTCAGAGAAGTTTTGGTTATTTGTCCTGAAGCTCAGAGACAGAAACTCTATTAAAGTGAAAGACACTAATGCGCCCCTTTACTTCCTGCAGGATTGTCGATTGTACAGCTCAATTACAGTTACTTTAAAACTTAACTGCATGTGTTGACTTGGTTCTGTAATTGGGATATTGTGTCTGCCGTTCTGATCAACTGGTGTGCTTCATGACTCAAACACTATTTAAACAGTGGACTGAAGCCTCGGTTTTAGTGCATGTCCGATGTTATAATGATTTCTGGTGAATTGTAGTTTATGCAATCTTGCAAAGGTTTTGATGTATCTCATTGAAATAATGTATGATCTGTTTGAATTTAAAGTTGTCTCTGACACACCGCATACCTAGTTACGTTATTGATAACTATCTTTGTTTTTCTCATTCAAACAAAATGAAAGATATTAGAAAGCCGTGCTGAAGCATTTTGACTGAACATTTTTCATCTAACCCTAACCAATCAAAATCAGGCAGACTTGCCTCAATAATATATTACATGGTCAAAGAGTGTGTAGAGACACTAGCAGATCTGCATTCCCCAAACTTAATTGGCAGCCAAATAATTTCAACAAGCGATTCTTCAGTTACTTTATTAATGTAAACTTGATTCTGAACATTGATCCCGACAGTGTTGCTTTCCAAACACTGTATTTTAGTTTTTGTTTGTTTGTTTTTGGTTTGCTTACTCTGTAGCAGCTACACTGGCTTCACTCTATGGGGACAGGTGGTGTCCTATGTCAGTCTAGACTATTTTAAGAGTCTATCATAACCAGAAAAATTTTGATGCTAAAATAATGACCATTAAAAAATACTTTAGATTTGTTCACCTCTGAAGGTCAAATTGTGTTAGAACCCCTGCTGAGTTGTCTAATTATATCTTTAAGATTTATAGACTACTGCTGGCACTTCTCCAATGCGCCAAGGCCACAGGGTCATCTAAACAGCAAATTTAGAGGAGGTGTTAGAAGCTGGCATGTGTGTGTGCGTTAGTCATTTGTCATTACAGTGAGTGCTAGTTCAAGTTTTATGGCATTGTCTTTTGCCAATCCTCAATGTTCAGGTTTAGTAGGTTTGTAGTTAAGTATGGTTTGGTTTGGTTTGGTTTGAAGTTAATTATTAGATTTGAAAAGTCTTCTGGTTAGATTCAGGATGAGGGGTTACGTGATTAGTGTAAGATCCTGACATGAAGAGAAAAAGCAAATAATCCAGAGAATATTATCATGCTGTCACAGTGAATTACATGAAATTCAAGCTATAACTACAAATCAAACTGCTCCCTGCCCAGCAGCTCAATTTATCCAAGCATGTATCCTACACTGAAGCAGCTGTCACCATTACAGTTGTCATCATTGCAGTTGACTTAGGAGAAGGTGAAGTCGTTCAATGTCATAGATTCTCTTTGGAAGCTCTAAATGTTTGAAATGAACTACTTTAAATTGATTGTTGGTATACTCCACTCAAAGCGTGAAAATCCTGGTGTCATAGACATGGACAAGATGGGACCAAATATACAAATGAGGATAACAGCAGACAGCCTCTTCTCAAATACATTAATGCACTTAGTTGTACATAGTAAAGTAACAGAAATAGTAAAGAATGAAAAAGGAGGGCTTAAGAAAAGTTACAGAAATTGTTGAATGCAGTGCCCCCAATTTCAAAGTCAAGAAAGAGTGAGAGATGGGATTTCAGGGTTTATACATTTAAGCTTAAAACATGCTAGAAACCATGGAATCCCCAGCATGGATGTCTCAAAACACCCTAGAAAAGATAGTAGTGAATGGTAAATCCAAATCGATGATTCAGAACACATTTGAAGTCCCCAAGGAAGTTAGAAAAAAAGTTCTAAAGTTGTGCTTTTGTACAGTAATTAGTGAGGCCCGGACATAGATGCATATACTGCAGCAGCCCTCATAGACTGTATCACACAGGAAGCACTCCAATGATCACACTTATTGTCTTATAATCAAAGTATTTTTCTGAATTTTGTCCTGCGTCCCAGGATAATCATCAGTGTGTTCATTGACAGTAAAAGTAGTCTTAACACAGTCTCTGTGTCTCTCCCAACCTCCCTGTGTGTGTCAGGTGAGAGGCCTGCTATATTCTCTGTCTCATGACCGACATCCCAGAATGTCTGAGCAGGAATGACCTGAGCGGCTGCTCATCGTAAAGCTGTCTATGATTTGTAGTTGCAGGGTCACGGGGACCCCTCTCCTCTTCTCTCGTGGATTGGAAATATCACGTTCACTCTTGTGGAATCTATGAATATTTTTTACATGAGACAGTAACCGGTAGCAGGGTTCAACAATGCCTGTCAAAAGTGCCCATGCCTGGGCACAGTCAAAAGCCAGTAAAACTTAGAGTTTGCTGTTAGTTAGCCTATGCAATAATGCTACATGTATCGTATGTCCCTGATCAGGCACGTGACTCATGCACACACATGTCATAGTCACAGAGCTGTTTTTAGACATAGGTGAACTAGGCAGTTGCCTAGCTGCTGCCACCAGCTGGTGGGCCGCCAAGAGGAGGAAGAGATCTTTTGCACTTTATTTCAGACACTTGATCTAATGTGTGTCCATTTCTACAAAAAAAATCTGCTGCTCACACAGCACTGCACACCATGTCATTAACCTGCAGGATGCTGCTCATTTCAGAATCGTACAGTTTATTTGCTCATACCGCTGTGTAGGAATCATGCAGACGTATAATCCACTCCGATCCACAGAATCGAGTTCCGGACTAAAAAGTTCAGGCATTTTTCCATTAATAGTTTTCTTATGGTCTTATAAATCTCAGTGTTTGCTCCTGGCATGACAACTGCTCAAAACACCCCGCTGTGCTCTGTTGAAACACTGTCACTGCCATGCCACTTAATCATATGACAGCTAGTAGCTAATCTATTTCAGTTACTTTATGTAACTGAACTACACCTCCAAATGTAATATTCTAGTCATAATGGGGTACAGTCCTAGTTTGTTCAATGACCTTTCCCGGCTCTTGCCCCGATAAAGTTTCTGATGTAATAAATGGTTAAAAAATAAGATAGAATATAAAAACTCCATTTCGAAATACAAAGTTGAACAAAGGTGAACTGTGTGAATCAGCCCGAGCTGGCTGGAGATCACACTGAAACTGGAAATAATGACTATGAATAATAATGAATGAATGAGGCTTGAATTTTTTGAGGGAAGTGTAAAGGTAACGGAACAGATAGAGGAAAGTGTAATGTGACCAGAGCCTAAATCTTCAGCAGACCCTCCTGCAACAGATTCACATATTGTAGAGAGGAATAATACAAACAGACAAGAGGCTCCTAACCCTGCAACGGAGCTGAAGGTCTAAGGACATACGAAAGAAGAAGAAGAAGGGAACAACACACTTCCAGCATTTTATCAAGAGCTTCTTAGCTGTAAAACAAATCTGAACTGCTTCACTTTTTTAAGATAGGCCTAAAATGTTCACTGTAAGTTGTAGACTCTACAACTTACAGTGAACATTTTCCATCAGTCTACATTGTAGACTGATGGAAAATGTTCACTGTAAAAGCTGTAAAAAATAAAATAAAAATAAATATTACTTGGTCAGTCGGCATGGTGGCCTGCTCAGTACAGAAATAACAGTAAGAAGGTTCCTGATTTAAACCCTGTGCAGACCCCATGTCTGCAGGCACTCCGGGGTTCCTCCCAAAGACCAAAGTCCAAAGTGTAATGAGTCACATTGGTGTTTTTTTGTCTCTATGTGGCAGCACTGTGATGACAACTTTCCAGTGTATGTTCTGCCTCTCGCCCTCATCTGGGAAAGACCCCAGCACCCAACGACCCTGATAAGCAGTTACAGGAAATGTATGGATGGATTACTCAATCAGGGCAAATGAATTGTCAACTGACAGGTATCAGGTAAACACAAACACAAACGTGTATGTGTATCACTGCATGATGGATAAGGACATCATCTATGTTGGGTCCTATGATGTCTCTGCTGCAGGGGAATACATCAGCTTGAGTTTACTCATGCTCCAAACGTCCAACAAGAACACATATTTATGGGATTCCTGAACAAAACAGCCTGCTAGCTACAATTTATTCTCTGTCTGTTGGCAAAATATTAATCAAAATAAAATTCATCATATGGCATAAGTCTCTACAAAAGGAAAGTACGGTGGTTAGTCAAAATGATTTGCTAGAAATGTATGTAGACAGATTTAAAGCTGCAAGTAGCGATAAACAGGCCAGTCTGTGCATGTGATGTAGTGCAACAATAACAGTGTTGTTGCAGGTCAGTTGACACAGTTCTAATTTTTAAGGTGCAACATTGCACAATCGATGACAGTAGAAAGAATAAACAGCAAATCACCCGTATGTTTTGAAAAATAAAAAAATTAAATATGCGGTGCTGGACACCGCCATGTTGGATGTCCTGCCTCTTCCGCCTCCACAGTTAATCTAACAATTGGCAAAGATGTGGGTCATCAATGGACCTGAGGCATGACGCCTGGGTGCTCGAACAAGCCATCTGTCATGACACATTAATCCACAAATGCTTATAGTGCCAGACATCAAGTTGTCATTTTGGTACTGTAGATGTTCCTTATTGTGGAAAAAATGTGAACATTTAGAAAAGAAGGTGACTAGTTATGGTTTTACAAGGTTTCTTTTCTTTTTATTAATGTCTAACTTCACACCACAAGTGAAAGTATCCATACATTATCTGTATAATAATTTTGGCCATTTTGAATGTAATAAAGCCAATAATGTAATAACATGCCAATAATGTAATAACTTAGTAATAACTAGACTGATGAGACCTTTTCATCTAACACTGAGCAAACACATGTAGGTCACATGACCACTGTCTTCGTGATCTAACTAGCATATACACTTCACAGTAATGTATAAAATAATATTCCTCCATACATGAAATTATGAATTTAAATATCTAAGCAAATAAACAATAGTCTAAATAAAGACTTTGTGTTGCATAGTACGTACTCTTGATAAATGAATATGACAGCTATGTCATCTACTTTATCTATTTCTGATAAGCAAATGCACAAAAACTCCAAAATAATCTTTTATTTCCAAGAAATGCAGCCCTATCCTAATCGCATAACGATTTTTTAAAATGCTATGCCAGTAACATAATAACTTATTACGTTATTGGCATGTTATTACATTATTGGCTTTATTGCATTTAAAATGGCCCAAATTATTACGTTATTGGCAGGTATTACATTATTGGACTTTATTACATTATCGGTTGCTACAGGATCACTGGGGGCTGGAGTCTATCCCAACTGACTTAGGACGAGAGGCGGGGTACACCCTGGACAAGTTTCCAGTTCATCACACGAGTGGAAGTAAATAATTGGTAAATATGCAGAGAGAGACATTAAACATGTGTTGCTGTCAAAAGAGTCATAAATACTAGTTATGTTACCATTATACCTTTTACATCAAAGTGACATGGTAAATGGACTGTACTTATATAGTTCTTTTCTAGTCTTCTGAGCACTCAAAGCACTTTTACACTACTACACTACATACCTCATTTACCCATAATCATACTCTGATGGCATTGGCTGCTATGCAAGGTACAAAGGTGCTCATGAGTTTTAGCCATTCTAACCATTCATACACATTCACCGATGGTGTGTGATCATCAGGAACTATTTGGGGTTCAGTATATTTCCCAAGGACACTTTGACACTTTGACTGGAGGAGCCGGGGATCAAACCACCGATCATCTGATTAGTGGACGACCCACTCTACCTCCTGAGCCACAGCCGAGCACTACAGATACAAGACTGATGACTCTGTGTCTCAGTTCAGATACTTTCAGACTTACACTTACTACTTTTGAGTCTGTGAAGTGCATTCACACTGTCAGTTCTGTCAAAAGTCTGCATACTGTGCATACTGTGCAGTACCCAGATGGAGCACACATGATGGTCAAAAAGTTGTGTTGAACACTGGTCACTCCTCATCCTCAGTGGTCGCCATTTTGGTTACATAGCTAAACAGGAAGGACAACTAGCATTGTAAAAAAGGCGGCAGAGGAAGCTGCTGGAGCTGAAGGGGATGCTGTGAATACAGAAACATACAAATGGAAGTTGTATGTATGTTTTATATTTATATTTATATTTATATTTATATGTATATTTATATTTATATTTGGCAGTTAATTGCCATCGCATTGATGCAAAGAAGTGCATGTCTGAAAGGGTTTTTTACAAAGACTTGTATTGCCCATGAACCAATATGTCATGTCTTCTTCATCTGTCCTAATAGAACTAGGCTAAAAGATGACACACACCAACACACATGCCATATCCAAGAATAGAAATGATGGCAGTGATGAAGTAGGAAGCATGCGAGACTAGACGAGAAGCCAGGGAAAGGTGTGAGATCGCATGTAGTACTTCCCACATGTCTGAAATATACCTGGGGGGTGTTGGGACGGCAGTGGGTGAGAAGGCGCAAAGAGATTTGTACTTTTTATCTATTAGATTACCTCTCAACTTGCCCCACAAGTTGAACTTAACTAACTCTGCCTCTCTCTAGTAGTAGTGATAGACAACAAGCGTTTCATCATGAAGATTGATTTGGAAATATTGGAAATCCACCCTTCCCAAACCATTTGCATATTGAGATCTGATCAATGCATTTTATTACCAAATGTAAATGCAAAATCATTATGAAGTTAATAACAGGTGTAAATGAGGGCAACAATTCAAGTAGGACACAAAGACCATCACAGGCTAGGTGTGTGTGTATGTGTGTGTGTGTGCACGGTGAGGATGTAATGATAATGCATGTCAGCGTGGTTAAAGCAACCCAGAAGAGAAAAAACTTAAATTAGACTTATTTTTAGTTCTGTGTAACATGTAGTAAATAAAACAGTTCTATGTACTGACCATCAATATAAGACACTGTGAGTTTGTGTACAGGAACGTTGATACAGTTTGTGTTCAGCCAACAATGATCATTATTTAATACAGAGTTGAAATTTGAGGTGACGTTAGCATCACAGCTTCTTTAAGTGATAAACGTTGCTGATGCTGATCATCATAAAGTGTGTGTCTACGTGTGTGTGTGTGTGTGCCTGTGAGAGAGAATGTTAAGGCATGCTGACAAGCAGAGGCTCATGGGATTTGGCTTCACAATTGCAGCTGTCTACACCAAATGAAAAATGATTCGTCTCTGAAAATGATACAGCAGAAAACACACAAACTTCGTTTGCTACAAGTAAAGTGACTGTGAGTGTGTGCCACCCTGCGGGTACACGCAGTGCACATTCATTCACTTAACTGAGTGTAAAAGATTAACACCAGTAATTGTAAAGGCTATTAATCAGGCTATTGATTCTACTGTCATGGTTAATTGGGGGACACAATCTTTATATGTAAGTTTGTTGCTGACCTGCTGCTTTTTGATATGACCTCTGAGAGATGGTTGTACCATAGTTCATAATGGAAACTGTCAATAATACCTCTGTTTTCTTTTCTGTCTGAACTAAAAGTACTATACAAAGGTCACGAAACAAGACTAAGCAAAAGAAGTAGTGCTCACATATTTCACCACTGGGCCTTACTGTAACTGTTAGTTACAGACCGAGCTGTTGAGGTTAGCTATAATGAATATGCAAACAATCATGTACAATAAGATGTCTGAAGAACAGCACATTAAACCTAGAGAGGTATTTCTGTATCCAACTTGCTAATATAAATATAGAAACAAGTGTAAGTATATAGAAAAACCTCAGAGTGCATTATCATGATTATACCACAACTCCTGACCAATAAAACAAAACAAAAACAAACATTTTTAGTTTCATCATTGAGAGGTTACCAGAAACACACAAAGAAGCGGCATCATATCTCTTTATCTCTTGATACATCACTTTGGATCAAATTCATAAATCCAACTTAAAGTTTTTAAATTCTGACTTTCAGAACATCATTAATATTTCAGAAATATTAGCTGGGTGAGTAGAATGCATAAAGTGCATAAAGAAATTTCATGCATGGAGAAGTGATAGTGGGTTAGAAGGTGAACAGAATGAGCATTAGTATAACTTATAACATGTATTTTTGTTTTATATTTTTTCATTTCGTTCATTTAATTTTTTATTTATAGGGAAAATAACCATTTTAAATAACATCTCATTTAACTTCTCAGTCATTTGTTAACTTCCAAATTCTAAATACTATTCCTACATTCCTTTCCTTTTCATCATATAGTAAGATTACAGATTAGACATTACACAAGGTTATTCTATTTCATATTTTACTTTATTTTCCTAAACTGAACTGTACCGACCCTCTTACCAAACCCTCTTACTCACTGATGAGCTGCTTTTGTGAGGTTAGTGCTGATCCTCTGAGCTCGCTTCTTCTTGTTGATCTTCTGCATCTCCAGACCACTCTGAGAACCCTGGATAACCTCTCAAAGATCCAGTAATTATAATTTAAAATGAAGGATGACACGAGGAAAGACTCAAGACGAAGGAGTGAAAGAAAGGAGTAGTCCAGAATCTCTGCCTCCACCATCTACAAAATTACAAGAAAAGCTAAACTGAATCTTTGTGCATTGAACTCAGCTCCACGTGCAGCCAGCACAGCACATGCTCAAAGTGACTGACTTAGCTCCGTCTCTTTTCGCCTGCTCCCTCTCTGGCATTCACCCACACAACATTAACCCCTCCTCCCTGGATCATAGACACGCTGAAATTCCTTATGGAATTTTTGATTATGCCCCAAAACAGAAAAACACACCTAAAGAAATATTTCACCCTCATGTGACAACCATCTAGATTAAAAGCACTTTAATGTCTTGTTGCAGTATATAAAACAAACCGGCTAAAGCTGCATCATATGGATTTGCTTTTGAAGGACAGTATAACATGTACAACACACTGACTACACTCTATTTGAATTTATATATAGTAACCTGTATTTAACCTATTTATAAGATTTAATTTCTGTCAGTCAGTCGAGGGAAGCATCCAGGGTTAGTCCTCTTTTACGGGATGGTAGGAATTACTGGGTCACAAGTCACAGCTTCAGAGTCTCCAGTTACAGCAGACCGCTGATTCAGAGGTGGAATGGTCAAGTGTAAGGACACAGTGAGATGGAAGAGGGTCTGGAATGATGTAAGAAGATAGAGCATCACGTAACAAGAAAGAGAAAAGTCACAGAGGAGTAATGTGAGAGGGGATGGAGGGAACATTGCAAATTAGTCAGAATGAGCAATGGTAACAATATAATACAGTCAGCTGCATTTTACCTCAGCTGAGCCAGCCATTACTGTGAGCTCTTCAACCTAAAATCATAGATTTCAAATTTTATTCTGGATCTTACGGCTAATCTTGGTTCCTATCAATACACATGGAGCAGCTTTCTGGATCAACTTCAGAGGTTGAAGAGATGTATTGTAGCAGCCTGATAACAAGAGTTACAATAATCCAGCCTAGAAGTAACAAATGCGTGGATTAATTTTCCTGCATCCACTTGAGACTGGATGCTCATGATTTTTGCAATCTTACGTAGGTGAAAAAAGTTTTTAAAAGTCCTCAAAATTTGTTTTATGTAGATGTTAAAGGACAAATCCTGATCAAAAACAACTCCAAGATTCTTTACAGTGGAGCTCGAGGCCAGGGTGATCCCATCTAAAGTAACTAAGTCTCTAGAAAGATTTTGTCTGAACTTAACATCAGAAAATCATCCAATTTTTTATGTCCTGATGGCATGTTTGAAGTTTAGTTAACTGATTGGTTTCATCAAACTTGATTGATAAATTTGGGTATTATCAATAAAAGTCAGCATATATAGGGAGAAAAGAATCGGTCCAAGCACAGAACCTTGTGGAACGATCCAGAAAGATCCAGTAATCCAGGTAAAACTTCTCTGAGTAGACTGGTTAGGCTAGAATCTAAAAGTCAGGTTGACAACTCCTGTCCTGTGTCTGAAGATAAATTGGTGCCTGGTCAGGACAAGAGGTGATGAATTTTGTCTCTTATAGTTAGAATTTTATGATTAAAGAAGCTCATGAAGTCATTCCTACTGGGATTTAAAGGAATACATGGCTCAATGCAGATGTGGCTCTCAGAGAAACCTGGGGTTGTTCTTATTTTCCTCTATTAAGGCTGCTCTGTCACACAAGATGGATAAGAATGAATAATTGAATAATCGATCAATGATGGGCTGTCAGCCTTACCTCTGAACAACACAGCTGATGGTCTCAAACTATGATAACCCCATGAAGCTGAATGATAGAATTCCAAGAGAGTGTCTTTAAAGCAAAATAATCTAGGATGTAAAACCTATTTTTCTTTGGTTGCACTTGGTTTATATATATATATTTGTAAATGATATGTGATGTAAATCATATTATGTAAATGTAACTGTAAGCTGGCCTGTGTGTCTAGAGGGAATCACAGTGTGACAGGTGCTGACTGATGTGAGTGATGATGCTTCCATTTCTGTCCAGGCAAAAAATGCAAAACCGTGAGCACTATGAAATTCCATCTGTGTCCAGAAGTGTGTGTCAGTGTGTGTCCAATTAGGCGTCCACAGACACAAAATGTCATTTGTCTGTGTAAAAATTAAAAAGCTTAGTGGTTGTTTTAAAAATGGTAATCTTTCATATACAAACACTTGGTTGCACATGGGTCCGGCTCCCTGTGATGTATTGGAAGTAGGTGGTGTTAAGACAGAGGTCCAACAAACTACAAATCTGGCGCAGCATGAGGTTGGTCCTGGTGTGTAGAGTGTTGTCATGTAGTAATCTACGCAAACAGTGAGTGACACCATGATTTCATCTGTGTTCAGTTTCAGTCCTCAAACCTTGTTCACAAAGTCCATGGAGTTGTGGATGTGTGAGGAGTCTTGCCAACCAGTGTTGCCAGGATGGTGGCTACATCCACTAATATCATTTACAGTTTTTGGCTACATCAAGTCTAGCTTTTGGAGACACTCTATGGCCTTCTTGTATCTGCTGGTGGGGTCGCATCTCAGTGATTCATATGTAATGGGGTAATTCAGGAGGGTGGTAACCCTCGTGTGGTAATCAGCCATCATGGACTGTACTGTACTTATATAGCACATACAGTAACAATACATTTTGAGACTGCACATACTTACATTACTTACATACTCACACATACACGCACTCACCTCTTGCACCAATGTAAGGTAGAATACAAATGAAATAAATATTTCCTAATATCATTTACAATTTTCTTTCATGTAAAGCCCACATTTCCATCCTTAATGATATTCATGTATGGTTTCCAGAGACTGACAAAGTCTGCTTGCCCTCAGCAATGTAAGTTAGAGACAGACCGATACAATGCAAGAGTTCCTTAATCCATATCCATATGATTAGAGAGAGAGAGAGAGAGAGAGAGAGAGAGAGAGAGAGAGAGAAGAAGAGATAATACTCAATAGTAACTGAATCATTATGTGTAATGATACTCTATTTAAAGACTGCCCCCCCCCCCCCCTCTCCTCACCATCTGTAAACATCATGCTCATTAATGCATGTTACTAACCAAACTTCCCCGGAGTTTCTGTGCTCTGTCGTCCAGCAGGTTCTCATGGATCGTGGCTGCTGCTGTGGTCCTGCATGACGTCCACTACACATTTATTACTGTCATTATTACTACCATATCTGCTACTGTGGTCATTTTGTCATTCATTGTAATTGTACAGTATGTTTGTGTAGATCTTTCTACTACGTGACATCCATTGCACGTCTGTCCGTCCTGGGAGAGGGATCCCTCCTCTGTGGCTCTCCCTGAGGTTTCTTCCACATTTTTTTTCCCTGTTAAAGGTTTTTTGTGGGCAAGTTTTTCCTCACTCGAACCGAGGGTCTAAGGACAGAGGGTGTCACTCCCTGTACAGATTGTAAAGCCCTCTGAGGCAAATGTACTTTGTGACTTTGGGCTATACAAAAAAATTTTGATTTGATTTGATTTGAGTTTCAAAAACATTCAAATTCCTATACAAATACACATTTTCATCATACATGTTGAAGTCAAGGCAGGGAGTTTTTATTCTTACCTCCCATTTATCATATCACAGTCCCTCAGATTTACATCATGACATATATTGGAAACTCCAGAGAAGAAGTTTAGATAGTAACATGCATTAATGAGACATGTATGTTTACACATGGTGGTGGTGATGGAGAGAGAGAGGGAGAGAGAGAGAGAGAGAAAGAGAGAGAGATAATACTTAATAGTATACTGATTTTTCATTATTGTATTCATACTTTAATTTAAACCCAAACTTTATTTATTTATACCACTTTTATGCAGACATGCAGCCCAAAGTGCTTCACAGAGCAGAATAAAGACAGAGATAGAACATAAAATTACCAAAATAACAAACATAAAAACTGCAATCATAAAACAAATAAATGTTAATTCAATAAAAGTAAATTGAAACCTATAAGGTGAATAAGCACAAATAAAGGTTACAATGACACCACTGACCACAGACCTAAAACTACTGAAGACATCAAGACCATTAACTGTTCACACTGTCATGTATGCATAAAGATGATGAAAATGATAAATGTGTCATTTCCTCTTGTTTCCTCTCCTCTCATAAAGGCATCAGTCATTTCTGTATAATTTTACAATGACCACATCAGGAAGTCCCACTCAGAAAAAACTCACTATCACAATGAAAGAGTGAATTAAATAAAACCTTCTCTTATATGTGATTATTGCGCCACTCTGTGGAACATTTGCGTGGTGGCGCTCAAACAAAATAATTAATAATAATAATAATAATTAATAATAATAAGCCTAATATTTCCTCTGACAGTTTGACAGTTCCTCCTCGTTTGAACAAGCTCATTTTATCTTGACATAAGTCGTGCATGATATCACTTAGTGTGTCAAGGCCCAATAAAATGTTTATTTTAGACCTTGTTACAGAAACCGCTATAAAAAGCATTTTTGTGTGTGTGTGAAATTATTTATTTAAAGTTGAAAAATTAGTTAATTGATTACTGTCTGGCATCAGTAAAAATCCCTCTCTTGTCTCCAGCTCATTCAAAACTCTCACAAACCAACTTTGGCTAAAAGGCCCTTTGGTTCCATTTATGTTTTTCTTTTTTCTTTGTGAAACTTTATAAATGTTAGCTCAGCCATTGGAGGCTATAACATGATGTTAATTATGTATGCAGATTTTGTGAAGCAGACAGTCCCATCATAATGTTGCAGATTTGGATCTGGAGGTCCGTGTCAGGAGTGTCTGCTCAGTGTGGTTCTGACATTCTGTTTTATAGTTACAGCACAACAGGGTAAAGGAGCAGCAAGCAGATCCACACAGGTCAGGCTACAGTAATGCTTTCTCACAGATCCACTGGTTTCTGCTGCTACAATTGAAGTCGTTCAAGCCAATGAAATTTTTCATAGTACGAAGGTCAGCGCAGTCTTCTCCTCCATACGCCCCATCGGGCTGCCCATTGGCCCACTGCAGCCTGCAGACAGAACAAACCACCGGCTGTCAGTGAGAGGGAAACATGAGGGCGAGTGTCATATATTGGTTGTTGTTGACACACTGTGTCATTTCAAGCTGGTGCCCTAGCAGATTTTTTCTCCTTTTTATTTTTATCAGTATTATTTTTTTAAATATAATGTTGTTATGATTATATTTATTAAGCTTGGTTCTACAAGGAGGCAAAATTATGCATTGCAGCTTGACATTTGCATCTTTTGATGCCAAGGTGAAAGCTTTACTGCAAACTTTAAAGGAAACATCTGGATGTTTCAGAGCATCTCAACGTGATCACACAAATCTGGAATATGATTTTCCAACAGGGAGTTACTATCATAACATTCAAATAAAATATGCTGGAAGGCGAAGCTGTCGATTTTCCAGTCTATCTACGTTCCAACCCTCACCTATGGTCATGAGCTTTGGGTAGTGACTGAAAGAATGAGATCAAGGATACAAGCGGCCAAGTGGCTGAAAGTGTGTTACAGCTGCAGAATCCACCAATGAAAACGGACATTAGAAATAAACAACACATTTATTTCTCCAGTATAAAATGTCCATGTCTTTATGAATATCTCACATGTCCTCGTCCAGTGGTGTTCCATCCACCCAGACCCAGGTTCCTTCCTGCTCCCTGTCAGTCATACCAACCCACGCTGCTGCTGTGAATCCAGTGAGGAAGGCCTGTCATAAAGCAACATCCATCACACGTCTGTTTAAATATCCTGTCTGCTGGTATCTTTAAATGTAGGAATGACAGATTTCTTTAAGGATACACAGAACCTGTTCCTGTCTGCTGGTGATGATGACCAGGTCAGCCTCTCTCTGCATGCAGTCCCGCCGGCTGTTGTCCCAGCTCCTCCTCTGTGAGGAAATGTAGTAACAGCTGGAGCCGAACATGATCCAGCCCTCAGGACACACACTTATCTCTGTCTCACCTCGACACAGCAACACAGATTGCATGTCACAATACAGAACATGTAGACAGAATGGTTTCATGATGCAACAAAAAACAGGAAGCTGCATGTGAACACAGAGTACACAGAGCTTTAGAGACTCGTCAGATTCCTGTAGGTAACATATGGGGCTGAGCGCAATCAGACCTGCTGATATTGACCACTTTTTAAAGGGTGTATTTATGTAAGTTAGGAATATATACATACTTTAATAAAACTATAAAAAACATTTTTACGCAATTTCTGGAAAAACCTGACCCAGATAGCATGGCAGCATTGATTCAATGGTGGTCTGCTATCTGGGGACTGGTTTAATTAATATTATTTCAATGTTGGTTCAATGATAACACAGAGATTGATTTAAGTTGAACTAACATTGATTTTATGTCTGTCTAATCTATTTTTCATTATTGAATTAAAATGATTTCAGGGTGCAAACCTGATGAATAATCAATGTTATATTTCAATGTTGTGCATCAATAGTGTTGATTCAGTGTTGACTCGGTTGTTTTATTTTGGCATTTTTGTCCGTTAAATGTCACCATGACACTGTGTCACAGAAGTACACTGTACCAATCTTCACTGGAAGCCTCATTAATTCTTTTAAATTTGGTTATGTACAATGTTAATACTTACTACTCCTGTTCACACTGCTACTGTAGACTGATTTCATTTGTACAAGGCAGCAACAAGTGATTTAGAGATTTACCCCTGTAATACTGTAATATGTTAATATCCCTGGATTACATACCTCTAAATACAGTTAGAATACACTTACAAATACTGCATATTGCCAGTAATAATAAATGACCCTGTTATGCAGATTTTTATGTTTGTTTGTTTTTTAAATTCAGTTTAATCACAACTTTGTGTTTTATTTATAGAGCTCCAAATGGCACTTTCCATACAGAGCAGGAATAGACCGTACTTGTTGTAATATCATTTATAGAGACCCAACAATGTCCACCATGAGCACTTGGCGACAAAGAAAAACTTTTAACTTTTAAGAGGCAGCCTCGAAACCTCGAACAAAATCCGACCGGCTCATGGTGGGTGGCTATCTGCCACAACTGGATACGTCTTTTCAGCTGCTAAATGTTCCAATATGTTCACCAGCTGGTCGCTAACTTTGTGTTTGTGTGCAGTGGGCTGAAAGACGCTAAAGAGCTGCACATGGCTGAAGGTGCTGCAGAGTTAGTCTACCTTTATCAGTGGGCTCAGTCAGAGCAAGTCTCAGAGAGATGTTGAGGATCCCTTGAAGGACACACAGCAGGCCAAAGCTCAGCAGAACCACACTGATGTGTTTTAACTCTGTACACACACACACACACACACATTTCTATTTCAGTTCAGACAATTAGAATGTTGATATCCTAATGTTATCATATACAGCTAAAACACAGCAGCACTTACATAATATCATATGTCCCTGATGATGACTTACTTGGTTTTGGAGTCTCTGTCGGAGCATCCTCGGGTTCAGGTCTGGGGAATTCCTGATACTCAGCAACTTCAAAGTTGATACCAGAGTCACTTGCACGAAAGAACACAGCCATTTTGAAGCCTCCGAAGTGAGAAGGTGTGTTTTATGTCTGATGTTGTGCAGTGCCTCAACGCTGACATGTTTTCCTGTCTGTCTCTGCCCTCCTGTCTTGTGTAGAGGAAGTTCCATACGTCAAACGCTTTATCCTAAACAGACAATATAGATTGATGATGACGAGACAGTTTCACAGTGACCCTCTCCTGTTTTTTAATGCTGTTACCACAACATCTAATATGTGACACATATCGACTGTCTGCATTTTAAATCTGGTTTCACTCTTTTTAACAAAATATTTGTTCAGTGTTTGGTTTGGTTAGGCATCTTTTAAGGTTTTTACAGAATGGTTTCATTCAGGAATACATGCCTTCTGGAAATTCGACCTTCTGGCTTCTGTTTATGGACGTCCATTGATGACTGTATTAAACTAAAATCATTTAGAACGTTTCCCATTTTCAGTTTATTTCTGCAAAATTAAAATGACATTTTTATTTCAGTCCTGAAACACATCTACCTGAAACAATTCAATGAATGTCAACTGAAGAAATGAGGTTAAATCTTCACTGATTTATTTGTTGCTTTGTCTTATGTCAGACTCTGGCGTCACTCGGTGTGATGTTGAGGAAATCTTTTGAAATGAAGTGAGCACAGCAGCAGCTTTACACAACAGTGTGACAAACATGTTGCACAAGAGAAATGTGGCTAAAATACTGTCTATATATAATAAAATAAAATACTGTCTATATAATATTTATTTGAGACACTGGAGAATATGTTGACATTTACAACACATTGTGATACAAAGAAATACAGTAGATGTACAATATCACACGTGTGACAGTGTGCTGGTTTCAGAGCTCAGCCATATTGCTTCTCTATTCTTTACAGACATGACTGTATGAAGGCAACAAGAAGGACCAGAGCATGCTGGGATATATTTAAAAAATGAAGCTTGAGTGTATGCAGTAAGTAGAACTGTAGATAAAGCAGTGTACAGATCATCACAGACAGGTGTGTGTATTATTCAGACATTAAATATTTGTTCTGCTTCGAATGACTTTGTATTCAGTCAGATTAAAGCCACTTGATATTCAACACAACAGGTAAAGAGTTCATTCAATTTAGTACAAAAGTTATATGTTATCTCATGACTCTACAACAGGTAAATCTACATGTAAAATTCATTTGCAGGCAACCATAATGACAGTACATTTTGACATGATCAATATTAGAGAGTAACTTGGACCCAATTCTGCCATCTTTGTGTGTCTGTGACTAATGGGGACGACTGAATTTGGTCCAGTGTTAAATGACATACCATTGTCTTCAGTGGTTAGTTTATGTGACTTTGGTGCTTTTAATTGGTTACATATAACAATAACACAAACAACTAACCAACTTTGTGTTGAGCCCAGTTTTTGTCAATGGAGTTTGGTGGCTTTGAACAGAGCGATCCAGCAGCTGTTCTGGATTAAACAACAGGTCTATCTCTGTAGGCTCCTTTCCAGAATGTCGTCAGGCACTTAGAGCAATCCGAGCCTGTCAGTGGCCAAAACAAACACTATAAAAGGACCTACTGTGTACTTTCTGTTGCAGCCTGGCTTCATTTCTGGTGTCTGCTGCACTCCCACTAAATACTGACACACTTTCAAATGGTTGTGGCACAAAAACATGTCCAGGTTGAAACGACCTAAGTTTACTCTTTAACCCAAAACCAAAAGAACACAAGGAGCACTGAGAGTACGTCCACTGTGTGCGTACTGAGCACCACACTTATACTTGGGGCAGGTTTGCAGGAGACTGAATGATATGTTGCTCTCTGTGTCCAATTAACTCATTTTATTGGACACACTAATGCTAACAGTTGTTATGTTGTCATGTGCTTTGAATACACAGAATTCTGCCTTCAAGTTTTAATCAAAAACACAAGAGGAATTCATCTAGTTTTCTCAAAATATCTTCAACTCGAAGACTTCCTCGTCTCACACACACATCATTTACACAATACCGGTGTGTAGGAAGTACGCTGTTTCCTCGAAATGTTTCTATACATTGGTTTTCTCACACACGTCCAGCTAGCTCATCAAAAAGATGATCAGTCGATTAATAAATAGCAGCCTTCCTTCTCTTGTGTGTCAGTCCATGTGTTTGAACGAGGTGTGGGTCATCTTACAAAGAAGTCTAGGAAGTCTAAGAAAACGGTCACCTTTACTTGGAATATGACAAATAAAAAAGTAGTTCTAGTTAAAAAGTTAAATAGACTACTTTCCTACAGGAGATGTTGAATAGATGTATAACTGTTTGAAAAATAAGAAACTAATATATTTAAAAATAAAAACATCACAGTTGCAGAGTATGTGTTTGGTCCCAGCACATTGCTCCATCAGCTATACTGACTAAATACCTTATTTAATAAATCAATGATCAACAACCTAACACGCAGAGCCAGTGGTTCATACACATGATGATCTGTCTACATACATTAATGCAATGTATCACTGAGGAGGAGGAGGGGGAGGAGGAGGGGGAGGAGGAGGAGGGAAGTCAGAGAAGGGGAGAGAGTTTGGTGGCCAGAGAGGAGAAGAGAAAGACGGATTGAAGAAAGAGGAAGGAGGAGGAGGGTATAGAGGGAAGTTTGGTGGGGGGAAAGGGTGAGGAGGGTAAGGGCAGGGAGGGGGGAGGTACATGGGAGGAAGATGTGTGTGTCTAGGTGGAGGGTGTGTGTGTCTGGGTGGAGTGTGTGCATGTTTGAAAGGAACATGTTTGTTCCTCGGGTTCTGGTGCTTGAATGAAGGCCCTGCATGTCTTGGTGGGAAAGCCCGGACGTCACGCTGCTGCTGCTGCTGCTGCTGTTGCAAGGTGTTCTGGGTAATGTTGGCAGGATTATCTGGAGGGAAAAAAAGAAACAGATTAAACAGAGCAAGAAAAAAATGTAAAGATAGGTGAAAGTGTGTCATATTATAGTGGAATTGTTCAGATGGTAAAACCTTCAAAGCATCCAGACATGTCTCCTGTGATGTGAGTACCTGAAGTGTTGTTGTCTCTCTTCTTCTTGTTTTTCACTTTCCTCTTAGCTTCCTGCTCTTTTTCATCATCACTGTAATCTAAGGCCTTCAGAGAGAAGAGACAAACAAACTGCATTAATTTGGAAACTCTCCATGACAAGTTTAGAAAATGAAATAACCATAATTTCTTCAGATTTACTCATTTTAATCATCAGCCAACTGCAGTTTCCATGAACATTGAATGGTCATAAAATGAAGGCATGTCACCAATTAGCACTAAATCCCACCGTGCACGGCTGCACCACACTGCATTCTGCACAGTGTTTGTGACTCCACCAGAACTGCTGTGGTGCATTTCAGAAGCATCACATATTACACATTCTATTTTGGAGAGACGCTGCAACGAGTTGTGTCAAGCAGCACAGGGCAGATCAAGCTGACAGGAAGTCAGACAAAGAGCCAGCAGAGAATCCTGTTCATTTTCAAAATAAAACACCCCATGCAAACTCCAGACTATAAAAACAGACATGGTAGGGTAAGAGTATTTAACTACGTTGTCTACTTACTCATGATAGAAGATCATAGGCCAAGAAGAAATGACCAAATCTGAGCAAGTTAATAAAGTCTGGGGACAAACCCATTCTGCAGTGCTTCTGGTGAGATATGAAGATGTGTGGAGACGGCTGTGACGTCACGGAGACGTGCCGTTTATTTTATGATACAGTGCTGTTTTAACATGCTACAGCTGTCTGTGTGCTCACCTCCACTGGTGGTTCTTGGTCATTTTTCCAGGATGCATCAGAACCTTTTAAACTGAAGGAAAAGTATTTTCAGTATATTAGTTCAGTTTGGTCAGAAATAAACTTTCATCGTACAAAGGAACTATTCTCAAGCAAATAACATGTGTAGATTTGATAGATTTAGTCTATAATTAATGTGCACTGTGCAGTGTGTGTGTGTGTGTGTGAGTGCTTACAGTTTGAGCTGTTGTGTGAGGATGTATCCTGTGTACTCCTTGATGGCTGGTGCGTAGTAAACTGTCAGTCCCTCCGTCAGCCCCTTGCTGTTTATGTGGTCTGCGGAGTTAAAACGCAAAATATAGAGAGGACTGGTGACCGGGCCGAACACCTCAAACACCTGAAACACATGAAGCACGTGAAACACACAGCATTAACACAGTGGTGGACTACAGAGGGAAATCAAAGAGTTAGAGACACATGATGAGCGTAAAGCTTTTATCATGAGTTCCAGAGTGAAAATGAGTGATGATATTATTACTATTTTTTACTGAAGCAGCAGATGATCTAGGTTCTGTTCGAAGGTTTTCCTCGCTACTGTCACCAAGTGCTTGCTCATGGTGGAATTGTTGGGTCTCTGTAAATAATATTATAAAGAGTACAGACTAGATGGAGAGTCATGAGATAACATATAACTTTTGTACTAAATTGAATGAACTCTTTTCCTGATGAGTGATGTTGATTCTCAGCTGAGGTAAGACATTATTTATAGAAACTTGTTGAGCTGTAGCAGAGTGATGTCACCATAAACAGCTGTGAAATGACAGTAGCACAACACAGTGGTTTTCTCAGTGATGCAGAAAATCACTTGTTCATCTACACACTAAAAGAATGATGAAGGCACAGTGGCAACAGTTCATGTCTGGTTCTGATACACTGCCACATCTATTTCACACACAGATTAGAACATTGATTTGGCTATTGGTATTCATCACAGATCCTTTTCAGTAAATGAAATGAACTCCTCTCGTCACCCTTTCTTCTTATTTGCAGGAACAACATTGATTTTTGCTGTAATATTTTTTTCACTGTACTTCAGAGCTCTCTGTTAAAACAAGCTGTTCCTCTAGACTGAAGCAGGTCACACATGATTGGTCCATTTGAGTGAAATGACGGAGCAAACACCTGCAGTGGTGATACTTGTCATCTCTGTCTGTGGTTTGAGGATTTGTGGAGTTGGCTAACATAGAACACTCGTAGACAGAGGTGAAGACAGACACAGGCCAGCCCCTACCTTGCCCAAAGCCAGCCTATCAGCTCTAAAGATGATGCTCTCATCATTCAGGGGGGGCGTGTCTTTCAGGGACTGGATGACCACTGCAGACACAGAGAGGGGTTAAAGACAGAGCTGACAAAATATTCATTCAAAGACTCGACTGAGATCATTCAGTGATATGCGGTCCTGTAAAAAACACTTAAGTGTGACCTTAACGTCAGCGTGTGAGTAGGTTTACCCAGTTGCTGTATGACGCTGGAGACCGTTCCTACAGGCTGCAGCTCTGCATCTGCTGGTAGCGACAAACACACTTCCTCCACTGCAGGCAACTCCTACAACAAACAAAACGTGCGCTTAGACCTTCAAAATGAGACGTGACCAGCATGTTCCGATCCTTACACAGCATTCATCTTTTTCAAACATAACCAGCTAGATGGGATTTGCTTTGACTTTTAACTCTGCTATACAGCTCTGGCGGATGATTTTCAGTGTAACACAGCAAACAGTAAGAGAAAGCTGCCCCACCAGACAGTGACAGGGTGATGTTATTATGTATCAATCTGCATTACTTCACTGAATGAGTCTGTAGCACAAAGTGTCAGAAAGTACTGAAATCTGCTGTTAGATTCTTACTTGGTAAATGGACACACACACATATAGACACACATTCACACACTGATGGTGGAAGGTACCTCTCAACCGGAGCGATACAGTATTTCCTATCCAAATAGTTACACTGATGCTTGGACTGGACTGGAGGAGGCTGCAGTTGATTAAGCAACCTCTGATTAATTACTACTGTTTGCTCTGATAGTTCTTGATTGAAGTCATGACTTCAGCTTCCACATGGTTCTTGTACACCGGCTGCTTTGAATCCACGAACGCACTGTAAAAACCTTCACGCAAACGATGGCAGACTGACCTCAAGCAGGACTTCGTCTCTGGTTCTGATGGGGGCCGGCTGGCTGAAACCCTCGTCGTCGTCGTCATCTCCGAACACAAGGGGAGAGGGAGAAGAGGAGGAAGAGGAGGATGAGGAAGAAGAGGAAGAGCTGTCGCTGAGGGAGACAATCAGAGTCATTCTCATTATTTATAAGTGAACTGCAATTCCAGGTGTGCAGGGGACCGGCACTTTGCTGTGTGTTTGTGTAATACCTGTCTGAATCCTCTTCATCGTCATCCTCACAGTCTCCGGTCTTACACACAGAGTCCACAGAAAGCGTCTCTCCTGTACACTCTGTCTTTACATCTGCTTCTTCTGGACGTGTTTGTGGATGTGATGACGTGTCCGCACCGTCAGGGGCCACGATCAGATTTTCTAGCTGCGTCGTCAAGGTAACGTCCATCTCCTCTTCCTCCGCCTTGAGTGCTGGTGGTGTCTGTCCATTGTCCTCTGATAGTTTCTCATCCATCTGAAATGTAGACAGTGTCAGTGCAGGCTGATAACACAGCACACAGCCTCAGTCCACCTTTAATGAGCCATTCAACGGCTCCTGGTTTGAACACACTGTGTGCACAGTGACACAAACACAGGGCTGTTACCGCTCAGCTGATCTGAGAACAGGTGAGGAAACGTTCAGCCTCGTTTCACAGACATGATCAACCTTGTTCACTTCAGTTCACCGGCCATGACACAAACACAGTTACACGAACATGTCTGTTATGTCACCACTGCAGTTCATACTTGTTGTCGTTTGTTCAAAATAAATCTTAATTTGAAAAAACACACTAATGTCAGTCGGCAAGCTAACGAGCTAATCAGAGCTAACCGCCTCGAGCTAAAGTTCCGAACAGCCGCGAGCGGCGTCACGAATAACTCCACAAACATCATGTCTGAACGGAAAGGCTGTTTTCACAGATACAGTTAGATTTTTACCTGTTTGTTTGTTTGTTCGTGTCTGCTGGCTTCGTGCTGCGGGAGAACAACCGCACCAAGCTACTAACCAGTAAAGTTTACCGCCGTGACCTAAACTACATCCGGTATCAACATCAAAATAAAACCGCGGTTAAACGATTAAAAACTAACAAACGTTACTATGAGAAGTACACTGAGGGATTAAGCCCGGGAAAATATATGAAAAATACGCGTACTTTTATTTCTCAGCGTGTTAATAAACTTGGTTTAAGTAGAACATCTTAAGAGTATTATCTTATTATTAAGATTATCATTATTATCTTATTAAAACCTTATAAAAGAATCATATGGCGTTATTACGAAATCATGTAGAAGAAATACATTATGAAGTTAATATCTATTGAGGCTTGCATTATGAACTTTCTTTGTGACTGCTGATGTTTGTACGTGCCGTACCAAATTATTCCAACGCTATTCTTCCATTTTATTTTGAAGGTAAAGTCATTGAGTTCCGGTGGTAATGGTTCCTCTCTGTGAGCTTGACGCCGCTAAACCCCCCATGCCTGTTTACAGCACGTGGGGTTATGTTTTTCCGGGTGCGCGCGAGAGTGTTGCGCAGTCTAAATTCTTCGTAGGATTTAAACGAGTATATTAAAAATCATATTCTCATATACAGATCACGATCTTCCCCAAACGTAGGAGGACTCTGCGTCCCCTTCCCCACAGGCTGGAGTTCAGAGACTCGTACATGAAGCGCGTGCTGCTCGGTAACTTTAAAAAACCTTTATTTAGGCCTACACAATGAAACTTCTAACGGGTTTACCGTTCTAACAATGCGCGAGGTAGTGCACATATCACAAAAAGCGTACATACAAAAACGATAAATAAATAAAAAATAAAAAGCAAACAAACTAAAAAACCTTATTACTGTACATGATCCTCTAGTTTCCACAGCTTTAGAGTTGATGCAGAGCTTTAGTGTGTTCAGGACAGCCAGGTTGGATTTCTGGTTTTAATGACATACATTTCACTGACAAACATTTCATCAGCAAAATGATACATATATATTTTAATTTTGAATTTGAGTTGACGATCTCAGTTTATGTTTCAAGAAAGCGCATGCCTTGTAAGGACTGAGGCTTTCCCTCCTCTTTGTCCCTGTGTTTCCTGTTGTTTCCTCCTTTTCTTACGTGTCATTTTTTGTCTAGTCTTGTGGGAGACAAATTCTGGCAATTCTGTAATGTTGTGTTGTTTAGAGAGGTCAGAAACGGGGAGATGGAGGATTTAGAGCACTCAATCCCCCGGAC
Organism: Larimichthys crocea; assembly: GCF_000972845.2. Classification (NCBI taxonomy): domain Eukaryota; kingdom Metazoa; phylum Chordata; class Actinopteri; family Sciaenidae; genus Larimichthys; species Larimichthys crocea. The sequence continues at coordinate 19,388,859 of NC_040020.1, read as the reverse complement.
AGTCGGAGGCTGGTGGAGGTTTTCAGGCCAGTTCTCAAATGGGCTGTTGAGAACAACATGTCAAAACTAAGGAGGTGGGGAAGTTGGTGGTGATGGTTGAGTTTTGTGTCTAGGGAGAGACAGTGACTGAAAGGAGTGATTAATGAGTGTATGGCGATCTGTCTGAGAAGGACATCTTAACAACACTGAGGGTGACCGACTTTCTGAAGTCTTGAGATTCAAGTGTCAGAAGAGAGGCAGTGAGGAAGAGTAGATCTTGGAAGTACTTTGTATGGCATACACAAATGTCTCAAATTTGGACCATGAAGCCTGAACCACAAAGGCCTGATTCACACAGTCTCCTCTGAACAGCTGATGTTGACATGTGCCTTCTACATGAACTCTGTGAAGTGTTCAGGCTCTAATCTGAGGCTGATAACTGTAGAAAGTTGCAGAGAGAGAATTGCAGCAGAGGTAAACCATGGCCTTCTTTTTCTGGAGCTGACCTTCATGTCTTGCTCGGTTAGTGAATAATAATAACATGGATGGAGAAATTCCACAAATGAACAGTAATTTAAAGGTGGCTACTTTGAAGAATCGTGTTATTTCATAGTTTTGATGTCTTCAGTGTTAATATTCAATGTAGAATGAATGAGATGTGTGCAAATTTTTGTCTGGTACTGTATATTCAAAGTTTCACTTAATTTAGTAGGTTTTGTAATATGCCCACCAAAGTATTTGACCATAATTTCAATTATATAGACTGCCACAAGATGGCAGTCATGTATAGCCAATAATTCAACATTTTTTCAAGTTCAGTTGTAAACCAGATGCTTTGGAAAATGAATCAACCTGAATACTCTTTCAGCCCTGCTTAACATTTTTCAAAAACAGCTGTCGCCTGTCAGCTGAACTACACATTTTTTGGTTGATCTGAAATTTTTTATATAGCTGTTGAATTTCCACTACAAAGAAGAGTTCTGGTGAAAAGTGGGCAGCCTTGTTTAATACCTCTGTTAACTGTAAAACAAAGTACCCCTTGATAAAGATATATTTACAAAAATATTTATGAAATTAGCCGTGAGATCAAATTGATTAAACTATCACTGAAGAAGAGAAATTAGAAGACTATAAATGAGAATATAAAAAGAACAAGAAGATTCATTGTCATTGAGTTTCTATCTCCTTTCTTAGTGCTTTGATATATTCAGATTAGATGAGTGCCCCTTTAATTTCCTCAGTAATCATTCAGTTTGTTTTGTAGTGTGAGTAATTTATTTTTGTCAGCATCACTAATTGTTGGTTTATCTTTATTTACAGACTTATTTTTCTCGTTAATTTGGCCTCTTCTAGCTGGATGGATTGTTTCAGTTGGATATGCAAAAGTTCTAAATTTCAGAACCCCCCATTTGGAGACTGCAATAGACTGGGATTGAAGTTCTGATGAGCTTTATTTCACCTGTAAGCAAGTAGTACATTTCAGAGTTCAATTAATAAAGCAGTGTTGTACAAGAGGGCTGCTTTCTTTAGCCCCTCACAAATAGATCATCTTGTTGATAGTATTACAGGCTCATTACGGACAACTCTAGACTCTATTGCACCTCTGAAAAAGAAGATAATTAAACAAAGAAGGCTAGCACCATGGTATAGCCAGCAGACTCGTAAATTAAAGCAAGAGGCACGTAAATCTGAACGCAAATGGCGTGCCACTAAACTGGAAGAATTTCATCTAGCCTGGCAAGATAATCTCAAAACATACAGGAAGGCTCTCCGTAATGCCAGAGCAGCCTATTACTCTTCTTTAATTGAGGAGAATAAGAACAACCACAGGTTTCTCTTCAGCACTGTAGCCAGGCTAACAGAGAATCACAGCTCTACTGAACCATCTATTCCTTTAGGTCTAAGTAGCAATGACTTCATGAGCTTCTTTAATGATAAGATTATAACTATTAGAGACAAAATCCATCACCTCTTGCCCTCAACAGACATTGATCTGCATTCTGATACAGCAAGTTTTGAAACAGCTGTAAAACCTGATATGTATTTAGACTGTTTTTCCCCCATCGACCTTCATCAAATAACTTTAATCATTTCTGCAGCTAAGCCGTCATCCTGTCTCTTAGACTCCATCCCAACCAGGTTGCTCAAGGATGTTTTACCTGTAGTTAGTAATTCGTTATTGGATATGATTAATCTGTCTTTATTATCAGGATATGTACCACAGTCCTTTAAGGTAGCTGTAATTAAACCTCTTCTTAAAAAGCCCACTCTAGACCCAGAGGTCTTAGCCAACTACAGACCGATATCAAACCTTCCCTTTCTGTCTAAGATACTTGAGAAAGCTGTAGCTAATCAGCTGTGTGACTTTCTCCATAACAATAGTCTATTTGAGGATTTTCAGTCAGGATTTAGAGTGCATCATAGCACAGAGACCGCATTAGTCAAAGTTACAAATGACCTCCTAATGGCATCAGACAAAGGACTCATCTCTGTACTTGTCCTGTTAGATCTTAGTGCTGCATTTGACACCATTGACCATCAAATTCTTTTACAGAGACTGGAACATCAAATTGGCATCAAAGGAACCGCCCTAAGCTGGTTTAAGTCGTATTTCTTAGATCGATCTCAGTTTGTTCATATTTTTACATTATTTTTACTGTGAATTTATTTCATTAAACTTTGCTGGTAGTAACTGTTTTATAAAAGCAATAAACCACGCTGTACCGTGATTCACAGTTATTTTAGAACACCACCCTTTAGCTGTTTCAAAATCAGAAAAAAGTTATATATGTTGTTATATATACATATATGAGTTATGCATACTGTATTATATTTCTGCCATATTCTGTAAATAGAGCCCCCTAAATCGGACACACTGGGCCTTTATTTATATTAATCATAACCCCAAATTCTTGTTGGTTTTATTGGCATTGTGTTGTTTTTTTAATTTTTTTTATTTTATTCTATTTTTAAAAAAAATATGAAATAGGATTTGTATTATATGCTGTGCCATATACTGTACTTTAAATTAGGAAGGTAGAATTTCACTTCATCAAATATGACCAGTAGGTGGCAGCACAATCCTGTATAATTAATCAATTAATCAGGTTACGTGGAGTGATAAAGGTTTGTATATTTTCATAAAATCCAATTATTTGATGTGAAGCAGTGGGTTTATAGCTGCTTTGGCTCAGATGCCTGAAAAAGGCCAATTTTGTTATTTAGGTGGTTTTGTGTTAAAATGATTGATGTTATTAAATTTGAATGTGTTATTATTCTTCATCACTGAATTTAAATGACCAATAGTTGAACCCTTTTCAAAACACTGTAAAAATCATAAATCATTCCACAAGTCAATGGTGATCAGCTCAGCGGTGAAGACAGGAGTTGAAGGGAAATCAACACTTTATTGATGGATTTGGGATGTGGAGTGTGCGTGTGCATTTCTGTGTGGTTCAGTAAATGTCACAACCCAAGAAATGTGTTCAAATCTTTGTTTTTGTGTGGTTTGACTTTAGAACAGCCAAACTGCGGTTGACTGCTGTTTAAATATCTCAGTTTTCAAAATGTCCTTTCATGACCTGCCCTTGGCTAAATCTCTATCCTCTGTTGTAAAATGTTCAGCATGTGCAAAGAAATGACATTTCTAATCATACTCATTTCTTTTTCTCAACAGCTTAACCTCTAAATCCATTTTCCTGGCTAGTGTCAAAAATGGCAACGAAAACAACCAAACCTTTTTTTCCAGTTTTTCACCTTGCTGCAGGATCAAATCAATATTACAGCATATTAAATCAGCTGATGCTGGCTCCTGAATGGCCATATTGTTACTGAGCTAATCAACTGGCACCAGTTCAGTGCCACTGCTTTGGTTCAAAGCAGGTTTACACATCAAACAACACTTCTCAAGAGCCTCAAAAGAAGGGCCGCTTTGCACCTATCAATGTTGTTTTTGAAAACAATATAACATAAATGGTACAAGTGGCCGATCTTACGTCAGCACTGAGAATAATTGTAAGTGAACTCCAGTAGGATTCATATTTTCATGCTCCACAGGAGCTAAGAAATATGCTACCGTTGTTGGTGTGTGTGACTCACCTTATCAGAATGCTTCAGGAGAATTTTTTTGGTGTGTGCATTCACGTTGATGGGAAGTAGAACCCAAATATGGCTACCCTCTGTATCCTATGATATTTCCTATGATAACATTGTATAAACCAAGCCCTTAACACCGATTCCCATTGTTTCATGAGGCAAAATAGAACGCAGACATCATAGCTGAAAAATTCCTAACGTGCACACACAAAGAAAACCTTGAAAGCTGACTCAAGGGGCAAAAACGACAATGACAAATGACAAGGTTCTATTCTTCTTCTGTGGGGAGCAGGAGATTCAGCCGTGTGGTGCATGACAGGTACACAGCAGCAAGTTGACAGACCTTATCTGTATTTGTGGATATGACTTGACACAAATGAATCAAGCTTAAGAGACCAGGCTCACCAAACTCAGATCTCCTTTAAATGAGGCATGAATGATTCAAGTTACCGTGACTCTCACCTCAAATGTTTTTTTGTCATTCTTGAACTTTTTGTTTAAAGTTATCAACATTTCCTTTTGTCCCATAATTTGGTAATACCTGCAGGCTCAGCTGTCTGTCGTGTTTGCTGCTAATAAGAATATGTTATGCTATGCTATAAGATGGTGATGATGCTAAACATTAAGCACTAACTAAGCATGTTAACATTGTTAGTAATTCAATCTCCATCAATATGCAGGGAAACGTTTCACTGAATTTCTAGAAAAATGTTGATGTTAATTCTCTGGTTTGGCAGGAGAGGAGGACGTGATGGGACAACATAAACAAAACAGAACCACAAACACCAAACTGTTTTGGGATATTTTACTTTCTTTTAAAGATTGTACAGAAATATTGTAATTTAACTATTTATTTTTTGGCCATGTAGAGGACACACATATGACATCAGCAACCCAAAAGTCATGAAGGAGATTTATGGTGTGGGCTGGTGTCAAAACTGCTGTAAAAAAAAGGAAGGACAGATTAAAAGACATTATCATCTTACATAGATCAAACAACTTCAAGTATTTATTGCCTGATGTGATTGATCCCTTATTGTGATGTATATAGTGTCTGTTATTGGCCTATAGTATTCAGTGTTTTTGAACATAGGGGTCTGTCTGTCACTTGGTGTGGACTATCCTTACCACAATGAAAATAAGCACAATAAGAATATGCTGTTTGACCTCTGACAAGCCGTCCTGATGAAGCATCCTGCAGCTGCACAGCTCACAGAGCTGCCCGCATGGCTTTTCACTCCTTTTAATGTCGTGGTGAGGAAATAAAACTATTTTCATCCGGCTTACACAGAGTGGAAACAGCTTTACGTCGGTTTAGTTTGCAGCACGTGGCTCAGCGGTTTGCACTGTCGACTCACAGCAAGAAGGTTCTAGGTTAATTCTCCTGTCAGTACCAAGCAGCAGCCTCTATGGCTGTGAAGTGAAGCCAGCACAGAAGTGCCAAACACTGCAGTTCTTTCAACATCCACTTGAGGCTGAATTAAAATGTCCAACTTCACAGCAGAAATAAACATGTTTACAGCCTGGTACAAAAAACAGTTTTGGTCTCTATAGCTAATTTCCCCGTTTATGACAACTGTACTGAGGGTGGATTTATTTAATTTTTATGGCTGCTTGATTGATAGGTGGGTGCTGTCAAAAGTGACTTGTTTGAGTCATGTCTTTGACCATCTCTGACCATTAGCTGGGAGGTGGTGGAGGCAGCACTGACAAGATGGCAGTGTTGGAGCCACCACATTGACGTCATAGATATGATGTCCATGTTTTCTACACTCCGTGGTCTGTACCTTTGACCACTGGCTTAGAACTGGAGTTGGTCAACAGGTGCTGTACACTGGCTGCACACAGAGTATGGATGATGGTGAAGGAGAGGCTGAGAGGCTGAGAGGCTGAGAGACGGTTTACCGATCAGTGTTCTAACTTTCTAACTATGGTCATGAAATTTGGAATGAAATGTTTGATTCAGGCAGAAATTTCAGCTTAAAAGGAGCCAGCTGGGTTGATTTAAATATAGCACACACCTAAAGTGATTTAGATTTATTTCACATGACTGAAAACATGTCTTGATTTGACATAGAATGCTTTGAACCTGAGCCTGTTTGTGTTTTGACAGTACACAGGAGGAATTGAACTTGCGCCTCTGAGGGGCCACAGCATGTGTTTGCTGGTCATAAAGGCAGCAGGTGTTTTTCTGGCATTTTCCCTCTCTCACACACACATGCACACACACACTCTCTCTCTACCTCTCTCTCTCACACACACACGCACACACAGCAGGTATTGTTTGTCAGAGACTATTCTTCTTTTTAATGGTCCCAATGTCACTCATTGTGTCACACATGACAAACAGAATACATTTACTGCATCTCCACTGTGACACATCCATATGTCAGAGAGAATTCCTCAGATTCTTGGATTCTTTGCCCTGTTGTTGGTGTGTCACTTCCACGTTTCCCCCTGTGAGTGACAAGTTACAGCTGTTTACGAGCTTTAAAGGAAAAAACACTCACTAAAACACCATAAAAGGACGAGAGCAGCACTGCTACAGTTTCACAGTTTCAATACACACTACATCTTTTTTATACTTTAATGTTACAAACAGTCTGCCTCTCTGATTGCTGTTTTAGATTATTCATTTGCACAGTAAAGCTAATAATAGCTATCTCTCTAATTCTCTGCATGTACATGAGAACAGGCAGTCTGTTAAATAAGCTCCATTTAACACAAACAGGCAAAAACACACACATTACATTTTAAATATTTTTTTGCATAAAACATATAAACGGGGCAATAACCACTGAAGTCTTGTTTCCTGTCCATAATATACAGCATGCACAAGCATTACTAGCACAATACATTCATTGTTGGTTTTGGTGTTTTTATGAGATTTGTTGATAAAATCATAAGAATAAGAAATAAATAACTAATTTATATAATAACTCATACTGTCATATTTTGCACTGCATAATGCACCACCTATTTTTAATGGGAGGCAGGTCTGGACTGCAGGCAGGCCAGTCTAGAACCTGCTCCCTTTGACTACAGAGCCATGCTGTTGGAATATGTGCACCATGTGGTCTGACATTGTCTTGATGAAATAAACAAGGCCGTCCCTGGAAAGGACGTTGACTTGGCAGCAGGTGTTATGTCGTTCAGATTAATGGAGCCTTCTCAGGTGTGCAGGTTACCCATCATGCCATGTGCACTAACACACCCCCAGCCTCTTGGACTTTGGATTGTCCATTTCCTCTTTAGCCAAGAGGACATGAAGGCCATGGTTTTAAAATCACTTTGAAATGTAGACTCTGCAGAACAGAACGCTGTTCTGCTTCCCGCCAGTCCAGCTCAGAAGAGCTTGTTCCAGAGTTTCTGGATGTTGTTGATATCTTTGCATGGCAAGTCTGAACTTCTTTTGTAGACAACAGTTTTCTGAAGTGTCAGTAATATCCTCAGTAATATTGTTTATACAGTCATGTGTGTTTTTATTGCAGCATTGCCTGAGGGGTCAAAGGTCACAACATTTAATGTTTTAGACCTTACATGCAGAGATTTCCCTGAATCTTTTCATATTATTCTGGATCATAGATGATGACATTTATACATTTGGGTTGAGAAACATATTTGCAGTTTTCCTTACTTGCGAAAGATTTTTCGAAGACGCCCCTTTCATACTCAGTCATGACATATCACATTACCAATGAACCTCTTAATCTGTGAAAGGTGCCGGTTGGTTTTTGATCATTCCACAGCTTTGAGTCTTTTGTTGTCCTGATGCAAACTTTATTGGAACATGTTAGATCAAATTCATAAAAAAACAAGAGTCTGTCAATAAGAAGAACATTAAACAGCTTGTCTTGTGCTGGATTCAAATTAATATAGGTTGAAAATGATTTACAAACATTCTGTTTTACACAGCACCCCGACTTTCTTAGACACACACACACACACGCACACGCACACACACACACACACACACACAGGCTAACATGCTACATGTCCTGAGTCCCTTTGAGTGCAGGCAGGTAGGTAGGGATGGGAAACGAGAACCGGTTCTTGTTGAGAACCGGTTCCGTGTGTTTCAATTCCATGGAATCGTTTAGCTGTTTATCTAATGATTCTCTTATCGATTCCAGATAGCACGAATTACGTCGCCAGATACTCGATTCCAGCAAGCACGACAAATTACACCACATAACTTACGCAAATTTCACACGTGCAGTGCAATCAGTAGTAAACAATGTCATCTACTCGGTTCAAACACTCCAAAGTTTGGCTGCATTTTAACAAAAAAAATGGCAACAGCTCGACTTGCAATCATTGCAAAGTGGAGATAACAGCGTTGGGAGGGAACATGACGAACATGCAGAAACATTTGCGCACACAACATCCAATATTTTTAAATGAATGTTGTGTTTTTGACACGCTTCGGACTGGAGATGAATCTCAACCTAGCAGCAGCGGCAGCAGCCAGGCTATGACCACCTCTGCCGTTACTACAGAAAGTACGGAAGGTAAATAACACACTGCCTACCATGTTAGCACCATGTGCTTCTTTGTAAAACATGCTATAACAGTTAACATGAAAGGAATGCCTTCTGCATTACATTTAGAAGATGACCATGAAGAGAGAGGCTGGCAGCTGTACTAGTACTCGCTCCAGTTCACTACCTCCTCTAGATGATGCTAATCAAACTGTTTGTTCTCCTTTTTTTCCCAAATGAAGAACTGTGGACTTTGCCGTTTTTCCACCCTGTGCCTGCATGAACACCGGCCATGCGGCGGTGTGCGCCTCTGGGACTCCGGGGCCGTGGCCGACCAAAGCTTGGATCAAGGGCTGACTTTCAATAGATCGCAGCGAGGAAGCTGCTCTGCTAGGTACGACACCCAGAATCAGGTCGTCTGTCTGCAAGTGATTTAGCACCAGGTTCTCCACGAACATGTGGTGCGAGATAGGAGAGGGGAGACCATCTTCCGGCCGCGCCCCAGCCCTGTCACAAACGCTCTACACACCGACCGAGGCCGGTTATCCGGGGCCAAACGCTAGAACTAGTTAGCATGCCGGAGTCTTGTTCGTTATCGGAATTAACCAGACAAATCGCTCCACCAACTAAGAACGGCCATGCACCACCAGCCGAACCTGTGTACACACTCTTACGCACCCTCCCCTGGGTTATACACCATACATATACGCTGGCAGGAGTTATGTGCCCCTGGGGGTTTCGTGCCTCTGGTAGACTAGCTGTGGACTTTGTCGTTTTCCACCCTCTGCTTGCACGCACACCGGCTGTGCGGCGGTGGGCGCCCCTGGGACTCCACCAAGAACGGCCCCACCACCACAACCCATAGAATCATGAAAGAGCTATCAATCTGTCAATCCTTTCCGTGTCCGGGCCGTCTGAGGTTTCCCTATGTTGAGTTAAATTAAGCCGCAGCATGGCTACACTCCTGGTGGTGCCTTCCGTCAATTCCTTTAAGTTTCAGCTCTGAAACCATACAGTACTTTCTTTTTCCGTTCTTGATTAATGAAAACATTCTTGGCAAATGCTTTTGCTTTCGTCCGTCTTGCGTCCAAGAATTTCACCTCTAGCGGCACAATACGAATGCCCCTGGCCATCCCTCATGGGCCCAGTTCAGAGAGAAAACCCACAAAATAGAACCAGAGTCCTATTCCATTATTCCTAGCTGTGGTATTCTCATGTGACCGGGCCTGCTTTAAACCCCTTTGTATTTTTTTCCAAAGTAAACGCTTTGGACCCCGCTGGTCAGCTAAGAGCATCGAGAGGCAGGGGCTGGGACAAACAGTAGCTCGCCTTGTGGCCCGAGATCCAGCTACGAGCTTTTTAACTGCAGCAACTTTAGGATACGCTATTGCTGCTGGAATTACCGCGGCTGCTGGCACCAGACTTGTCCTCCAATTGATCCTCATTAAAGGATTTCCAAGTGTACTCATTCCAATTACAGGGCCTCGAAAGAGTCCTGTATTGTTATTTTTCGTCACTACCTCCCCGAGTCGGGAGTGGGTAATTTGCGCGCCTGCTGCCTTCCTTGGATGTGGTAGCCGTTTCTCAGGCTCCCTCTCCGGAATCGAACCCTGATTCCCCGTTACCCGTGGTCACCATGGTAGGCACAGAAAGTACCATCGAAAGTTGATAGGGCAGACATTCGAATGAGACGTCGCCGCCACGAGGGCCAGCGATCGGCTTGACCTCTCTGCCTGTCTGGGTGTATGGAGGCATGTCTGCACGTCTCTGCATTATTATCATTTCTATTCATTTATTATTGTATTATTTTGCTTTAGGGAAGCAGAAGTTGCGGTCAGCTGCAGAAATGTTTGAAAAATACCTTTAATAACATGATTTTTCATTTTTTGTGCCCCTGGGAGACCGACCTCCCTGTCTGTCTGGATGTCTGTAACAATGATTATTATTACTGCTGCCGGTGCTGCTTCTGCTGCTGTTACTACTGTTACTACTACTACTACTACTACTACTACTTCTACTATTGACTCAACAACTAAGTTAACTTCTTGAAATCAGTCAGTCAGTCAGTCAGTCACTCACTCACTCACTCAAAAAAAAAATTCATTGGATGAACATAATTTTATCTTGCCACCTATATTCCATCTAAAGAAATCATGTTAAGTCAGTCTATCTTGACTGTGTTAGTCTGATTTACGAAAATTAGGCTAAGTTAGTGCAACACAATTCAGTCATGTTTGATGAACTTATATAGCTTTTGTCTGTTATACTAATGTAAATCTTGTTTAGTTGTCTTTTCACTGTTAGTGTAAGCAATATGTTTAATTTAATTACCAAAGATCCACTTACTAACATACATAAAGAACATGCAAAAACATTTACAATTTTTATTTTACATTTGGGTGCAACATAGAACTGACACTGGATCTTTACCATTGTCTTATTGTCTTTGATGCATCTCCACAATATGCCACAGTACAACTTAACTGCTGACTAAAACAGTGTCTTAAATCCTTCCAGGATCAATTAAAGCAATTTTCTTCAAGACTCACGTTGTCCGTATCAAAATCTTTGTAAATAATACTCAACTTTTGGAGCTCAAAGTGCAAGTATGACTGCTCCACTCACAGAAACTGTTTTTTAAAACCTGTATGAATACAACTGCTCCAGCCACAACTGTCCATCTAGTAAAACCAGTCTAGATGTGTTTAAAAACACTGTTCTGTGTCATCTCCATTTTTAACATATGAGACAACAATCTTAATCTCAGTCTATTGTGCAAACTAAATTGTTTGTTGGAATATTTTTCTTCTAATTTTGAACTTTCAAAAACAAAAATCTGCATTGGCAGAGAAGTGGACAAATGTCATGTTTGCATCAGACATCAAGCTTATTCACCCTATAAGCTCGTTTTCAGGAACTGTGCCTTGGATGACAACCTCTGCCCATCCAGCTCAGGTTCAGACAGTATATCAGTCCAAATAACAGAGCACAGGCAATCACAGTGTCCCCCAAACCACTGAGTACCTCCACACCTTCAATCAGGACACCGATGTCCTCTGGATCATCTCCATGGTCTGCCTCCTTCTGTATGATGTACACTCCCATCACAGTTTGCTCCACCGAAGTGTTGGCCTCAGTGTCTGTGTCCTATGGAGTAAAATATGACAATAAATGCATTTGATATGAGTGTCCACACGACAGTGTGGAAATAGACTTAGAATTTAATGAAGAAAATAAGTAAGTACAAATTAAGTCGTACAGTTGGAGATGTGGCCAGATGCGCCGACAGGCAGGTACAGGTGGAGAGCTACAGGTGGAGAGCTACAGGTGGAGAGATGGCCTCCAAGGGTCAGTATGAACCGGGAGCAAGTTCAGTGCTGACTGGCCAAGATTGTCATACTGTTTAGTGTTTTTTTTTTTTTTTTTTTTGTCAACGCAGCTTCTCTCTGTAGTCCAGTAAGTCACACACAAGCAGACATGCTGATCAAATCCATAACGATCTGGCGCACACGTTACTAAGTTGCCAATATAAATATTAAAAACCAAAGAAATTTTTTTTAGTATTTTTGATAGAACAGAGGTTGACTGAAAGATCTGTGCCTTTGTGGTCCTGACAACTGCTGCTGCTGACTGGGCACGAGACTACACAGTTGAGCCCGAGAGGAGGGACCCAGTTTGAAGGTTTTGTTTACAAACTGGAACGAACAAAACTCCACACACACACACACACACACACACACACACACACACACACTCGTTAATTTCCCTCCACCACTCTGTCTAGTGTTCCTGTGTTGATCAGTCAGTGAAGGAAGTTTATGTTAAAGAGCTAATCAGGGATTTGCATGTGTTATGTTAGCAAAATACACAAGCTAATTTCCTGCCATGATAAAGCATTCTCTACATGCTGGCTAACACAAAGTGAGAACTTAGCTGTACATTGTGGTAAAAACATCCTGTGAACAGGTTATAACAAGTTAGAGTGTAAACATTGGAGCATATTGTGTTACATGTCTGACTCTGTGAAAACACACCGCTCCTTACGACGTTTGACCGAGCCAAAGTGAAGCAATTATTTTCATATCAGCTCAAATTCCTCAGACGTCTGTGATTGCACGACCAAAAGCATAGCATTCCAATTAGGGAACACACACAAACACTGACGCACAGAGGGATGAACACACACACACACGCACACACACAGACATACACAGATTAGTTCTCAGTGTACAACCTTGACCCGCTCTTTGTGGGGGGTCCGAGCTATTAGAGTTTGGATGTGCTCTGGATTTGTGTGTGTATGTGCACAATTAATTGCCCAACCAAGAGGTCAACGTTGAGCCAAGGATTTGTTGTTTATGTAACCAAGAGCTGAAGAGATGCAGGCAGAACAAACACGAGCTGAAATTCCTACAGCAACATACTGAAGGCTAGTTCACCGTCATCTGTGATCATCTGACAGATCATTACATTAAATCATAAGAAAGTCAAAGTTTCTTTTATTTTAAAGAACTTCTGTGCTGGCTTCACTTCACAGCCTCAGAGGAAGCTGCTTTGAGTATTGTCTTTTACAAAAGGGAGAAACCAGAATGCACTGAGCTGCACCGGACCACTACACAGTGAAGTACACTAAAATATGTTTCTGAAAAGATATGAGGTAAGACAGAAGTAATGCAGTAACAGAATCTAGATTAATATTTAATCGGCATCAGATTGAGTTTTGTGAGTCATCCCTTTCTTAATCTGACTGTCCTTGGAAGCAAGTGTGTGAAACTGGGACGCCTCTGGGACGCCTCCCTGCGAGGAGAGTTCAAAATGTTGTATTAAAAACAGACTCTGTTACTAATTCCAGCATTTCTATCAGCAAGCTAAAACTCAAAAAATCAAACTAAAAAACAGTTATTCAGAGAGAAACAGATCTGCAGCACTGAAAACACACATACTCTGATCCAAACACACATCAGTCATTAGTCAGGTCATTGACCCGTTTCTGTCTCTCGGTCTAATTAATGGTGTCTAAGTGTCAACCAGCTAACAAAGGAGGCTTATCTTTCCACTTACATGCTTTCCCTCGAGCAGCCACTGTGTGTGTGTGTGTGTGTGTGTGTGTGTGTGTGTGTGTGAGAGAGAGAGAGAGACAGAGAGACAGAGAGAGAGAGAGCATATCATCCTGTCATATCATGTATGTAATAATATAATATCTGCACACTGACTATTCCTATATGTTGTCTTTCAGATGTCAACAGTCTTTACTTCACTAACCTGCTGTACATTTTCCCTCCTCACCACAGATGTATTCTTGTGTTTGTATGGTCACTGGTAGGAAATATCGCCCATACAGGAAATGACTGAGAGAAATGGTCACTGAAATAGCAGCAGGTCAGAGCGCTGCTCACAAACAGTCTGGCTGTGTTCACAGGGTTCAATAGAAGCTTCTGGTGCTTTTATGCACTGGTAAATGCATTTGTAAATGGATTCGATTATGGCAGACTTCGGTGATGGACAGAACTCTTCAGAATTTCATGAAAGGAGAAAGATATTCTTGTGTGGAAGGTGCAGAATCACGTTAAAAGCAACATCCTATCCACCTGTAAATAAACCTACGGGTACTTTACAACAGACAATTATGACCATAAGCAAGCACTTGGTGACAGTAGCAAGGTAAATCGTCCTTATAGACGCAGAAATCAGCTCAGTGGTGGAGCCATCTGCCACAAAGAGTAATTATGCATTTGTATGTCTATGACATCTGCAGAAACTGGACACAATAACATGAACCTCAACAATCTATTATTACTTATATTTCCTTCATAAAGTTCAGAGAAAATAAATAACAAGCAGCTCATGTCACATACAATCCAAACATTATCAGCTGCCATCTCAAAAATGACCAGTGTGAAAATAGCTTGTGAAAATAGCTTTGTAAACATCTCATTGTTAGATGTAATAGTTTGCATTTCATAGGTTTTTGTGATATTGTGTCCTGTATGTTGTACTTTGTGGAATCCTAAAGGACTGTACTATTTGTATTTTTTTTTTTTTTTTTGCAATATTACTCTCTTTACTCTAAGTCATGTGAATACAATTTCACATAACATTTCGTAAAACATAAAAAAATTTTTAAATTTTTTTATATTTGAATGTGTACTGTTATTTTGGACTCAGCACTACACAGGAAAAGCAGGTATGGATGGATGGATGAAAGGATGGATGGATGAATGGATGGATGGATGGATGCATCGATGGATCGATGGATGATGGATGAGTGGATGAATGGATGAATGGATAAATGAATGGATGGATGATGAAAGGATTAATGGATGGATTGATGAAAGGATGAATGGATGGATTGATGAAAGGATGAATGGATGGATGGATGGATGGATAGATGATGGATGGATGAGTGGATGGATGGATGGATGATGAAAGGATGGATGGATGGATTGATGATGGATGGATGGATGGATGGATGGATGGATGGATTGATGATGGATGGATGGATGGATGGATGGATAGATGATGGATGATGAAAGGATGGATGGATGGATTGATGATGGATGAATGGATGAGTGGATGGATGGATGGATTTAGCAATGACTTCTGCACTTGAGCCTTTCAAATCTTTAAACATACAAGTACAACATATATCAGGCTAAGAGTCTTTTCCATTTCCTGCATTTTTCACATAGCTTACACACACACACACACACACACACACACACACACACACACACACACACACAGACCTTTACTAGCATGCCCATTGTTGTTCAGTTCCGGTAGAATAAAAATTCCCACAGTTGGAATGGGTGGCTAAGTACACACAAATATGACAAATATGAATTGTTTTCCTCAGTGCTGTAAAGATCTAATAAACACAGATGGACACCGTCCTCAGCTGTCTCTGTCCTCTGAACCAGCTGTCTGTCAGCAGCACAGCTGACAGCTGCAGAGCTTTAAAAAAATGTCACGAAAATGCAAAGATCCGGAGGTGATGCTCTCATGTCTAATGGATGTGGATTTGATGAAATGAAGACGTATCTGTTCCATGAGTCAGACCAATGACACACAATGAAGTGCTGCTAAAAAGCCTCTCTGTGTGCATTGGCCTTTAGTGTTCTCCTCTGGACACGTGTGTCAGCCCAAATGAAGCATGAGTTGGAATTAGAGAAAACACACGATTGATTCGTTAATTTAGTTCAAATATTCTCAACCGGTGTCCTGCTCCATGTATCCCATGTACAAGTAGACTTTACACGTTACAGGTGCTCACTGTGTCCTCACCTGTGTATTCAGTGCCTGGATGTTTTAGGGGAATAACCCTTCTGAAAAAACAAAAAACAAAAAGAGCTTGACTGAGCTTTGTTATCATTCATGATGTGACTATGTAAATGGTAATTTCTGATTGGATAGCAGGTATTATTTAAAATTGAACAGTAGTTCAATACAATCCAAACAGGGTGCAAAGTATGTTGATCTAAAGGAGACCTGGGGCCTCATGTACAAATACTTGCGTGGATTTCCTACTAAAACTTGGCGTACGCCAGAACCCGGAAACTGTCGTACGCACAAAAATATTCAGATGTATCAAAGTGTGCGTTCGCATGGATCCAAGCACGTTTCTTTTGTACATGCCAATCAACGTGGAATTGAGCGCACGTGCAACTCCTCCCTGTCCACGCCCCATTTACATATGCAAATCTATTTAAATAGGCCCTGGACCTGAGATTCACCTCTTTGTCCGATCAGATAACGCGATGAACAAAGGAAAGAAAATGACTTTCACAGAGTCTGATGCTAAAGATTCTAGTGAATGAAGTGGAGATTTGTTTGGAGGGATAAAATGACAAAAAAAAAAAGCGTGAGTGGGAGTGTGTGTGTGAGGCTGGAAATGCCGTGGGATCTGAGCAGCGCACACACAGGTGTGGACAGTGTGGCGCTGTGGCTGACATTTTACGCCCGCTTTTACTGACAAGATAAGAACACAGGGAGACAATCAGGGGCTTGTTAGAAAGCTCTGCAGCTCTAATTTCACCAGCAGAAATAAAGAAAACCAAAAACATGATATTTGATGCGCACATGCCCAAATATGCACTGGCACACTGGCACGGCTTCTGGTAAGTAAGAGTTTATTCGTTTAATTGTTTCGTATGTAATCCAGCGTTACATACGGGACAATTAAACGAATAGAAGCCACCCATCGCGCACCGTGCCAGTCTCCAGCCTGTCTCAGCAATGCTGTCAGTCATAATGAATGAGTCGTCGGTGACCAGGCCACCTTGCCACGATGTTAGTTAGCGCATTCGCGCATCACATTGATTTGAACATTGATGGAATGAAAATGTTTCCTACTAACATAAAAAAAATCATCCTGTGATGGCGCTTTTATAGCAATGTGTGTGGTCAATAGCTCCGATTACATTAGGGAAACCGGCTCTCGCTGCAAACTGTGCTTTATGTCGGCCTGTTCAACAGCACTGTATGGGAATCTGATGTACCAGGAGACATTCGGATGATTCCGTCCCACACAGCTGGCATGGCTCGGCTCAGGGTTAACTGGCACACTCCTGACCGATCGGCCAGCTCCCGCTGGAATGCCCCTGTTGCCGGGAACCCCAGCGCAGTCAGGCAGCGGCCCGCCGGCCCCCGTTGCGCTCTCGGGCCGGCCGCAGCTCTGCAGTAACTCCAGTAACACTGGCCTTGGTAACCGAAATCGGCTTATGAGCCATTATCATGGTTTGCAAGTAAATCCTTGCGTTCCTAAATCGCTCACGGCGGTCCGTTGCAAGGTCCTCAACAACGCTAACGCTGTCTTTGTCAATATCATTTTCTTAATCACATTGCGCATGCTTTTATATCCACTTATATAATTGCAAACACCTGCGTGTGTTAATAGTTCATAGTGTGCCTCTGATGTGCACATCACTCTAATGACTACTTGTTTTCACTTATTAACGTTTCCCAGCTTCACCTCTAAGTGTCGCCAAAGGAACAATAGCTGTAGAAACGTGCGTACGACAGCTATGAAATTGGCGTGGGGCACGCACATTTCTACGATTGTTTCACGTTTGATACATTTGAACGTGAGCGTGGAAAAGGACGTACGCCCCTTTTTTGTGCGTACGCATGCTTTGTACATGAGGCCCCAGGTCATTCATACAGGGTCCATTAAGTAACTGCTCTGGAACTGTCACAACTTCAGCCCGCCTTTAGTTTTTCATTCACCTGTCTTCTGTTTTTTCCACACTAACTCTCATGTCATTTCCTGTTTCAAAGTCTGAACAGGAACATGTGCAGATGTCCGCCGTGTTCTCCCGAGACTCCTAGAGAACCAGCTGTTCGTGAAGGCGGAGAAATCAAAGTTCCATGCCACTGAGGTGTCATTCCTGGGATACATCATTTCGGTTGGACGTATTCACATGGATCCCACCAAGGTTAAGGCAGTGGTGGATTGGCCGGTTCCCACCACTCGGAAGAAGCTTCAGCAGTTCCTTGGGTTTGCCAATTTCTATTGCAGGTTTATCCGCAACTATAGTTCTGTGGCAGCTCCCCTGACAGCCCTCACCTCCCAGAAGGTAGCCTTCCAATGGTCCCCTACTGCAGAAAGGAGGTTCAATGAGTTAAGTCACGGTTCTCTCACTCCGGTGCTCCCATTCTCATCCTTCCAGATCCAGAACACCAGTTTGTTGTGGAAGTGGATGCATCAGACTCCGGGGTGGGGGCAGTCCTGTCTCAGCGGTCAGCAGAGGACCAAAAGTTACATCCATGTGCCTTTTTCTCCCGCAAGTTGTCCCCAGCAGAAAGAAATTATGACATCGGAAACCGGGAGTTACTGGCCGTCAAGCTGGCTCTCGAGGAGTGGAGGCACTGGTTGGAGGGGGCAAGGCATCCGTTTGTGGTGTGGACAGACCACAAAAACCTGGAGTACATCCGGTCAGCCAAACGGTTGAACTCCCGTCAGGCCAGGTGGGCATTATTCTTTAATCGTTTTGACTTTACCCTGTCCTATCGCCCAGGTACTAGGAACATCAAACCCGATGCCCTGTCCCGTCAGTTCCAGTCCGACACCTGTCCCATACAACCTGAAAGTATCCTCCCCACTAAGGTGGTCATCGGCACTATTACCTGGGATATTGTGGACAAGGTAAAACAGTCCCAGGCCGACCACCCGGCTCCCAGTGCCTGCCCTGATAATTGTCTGTATGTGCCTGTGAATCTCCGCTCTCAGGTCCTCCAGTGGGGACATTCTTCTCGCCTTGCCTGTCACCCGGGGGTTAGGCGCACCCTAGCTCTGCTGAAGCAACGTTTCTGGTGGGCTTCCATGGAAGAGGACACCAAGGAGTTTATCGCTGCTTGCCAGATTTGTGCTCAGCACAAGACTGCTCGCCATGCCCCCCCTGGCCTTCTCCAGCCACTGCCTATTCCTCATCGTCCATGGTCCCACATCTCTCTGGACTTTGTCACTGGACTGCCTCCCTCAGAGGGTAACACCACCATTCTCACTATTGTGGACAGATTTTCGAAGTCTGCTCAGTTTGTTCCATTGCCTAAGTTACCATCTGCCAAAGAAACAGCTGAACTTGTGTTACATCATGTTTTCCGTTTGCACGGCCTCCCCTGTGATATTGTTTCTGACCGGGGGCCACAGTTCACTTCTCGTTTATGGACAGAGTTTTGCCAACTGTTGGGGGCCACGGTCAGCCTATCCTCTGGTTTCCATCCTCAATCCAACGGACAGACTGAACGGATGAACCAGGAAATGGAGACTGCCCTGCGTTGCATTGCGTCCCAGACATCATCCTCCTGGTCCAAACAGCTTCTATGGGTTGAGTATGCTCACAATACGCTTCCAAGCTCAGCCACAGGGCTTTCTCCTTTCCAGTGCTCTCGGGGATATCAACCTCCACTGTTCCCGGAGCAGGAGCGAGAGGCCAGGGTCCCATCGGTCCAGGCATTCATCCAGCGCTGTCGGCGCACCTGGCAGCGGGCCCGTTCTACTCTCCTGCGTTCGTCCAACAGGTACCAGAGAAATGCCAACCGCCACGCGGACTGCTTTCTGGTTTGACCTCTGCTAAGTCATTAAACTCTGTTTCTCCACCCGAACTGTTTCCTGTGTCGTGCTATTGGGTTCTTGCCTGCCGTTTTGTTACTCCTGACAGGAACGTTGGATCATATCAAAGAATTTACATCAGTAGTGACTTGTCATGGAAAAGGAGATGTCAAGGACTTGTCCATGTCGGTTTAAAATGTTCATAGTTCACTCATTGGTTTAAGGCCAGAGACCTTGGATAGATAAAGCTAGGCCAAACTCCTTAGACAGTAGAAAGTTAATTATGTAGAAATTTTAGTTGAAGCAGTAAATCAAAATTTAAAGAAAGTTTCCTTTGAATTATCAAGCTCAGCTTTCATTTCATTTTCACAAATGTTTTCTGCTCGATTGAAAAACGGAATCAAAAGCAAAATTTACAGGAAATACATTTCATTGCCAACTCTTGCTCTGCTGTTGCTTTACTAGTCATTAAAGCTACATTTGTAGCTTTAATGACTAGTAAAGCAACATCAAGGTTACACGCAAAATTATTCATCAGTTACTACAAAGGAAAACAAAGGCTCCTCACACTTTCCAAGTTCTACTTTCACTGATGCTTTTGCCAGAGCGCGTAAGTTCAATGATTTTTCTTTTCAAGTGTTTGTGCATTTCTTGCCAAAAAGGGAGTGGATACAAAAATGAATCCATTCGTTTATATTTCTTTTCCATCTTTAGTAATTTTGGTCTGCCTGTGGGTTATGATGGTATTTGCACCTCCGTAAACAAAGAAGGCATGACTCCTATTATTGAGCCTTTAACATTCAGTTTTGGGAACTAACACCAGACCTTCTGACCCACAAATGGCCAAAGTTATTTTGACAGGTGGTGATCCAGGATCCTTAAGAAATTGCTATGTCGACAAGGAATTAGGAAAAACTCGAGTATGCACAAAAACCATTTCACATTGTTAACCTTACTTTGCTTTAAAATCATATAGATATGACTTTTACTGTAAGGTTTATAAGCAGCCCAGTAACTACATTCTTAATAGAACATGTGTTTTTATTAATGGTCATGAGTCAGTGACAGATGTCTATAATTGTATCGATGGTCTATCCTGTATACTGTGGACCCACTGAGAAACCTAAGACAACCTCTCCCTCTGCAAAGTAAAAGCAGAGCTAATGCAGTAGTGCTGTTTTACTTGACTGGGACATGCCATGATTGTTCACCAGAACACCAGCTGAGGTAATAAGAATGCTTATTAACACCAAGTATGAATGCAAAGACCCATGATCAGATGTTTTCAGACAAAATTTTCAGATACAGTACAGATCTTAACACACAATACAATAACATATATAGTAAGTCATATTGTATCACCAAAAGCAAAATCAAGTCTCAGGTCTTTAAATCTGAGTTCAAGATAATCTAAACTGCATCATTAAGTCTACACTATTAGTCCTATGTGTTTAGTAACATCTATCAGTTGATGGATAATCTCACTATGAGCTGAATATGGAATGGCTGCATGTTAATCACTTAATCACTTGTAGTTATGTCTATATTTCTGATTCCAGTTACTGCTAGCTACACTAATTATTGTTGTCATGGTGATGAGTGATCCCCAAACACTGGGCCTTTTCTGCAATCCTTGGATTGACCCCTGACCTGTGAGGCACAGACCAATCAAAACATTCCAAAACCAATTAGTAATCTCTAGTTGAGGAGCATGGGACACTTAATTAAGGAGCATGGGACACACACATGAGTGTACTTAGATAATTTTTAGGGACATTAAATACATATTACAGCGCCTCCTAGTGGACAAATGACACCAAATTGTATTGGCACACTTTGGGGCGGGTCTCGATGCCTGTGACCGAATTTGGTCTTCGGAGGTCAAAGCGTTGATATGAGCAAACGTCCGGTCTGTCAACAGCGATTGGCTAACATGAAAAGTTGGCATCAACTATCAATGGGGCAACCCACAGTATCTGTGGATATCACAATTTCATTTAAAAAACAAACACTTCAGGAGATATGAGCAAAAACAATAGTTTGCTAAATATAGCGCCCCCTGGATTGGTTAACATGAAAAGTTGGCATCAACTATCAATGGGGCAACCCACAGTATCTGTGGATATCACAATTTCATTTAAAATACAAACACTTCAGGAGGTATGAGCAAAAACAATGTTTAGCTAATTATAGCGCCCCCTAGAGATGAAATGACACCAAATTGTATTGGCACACTTTGGGGCGGGCCTCGATGCCCGTGACCGAATTTGGTCTTCGGAGGACAAATTAACTTAATTTCCTGGAGCTTACCCCAGCCCTAACTATAACCACTACTTACCTAACCCTAACCGCAAATACTGCCTCCAAAATCATCTTTTTCCCAGTTGTGAACACAGCTCAGTTTTTGTCCTCAGTCAACTGGTCTATTGCCCCCCAAATGTAGCACAAACACACATGCACACACTTTTCTGATATTTAGCAGCCATATTGTAATATAAACAAAGACTGCATACAAATGCGCATGTTTTACTTCCCTTAATGCACAAAATATGTACTTTTCTCTGAATGTCTGAATGACCCCAGCTCACTATTGTTTCTGCTAAATTTAATCCAAACTGAAGGGAAAGAGTCCTCCATTCAGGCTGTGCGTGTGTGTGTGTGTGTGTGTGTGTGCCTGTGTCTTGTAATACTTTGGAATGCCGGCCACGCTAAAGCATTTCATATCCCTTAAATATCTTCAGAGTGGCCCCTCACACACACACACACACACACACACACACACACACACACACACACACACACACACACTCATTTCTCAGTATAACAGAGTCTTGGCTAAACTTGGAGATGGAGAATGACCCCCTACATAGTTCAACCTTTCCACTTCACTAGTGTGTGTGTGTGTGTGTGTGTGTGTGTGTGTGTGTGTGTGTGTGTTCGGGCTAATGCCCAAGCTTCAATAACTCTGCCTCTCCATCTCTCTCTGCTCCATGTCTAGTTATTTCAGCTGAACCTGCTCACACTGTGGACTGGGCTCACCTCGACACTTCTACCCATCAAGAAAACGGCACAGAAAAATCTCTGGAAAATCTCTTCTGACCTTGTCTACTGAGAGGAAAATGTAATCAGCTGAAGTAAAGCTCTGAAATAATCACCTCTGACGTTTTCATGAAAACATGTGAGAGATATTTGTGATTTAGGAAAATGTGAAATGGCCTCAAAATGCACATTCAAAAACATCAAGACGTGAACTGATGAAATACAAGCACTGGTATTTATTTAAATTTCACAAAAACAGGACTAAAACATTGTCTGACTTCTTGGAAATAAAGTTTGTGTGTGATGTGTGAGATAAGAACTTTTATTGATTGTTGTAACAGTACTATAAGTACAGGCAGGTATAGATATTAAAGGAAATAAGATCATTTGGGGAATCAGTCTATATAAACAGCAAACAGTGGAGTAATATATGATATGATTAAAGGAACAGTTCAGCTTTTTGAAGAGGAGTTGTATCCACAGTAAGTGTGTTACCTGAACTAGACAGCAGTCAGCATGCTCCCAGATCGGAGAAGAAGACATAAATTCCAGCAAAGCACTGCTGTGGACAGGGTCAGCAGAGACACATGTTCAAACCACATGAAAAAATTCAAACCTAAAAGTGTTGATGTGTATGTTCAGTGCAGCTATCCACAGCCTTCTAAGGCTAATATCAATCATCAATCTTGAGTCTGGGTCTAGAATGAGTCCCCAAGTCACTTTGGATAAAAGCGTATGCTAAATGCAATGTAATGTAATGTTTAAATGTCCAACTTCACAGCAGAAATAAACATGTTTACAGCCTGGTACAAAAAACAGTTTTGGTCTCTGTAGCTAATTTCCCTGTTCATGACAACTGTACTGAGGGTGAATTTATATACAACTCACATGTTCACATTATATTAAGGCTTAAAGCTAGAATGTCAGGTGTCTTGTTTGAGCAACCGGGCTTCATTCAGCTCGCCTCAGCTCCATCCACACCCATGTCTTTGCCCATTTCGGAGGCAAGCTTCACACATTTCTTCAGAAACCTGTGGGTAATGTGACAAGATTACTTTCATGTTTTTATCCAGTCTATGGGTGAACTCACGTCTGTGTTTGAACAATAAGGGCAAACACAGTTATGTACTATCTTAGAAGAGTTAAGTTTGATTCTGCAATTTTCTGACCCAAACAGCCATTCTGCAGCGCGTGCAGCACCCCATGTGAGTGAGTGTCACAAAAAACTTGCAAACGTTTGGTTGTTGATGGTTAGCTTGTTGCTGCAGCAGCACTGAGGGTTTGCCAAAATGCCAAAAGTAACACACTGCAGTGAGTCACCTTTGCATCCTTATACATGTGCTGTATTTAACTCAAATTTGTGTTTGGAGTATTCAGAGGATGATAACCTTTATAATGGCAACTATAAATCGGGTGTGTGAGATGCAGAGGTAGTGAATAAATATCATCTGCAAGTGTTTTTACCACCATGAAACATAGAGGAGGGGGTGTGATGGTGCTTTGCTGGTGACTGTTGGATTAACCAGCATAGCTCCCATAGCATTCTGGGGCATCATGCCATCCCATCCAGTTTGAGCTTGGTGGGACCATGATTTGTTTTTCACCAGGACAACGACCTAAAACACACCTCCAGACTATGTAAGGGATATTTAACCAAGCAGGAGAGTGATGGAGTGCTGCATCACATGACCTGGTCTCCACAATCACCTGATGTAAACCCAGTAGACATGGTTCGGGATGAGTTGGAGTGCAGAGTGAAAGAAAAGCAGCCAACAAGTGCTCAGCATATATCCACTGTTGGAAAATCATTCCAGGTGAAGTCCTCATGAAGGTATAAATACATTGCTATACATAAATGCTATGATAGAACTGAAGTGTCCTGAAAAGACGTGGTTTGTCTGTGGTACTCGTTAAGTTCATAATGGCAGTATCTTATTCATTGACCTTGACTGACCTGCTCGTTTCATCAACTTCATTCCCCTACTCACATGCAGAGCAGCGGATCATTCTAAAGCTAACTACAGTCAAAGAGTATTACTTCCACTGCGGCCTTTCTCAATAAAACTACACAGAGTTTCATCAGGACAAAGCTTTAGCTGATGTCAACATAATGCAGCAGTTCTGCATAAAAGTATATGACATCATTCTGTTACTGAATGAATGCATGCAATGAATGGATGCAAATACTGTGATCTTTGACAAGTCTTGTCTTCCTTATTACTTATTAGAAATATATTTGGAAATAAAAGTAACAAACAGATCAGAGTGAGTGTTTGTCTTAATTAGATTATTACTTGATTATTAGTTTGAACTTCATGACCCCCTGATAATAGCCTATGAAATAATTCATTCATTTGTGATATTTAGATAACAGGACGTGGAATGAAAATGTTGATGTGATGTGATAGGCTCTGGTGCAGTTGTCGTCAGTTGTCGACAGAGGTCAGTAGAAAATATCGATGACGCCACTTTGAAGCTGTTCCTTAAATGTTTTTTTTAAAGAAATGAAGGCCAGTTGAAGCTTTTATTTTGAAGGCAGATCGTCCGTTTTCCTGTCATTTTGCGCCTTTGACGCAACCGGATTTATGTGTTTCCATATGACCAGGCTTTCATTCACACAGCGGGGTCCATACACATGCTGCTGCCGCCGCGGTCCCTCTGCGGAATAAGTACTGGATCCTGACAGAGAGACAAAGGAGAGAGAGAGAGAGAGAGAGAGGAAGAGAGGGAGAGAGAGAGAGAGAGAGAGAGAGAGAGAGAGAGCGCAGATGAAAGAGTGTTATCAGCGGCAGAAGGAGAGGGGAGCGCACACTCAGGAGAGGAGGGGGGTTTCAATCTGTTGGATCATAATCATTGAGAAGTTTCTAAACATGCACCTTCTGGGAATATCTCTGTTATTGGCATATCTGCTCTACACCAACCTCGCCAGCGACTTCAGCCACAGCGACTACTATGATTACTACGAGCAGGAGCAGATGGACGAGCCGGTAAGTTTGAGAAGAAAATAAGCCCAACTTGTGTGACGTGAACCTGGCTGCAGAGGCAGCGAGGCACGCTGTGCGCTGTGATATTTCACCTGATTCTGTCAGCAAGACGCTCCTCGTGCTCACCTGGGTCCGGTATGTGTGTTTAGAGATGGTCGGAACCATGACGTGACCCGCTGAGGACCTGATTATTGTTTCAGTATTGAAGCACTGTGCGACTCTATGTGGGATATTTCATTTCCCCCCAACTCGTGGATGCGTACAGCGTGTGGATCAGTGCACTGCCACAGATCTTGAGATGACCCCACAGTCAAGGTGTCGGTGCAGGAGGTGCAGTGGATTTATCATCCTCTCCTCTCATTACAATGAAGATGAACCATCTGATTTCACCTCCGCTAAACGTGTTTGAGAGATTCTGTGGCTAAATATCGATTACAAACAAACACGGGGTGAATCTAAGGACAGCCAGTAAATGTGTAGTGGAGAGTAAATACACCACCTGCTGAGGGTGGCATACATCCTATGAATTCATATACACATAAATGCATTATACACAGTGAAATGTAGTCATCCAAGTCTGGAGAGAACATTATTGCTGCGATATTTGAAATGAAGCATTTAAAAACATTAACATTACACACATGGACCTGTTCTAAACAGACCATACGCTGTGGATTATTTTAAAATAAAAATATTCAGTGATCATTTATTAAAGGGACACTCAACCTAGTTGTCATGAGAAGTACGACTCATCCTGTTCCATGTTCAGTCAAAAGTGTGCAGTACACACTCAAAGTGTGGGATTGGGGAGAAGTGAGACAAACTCTGTAGTTGCATTATGGGAGTTGTAGGATACAGTATTTTGTGGGCCTTTATTTTCAGAATAAGGCTGACATGGAATATAATATTCATAACTATGTTTTCATGCAGAAATAATCACCTGAAAAAAATAATGTTTTTGTTCTTGTTACTTAAAAATTCACCTCCTAGGGTAGGAGCGGGTCCCCTTTTATGGAGGCCACCATATTGAAACACTGTGTTTGTACAGTAGCCCAGAACAGACAAACTAAATACTGCCTGTAGACACAGCCTTTCAAGTGTTGTTTCTCCTTTACACTAGGAAGTTGAGGGTGATGTGAGGAGATAGCAATGCAGCGATTACGCCACTAGATGCAACTAAATTCTACATACCGGACCGTTAATTCATACAAGAGGCTAATAGCTGGGATTTCTTTTCTGTTTCAGTTTTGACCGTTTTTTTTTTTTTAACATCTCGTGTCCTCAAACGTTATAACAGAGCATTAAGAAGCTGCTGAATTAGCCCTATAATTTGACTAAAGCTACCCAAACAACAGTGTGTAAACGCTATCCTTAGGTTGTTGGGACGTGGGATGAAATTTTAAAATCAGCATGCGGGCCTATATCCATTTGACTTTTGACATATGTCCATATAGCCTGGGAATATAATATAGGAATACAATATGACCAGAAGACTGCCAGAAGTGTACTTTATTTACCCACGTAGCCTGCAAACAAAATGTGCATGTTGTAGCAGATGACTGTCCACAATGAGCTGGGTTCTGCCCGAGGTTTGTGACTCTTGAAGGAAGCTTTTCAATGCTACTGTGGCCAAGTGCTTGCTCATGGTGGGATTGTTGGTCTCTGTAAATAATATTATAAAGAGTACGGTCTAGACATGCTCTGTATGGAAAGTGTCATGAGATAACTTCTGTTATGATTTGGCACTATATATATAAAATTGAAAGGTGAATGTACACTCAGATTATGCAGATAAATTACCCATAATGCCCCGACATAACATAGCATGGCACATGTTTTGGAAAAGTACAGCAACCAAGCCACAAAAGCTGTTCAAACATGGACAGAAAAAAAAGAGTACCACCCACCGCCAAGTGCTTCCACTTTCTGCCTCTTGCTCAGTTTTATCTCATACTACTTTCAAAGTTTTATTCCCCTGGTGTGTGTGTGTGTGTGTGTGTGTGTGTTTGTGTGTGGCTTTGGACGAGCAAAAACAAAAGGCATGTTAGTAACAGTCAGCGCTCCGAATGAGAAGCCAGAGCCAGATCACTTTGATTGTATTTTCCTAACTGATTGCCTAACTGTAATCATCTGTTCTGGTGCACAGGATATCATTAAAGGTTTAGCCTGAGCGTTCTCTGCTGAGCCTCAGGATCTCAGAGGTCATGGACACAGAGAGATACACAAACACTGACTTTGTCTATCTCATTATGAACTAGCCGTTCATTGTTTTTACACACAGAAGGCCGCACTGATATTTAAAGGCTTTTGTTAAACACTTATTATCCAATTGTCAAGTTTTATAATAAGAGTTGGATTGATACACCATTGAAATATACTTTTCTTTAATGTGATGCCAGCACAGCAGATTTGAATTGAGCCGAGCTACCAAAGAAACTGGATGAGAGGAAGGGAAGCATTGAGAGAGAGCAGGGGGGAGGATTAGGAAGGAGTGTTTTCAAATTAGCCAGAGAAAAGAGGCAATGAAGGCAGGTGTCACAGGGGTCAAGTGTGTGTGTGTGTGTGTGAGGGGGGATAAGTGCTAAGCAGTAACATGCAGCCATTTGATCACAGTAGACTCTTAATTGGAATGATGAGTTTTTTCCCTCAGCTCCTGTCCTCCACCTTTAAAGCCCTCGCTGTTATTCTGTGGAATATAACTAACATCTGATACCAAATCATCTCTGCTGTCAGGCGAAAAACCTCATAGCCGTCTAAGCTGTCTAAGGATTAAAAAGAACAGATGTAGGTTTTGACTGATGATGCAGTAGGTAAGAATGATGTTTTGAAATAAGTATTTAATCTGGTTTCCACACTTGAATTTCTTGCTTGTGCTCAAGATGGGTGGGTTTAGTTCAGCTACAGAAAAGGTCTCACACAAAGACAAAGACTGCTTTTTTGATTAACTCTGTAACTAAGCACAGAAACTGACAAATGATATAAGACAGAATATGATTTTTGCATGGCCATTTTATTGCAGCCTAAATATCTTCACTGTGCTATAAATCCAGAGCTTGGGCTGAAGTTTGAAAATGAAAAACAAATGGGGATGTGGAATTAGAAAGAAGTGAGTTTACCGGACCTCAGTAGCCCATTCCTCATCGATGAGTATCTTAAGGCTCCAGTAGATACTACTAGCATAACACACCTGAAACTGCCACAATCCATTACACTCGGAATTCTGAAAAAAAAAACCTCTGACACAGTGCAATGGAACAGTCACTGAAGACAGAAACTGCAGCAAGATCCATGTAGCCCAAGTTTGACGCCTTTAGAGCAATATGATGGCACACTCAGTGAACACTACACAGAAACGTCACATTTTTAATTGATGAAGTGTTTGTTGTGAAACGTGCTAAAACAACTTTGTAGATGCTATTCCATTCAGTTGATTTGTGTTTCCCTTAACAGGGAAATTCTTTTTTTCACTGTTTGTTTTACATGCATTTTAACCCCGAACACACATACTCATAGACATGCAATGTGAGGAGAGATAGTGATGGGCAGCCCCCCTGCAAGCAGTTGGGGGGGTTTGGTGCTTTGCTCAAGGGCACCTCAGCAGTGCCCAGGAGGTGAACTGGCACCTCTCCAGCTACCAGTCCACCTTCCATATTTTTGTCCATGCTGTACTTGAACCGGCCACCCTCCGGTTCCCAAGCCGCTATGGACTGAGCTACTGCCTCCCCGCCCCATATCCATGATCCCCAGAGGATGGTCCCCACTGGGGAAAAATTTCCTATACAAGATTATCTGATGAAGTCCTTATGTTTGGGATGCACTTTAACATAACCATCAAGGCAAATGTAAGCATCAAAAACAGCCTTCCTAACCTTTTGCATTATGAAGGCAATGAATATTACACCCTCTAGGGGCAGCTTGTGGTCATTTACATATGTAAAGTTAAAAGTTTGGAGACAACCTCTCATTCAGGGGTTTTCTTTATTATAATTTTTTTTATTTCTTGCATGGTAAATTAACACTAAAGACATTAAAACTATGAAATTTCAAGAACAGTCTTGAAAACAGGAAAACAAATCATGGTACCACTAAGCTCAAACCAGATGGGATGGCATGTCGTTGCAGAATGCTATGGTAGCGATGCTTATCATAAATTTTGAATAAAGTGTCAACAGTGTCATTACATGCTTCACGGTTGTAGTCACGCACGCAGATGCCACCTGTTCTTCTCTGCATCTCACAGGGTTGGAAACCAAAAATCGCAAATTTGGAGTCATCAGACCAAAAGTACAGAATCCAACTGGTTTAATGTCCATTCAATGTGTTTCTTGCCCCAAGCAGTTCTCCGGAAGAGCAGGTCGTCCACTAATCGGATGATTGGCGGTTTGATCCCCAGCCCCTTCAGTCTGCATGTCAAAGTGTCCTTGGGCAAGATACTGAACTCCAAATTGCCCCCGAAGGCTGTGCCATCAATGTGTGAATTGTTAGCTCCTAAAAACCTTTACTCATTTGACTTACTACATTTGGCTTCTTATGGAGGAAAAATCCCCAGTCACCCTCTCCAATGAACCTTGTTCGGTACCATTTGTCTTCATGACTCTCCTAGTGGGTCTTCTTTATTTTTTCCCTCTCCTCCATGTTTTTATTGGCTTTCCACATCTAACTTTTCTTATGACCTGCAGGGGATCTGCTCCAGAACATGTTTTTACTTCAATGCTTAGGGGTAAGACCTATCAACCTACGGACACCAAATAGTATTTCAACATAACAGGGTTAGGGGGTCACAGTACCACTTTACAGATGCTCCAGCCTTAAGTACCTGATGGAAGGGATTTTACCACACATGGCAATACAGTGAATGCCAAGAAGTTTAGACGAACACAATAAAGTACTTAAATGTTAATTTGGTGGTTGTTATTATTGGCCACTTATGCAGTTCTCAGTGCAGTTTTTTGAGTGTGACGTGGGCCTTTTCCCTCAAGTTTGAATCTCATTCAATTCAGAACAGTATTTTAAAAGTTATAGTAGTTAATAGTTACTTATATTAACACTGTCTTCTAATGACCTTAGCATGCATGATGCCCTTGTCCATGCACCACCTCTGCAACCTATGAGGTGTTCACACTGCTGTACCTTGTACCTGTAGTTGGCAATGTGGACAAAACTACATCTATCCAAACAATAGATTCTAGTTTTAGAATAGACAATATTTATATACAGCATCTGTGTTGTTGTCACCTCTATAAAACATGGTGGCTTCCTCCTTTCTGTCTCTGTTGTATGTTATGGAGAAGGAGGGGGTTGAGGACAGACTTGGTGGTGGAGTGTCTTTAAAATGACTATCAATGTTTTTCATTTATTTTCATGGTCTATTTGCTTTCATTTACGTTCAGGCAACTCAAATCATATGCTAATGGTCTGGAAAAGACTGTGCTTGGTTAAACATTGAAAAACCCAACGGTGACTTGAAGTTGGCAGAACTCAAATCATGACCTTCATGTGTTTTATACACCTTACCATTCACCCCAACCTCTATTTGCCCTGGTAGTAAAAGTTTAATTCACAAACCTGCATTGGATCAAATGTTGCCAGTAAATATAAGCTGCAGCATGTTCCCTCTTTAGCATATTTAGTAAATTCTGATTAATTATACGTGAAGGTAATTCAACAAGCTATACACACGCAGACATACCCTGACACTGACACTTCGACTCATGAAATTGATATGAAATGTGGCAGTAGTGGAAGTGGAAGTATTCACTGGGAGTTGCTTTTCTAGCCACGTGTCGAAATGTGAGTCCATTCATGCTTTAGTTAATGGTTGTTAAAGGAGCTTAGTCTATTATTGAGCCACTGAAGGTTTGACCCAGGATCGACCTAGACTTTCCCTTTTTTCTGGCTGCGTGTTGCATTCTGCATTGAGTCCACAAGTTGTCTTAGTACTACAATGATGCTTTATTTTCCGTGCAAAATAAAACTATATCATGTTGTTGTATTTGTGAAGTCTCTTCTAAACTGAGCTTTTCAACCTTTGCACCATAGCGGTCAAAAAACGTTTGCCCTTTTCGGGTCAAACGACACCTGACATCAACAGTAACTTACTGTCTTTATACCTGTGGCCTGGATAATTACACAGCGCCACGTACTGTACCCACAGGAAAAGACATCATCATTCTGGTCCTTATAACCCTGTATATGGCTCTTACAATGATGGTTTCTGTCTCTTTGACTTAGAAATGCTCAACTATGTTCATGAAGTTAGTCTTTTTCAAGTTTGTCATGGAAATATGATGACAAATGAAAAAGTCTCTGCGCTACTCATTTATTGATCAGTAGTAAGACTTATCTCTATTTCCAAATAGTAGTTTGAGGTGAAAGATAAGATTTACTACTGATCAATAAACCCTCTAGACAGCCATTGGTTTGTCACTTGTGTAATCACTGATGTCTGCAATGAAGGGAAACCAATGGTCTCCAGGATGGTAGAAAAGCATGAATTAATCTATAACACTAAATTGGTTTGTGCTTATGAAACGTGGACATGATTTGCAGTAAATAGGTAAAAACAAACTTTAAAGGAAGTCTTGCAAGTGATGTTATGGAGGGTTACAGATATAGGATGGATTTCCTGCTAAGCTCTTTTTAAAACCATCTCAGTGCTCTTGTATCACTTACAGCCACTTGTTCATGTTTTTGAGATTTTCCATAGAAACAGTGTGAGTCATGTTTCGGGGCTGAATATTTACTTTTGAGTTTTCCCTTGAGGAAATCTTGAAATCTTGAAATCTTGATCTCTGGTCAAGCTAGCATGAAAAACCTTCTTCCAAGGAAAATTCTACTGGTATCTTTGAAATTAAGAGTTGGTTTAAGTGTGATGGTTTCTAGCAGAGCACTGTACCTTGCCAGAAAGTTGCCAAAAGTCATGTGTCTGTAGTTGACCCTGAACTCTGAAATAGATGGATGGATGTGCTGAAATAATCAGTACACAATGACAGCATCTCTCTCTGTCTAAATGTCTCTCTCTCACTGTGACTCCATAACTCTTCCATCATCATGATGAAGATGATTAAGAATAGAACATATCGATGCTCTCATTATCTTTCATCCGGACCTCGTCACCACATAATTGCTCATCTCTCAGTTTCTATTTATTCTCGACTTAACTGCCTCACTCCCTCTCTCCCCATGTCTCTCTCTGTCTGCCCATATTTCACAACCCTCTGGAGTCTGCAGAAGAATGTGGTGTGTAATTAGCAATCATTTTGAAGGAATTTTATGTCATTTCTCTGTGGACAGTCCAGTTAAGTCTCACTGCTTGGCCTGAGTGTTTAAATACGTCATTCTTGTTAACTATAAATATCACTCAAAAAATGTAAAATATTTCTCCAGATTGTAAGATGAGTGTGCTTTAGTTGAGCAGCTGTTTGGTTTCTGTCTGCCTCTCCACTTTGTTCAGTTTTGGTCAGTTGCTCACTGTTTACTGGCTTTAAACACACCTTTTCCAGTAGTAGCAAATAGGGAAAATGATGCACCAATAGTACTGTGATCAAGATAGAATGACAACTAATGCTGTACTTGACAGATTATGACAAATTATGCCTTTAACAAAAAATGTGCTGTGGACATCCAAGGATGCGATGGGGCAGTGACAGGACCTTAATCAGCTGCCCATCAAAGGACCTGAGCACGCGTCCAAGAATGCATCAGTCCAAGCAGCCTTACATGCATACACACATTAATCATGCTTAGTGCAGCACACACACCCGTGAGGGAGAGTGTGAGGGGCTGGTGGTCTGCAGGGAGCACAGCCTTGATGGGATTGTCCCTGTCAAAGTGTGCAAAGAAACTGTTCCTCAGAGCTCATCATAGAAGGAGACATTGTAGTTCAGGGAGGTGTGGGTATTGGTGGGTTTTGTATCCCTGGATGAACTGTAGACCTGAGACTTACCCGATGTCATATGCCTTCAATGGCAATGGTACTTATATAACATCTTTCTAGTCTTCCGACTACTCCGAACACTTTTACACTACATATCTCATTCACCCATTCACATACATTTACACACAGATGGCACAGCCTTCAGGAGCAATTTGGGGTTCAGTATCTTGCCCAAGGACACTTTGAGATGCAGACCGAAGGAGCTGGGGATCGGACCACCGATCATCTGATTAGTGGATGACTCACTCTACCTTTAATGTAATGTTTGGTATAACATCTAACTATATATATATATATATATATATATATATATATTTATATATATTATTATATATGTAGTTATTATCTCACTTATCTCATAAAAGTATGACCAAGAAACCTAGCTGCTGTTTTATGTAGTCTCAATGATATCAAATGTGAGTGAATGACACAAAATCTAATTCAAATTAAAGCTGCAAGCAGCGATGGTCGGGCCCTCGCATATGCGCGCACGTCGAAATGTGCGCCACGTTGAAATGGCCACCGTTTCCCCACAAATTCATCATTTTGATAACTGTTACTCAGAAGTCTATGTGAACACACCTACCAAGTTTGAAGTGATATGGATACAATCCCCTAGGAGTTCGTTCAAACATGACCCCTTCTCAACCAGGCCGAAACACAGAAAATGGAGATTTTCATTCTTAAATATCTTGCTTTATGTTCAATCTTAGCCCATTGCTCCAAGAGAGTTTTTTGTAGGTCCTTGCATGTTCTACAATTGGGCTGAGTTTCGTGACTCTGTGGCCAAAAGTGTGGCGGGGCTGTTCCACTGAAAAATTCAAGGGGGCGCTTAGAGCGCTTTTGCCCCGCCCCCTCATTAATTATGCATCCGAATTGTGCATAATATTGGTGAAATCCAAACACGTCAAGAGAAAACAGCAAAAATGCAATTTTGTTAATTACAGCGCCTCCTGTGGACAAATGACACCAAATTGTATGGCACATTTGGGGCGGGTCTCGATGCCTGTGACCGATTTGGTCTTCGGAGGTCAAAGCGTTGCCGAGATATGAGCAAACGTCGCGTCTGTCAACAGCGATTGGCTAACATGAAAAGTTGGCATCAACTATCAATGGGGCAACCCACGTATCTGTGGATATCACAATTTCATTTAAAAAACAAACACTTCAGGAGATATGAGCAAAAACAATAGTTTGCTAAATAGCGCCCCCTGGATGGGTAACATGAAAAGTTGGCATCAACTATCAATGGGGCAACCCACAGTATCTTGGATATCACAATTTCATTTAAAATACAAACACTTCAGGAGGTATGAGCAAAAAACATGTTTAGCTAATTATAGCGCCCTAGAGATGAATGACACCAAATTGTATTTGGCACACTTTGGGGCGGGCCTCGATGCCCGTGACCGAATTTGGTCTTCGGAGGACAAAGCGTTGCCGAGATATGAGCAAACGTCCTGTCTGGTGGCGTTGCCGCCAACAGCGATTGGCTAAAATGAAAAGTTGGCATCAAATATCATAGGGCAACACACAGTGTCTGTGGATATCACAATTTCATTTCAAATACAAACACTTCAGGAGATATGGCAAAAACAATGTTTTGCTAATTATAGCGCCCCCTAGGACGAAATGACACCATATTTGTTTTCTGGACTGGGGACAGCGCCTCGAAGCATGACATCAAATTTGGTTCCGTTTCGCCGAAGCGTTCCTGAGATATGAGCTCACACAAATCGGCGCCTTCGCCACTGATTTTTTCTTTCAAACAGCCCCGCCCACAGTTTTGGACTATAGACCTTTTTTGTAGGTCCTGCCATGTTGTTCAAAGTGGCTGAGTTTCATAATTCTGTGTCCAAAACTGTGCTGTTTGAACAAAAAAATTCAAGGGGGCGCTATAGAGCGCTATTGCTCCGCCCCCTCATTAATTATGCCGCCGAATTGTGCATAATATTGGTCTTAACAAGCCCAAGAAGTTTCGACAAGCTGTGACAAAGTATTGATAGCCGCACACTTTTGCCCGGAAATCAGCTAAAAAGTCAATGGAGTCTTGTTTTTTTGTGAAAAAAACGGCAGCGTCCACTTTGACGCACCGTCACGGTCACGCCCTCTGATAAAAAGTTGTGATTTTGATAACTTTTCATTGTCGAGGCCTTGAGAACACACACGCCAAGTTTCAAGTACATCGGATGAAATCCCTAGGAGGAGTTCGTTCAAATGCGAACCCTGGAAATGAGGCAAAAACTCAAAGTCCAAAATTGACAAAAATTGGACGCCGTACGGTTCACTGTAGCCCGGGGCACCAAGAGACTTTTTTGTGCGTCTGGGCATGTTACATACTCCCACCAAGTTTCGTACACGTGGGCGAAACCGTGGCGAGGGGCACCACCAAAAACGTACACTTAGGTGGCGCTGTGGAGGCATATGCGTACGTCCATGTGTGAGACCCCCAAAATACGTAATTTTACACCTGACATCGGGGGGATATGGGCTGTGGAAAATGCGATTTACTCTTAAACGTTGTTCAGCGTTCGAAATACAATAGGGCCTCGCTGTGCTCGGGCCCTAATAATTCTGAAATCATATTGAGTCCACCAAACCATATCACTTCCCTTCAGAGTGGTCTTGGTTGCTTGTCTACTCATTTTTCTGCAGACATTATTTACTGCTTACTGTAACTTCCTCCTCCGCCTTAACCAGAAGTCGCTCTTTGCCCCCCTTTGAATCTGCACTGTTCTGCAGTGTGTATCTATAAGGCATGGTGCTACCTAATTTCCTGATGGTACACATACTTTTTCTGTAACAATACACAGATGTCCCATTTAGATGGGATTTTTCTCTTTGTGCAGACTGTGATTATATAATATTGTGTATCTGTTCATTGCTCATACGTGTATGTGTGATTCTTCTCCTAACCCAGTAACAATTAGAGCCAGAATTTCCTACTGTTTTTACTATTATTATTTGTTTATTTGCCTTCCTCCATCTTTTCCATTTCTGTTTCAGAAGCTTTCACACTGCTGTGCTATACACCTCACGTCAGTCATCTTTTGTTTAATCTTTATTTCAAAGCTGACAAAACTTTTCATCTTTTTTTCATCCATATCTGTCTTCCTTCCTTCTAAACCAAAAATAACCAGTGAAACACAGCACCTAATTTGTTATTTATTGGGAAACAGTGATGGTAATAGTTTTGACTGAGATAAAGGAAACGCAGGAGGCTAAAGGAAGATGGTGAAGCCTCAGTAATTATATCTGCCAACAAAAACAGCAAATACTCTAGGATGGATCATATGTTAGTCAGAAAATAAAAACTTCCCCTTCTTCCCACCCTCCCTCCCTCCATCCCTCCCTCAACATACTGTACAAACAGTCATTGCTGACTTGAACCTATAACCCTATAACCCAGCCTTGCTGTCCCACTCAACTAGACTGTACATCATCTTCTATATGTTTATCCATGCTGGACAGCTGGTAATGAAAGATGATTGGTACTGTAGCAGGTCTCCAGATCCCCAGTCTAGTCCTATGGTCCTATGGCAGCATAACTAAGGGATGACCTGAGCCAGCCCTAACTATAAGCTTTATCAAAAAGGAAAGTCTTAAGTCTATTCTTAAAAATGTTGACCATGTCTGCCTCCTGAACCCAGAATGGTAGTTTGTTCCACAGAAGAGGAGCCTGATAGCTGAAAGCTCTGGCTCCCAATCTACTTTTGGAGACTATAGGAACCACAAGGAACCCAGCGTCCTGAGAGCGCAGTGTTCTAGAGGGGTAATAAGGTATTATGAGCTCTTTTAGATATGATGGTGCCTGACCATGAAGAGCTTTGTAAGTAAGGAGAAGAATTTTAAATTCTATTCTAGATTTAATAGGTAGCCAATGCAAGGAAGCCAAAATGGGAGAGATGTGATCTCTGATCTTGGTTCCTGTCAGAACACGTGCAGCAGCGTTCTGAATTAACTGTAAAGTCCTAAGAGACTTATTGGAGCAGCCTGATACCAAAGAGTTACAATAGTCCAGCCTTGAAGTAACAAATGTGTGGACTAGTTTTTCTGCATCCACTTGGGACATGATGCATCTGATTTTAGCGATGTTACTGAAGTGGAAGAATGCAGTCCTCGAAATTTGTTTTATGTGGACGTTAAAGGACAAATCCTGATCAAAAACAACTCCAAGATTCTTTACAGTGGAGCTGGAGGCCAGGGTGATCCCATCTAAAGTAACTAAGTCTCTAGAAAGAGAGTAGTTTATCTATTTTCTTGCTATGTACATCATTGTAAGAGACATGTTGATTTATCAGACGATAAAATAGAGAGAAATAAAAACATCTGGGAGGCTGGGCCTGTACAAGCTCCTTTCCAAATGCCCACACAGTCTGTGTATGAGCATGTTGTGTTTCTGCTGCAGCAGGTTAACAGTATGAGGACAAAAATAGACCAATCAGATCACTGATCAAACAGTCATCTGTCCTACAGGATCCTGACAAAAGTCCTCCTGAGTTTATGTGACCAGTAATATGGACCAGTAGCTGTTTCAATGTTTTTTATGTGCAGCACATTCTCACAACAGTTTTTTCATCAAGTACTCACTTTAATATTAAAGACAGTCCCACTGAGAGACCTGAGAGACAGGCGATAACCTGCTGCATGAGCCAGTTATTATCCAGTGGTAGGGTTAGTTTTAGTGAAGCAGTAACCAAAGACAGACAGAGACCACAGAACAGAAGAGTTTTCAGAGGGGTAAAGTTTCCTGTGTACATTTCTGTAGGCCAGGTTTCTTTTGGTCCAATTTAAGGCACTAAATTTAGCCACTTCCAATTGAACTTAAATTGCATTTTCTTTGGTCTGCTGCAGCATTTATGTTTTCTCCAGGGCTATATTGGTAAATACAGACACAGGTGACACAAGACAAAAGTTTATGTATGGATCCAGTTTGATACAGCCAATCAAATCTTGCATTAGCAGTAATAAGAGCATAGGCAGAGAAGGCAGTCAAAGTTAGCCACAGACACTGAACAACCCACAGATTTCCTGTGTAAGAAGTAGAAATAAAAATTCCTCAAAGATTATATTGAGTCTTCTGTGAATGCACCAAAGAGACAACATTTACATGCGTTGTCTTTATATTTTTTACCCTTAAAATATCTGTATGATTCAGTCCTCTGGAGCTCATTTTGGCTGACTAGTATTAATACAGGGCTCTTTCACTCTTGGTGCTCTTTGAACTCAAACGATGTGAGGGCTCATTCAGTGTGTTTTGACATCTGTTGTTGTTAACCGGTTGGTGTTGGACCCTCAAAAGAGTGACCTGAAGACCTCACCAGTTGACACACTGTGTTTTAGGCAGTGTGGGCCTGAATGGGATGTTGGGGTAGCTGTGAATGGGAGTGAATGAAGGGTGACAGAGTGTCAATGAGGATAGAATGCATAATGAAGGGAGACTGTCACAGCTGAGGGGCCAAGATGCTACTAAAAAATGTAGTTTAGCAATTTGTTCAACTGAAAACAACACTGTCTAGCTCTGTGAACCCCTTCTTCTATTTATATATGTGCCATTTTCAATTCAATTTAATTTTTATAGCGTCAGATCATAGAGAGAGAAAACAGATTAAAAATGATTTCACTAGCAAGGACCACAACATCAACAAGATATGTTTAAATGATTTATCAACAAAACGAAAGCTTGAACTCCTTTAGTCTGTTGTTGTGTTGTGGGGAAGCTTCAGTGGGGATTCTGCCATCTCACCTGGAGGGCCCCCTCTCAGAACCCTTTGGAAAGAAGTAAGTAGAGGGAATAATAGGAAAAAGAAGTGGGTGGGTAGGAGAGAAAGAATATGAAAGGGTTTAGGAGGGTATTTATAGGATTGTCAGAAGCGGCACGGTTGAGGTGTGGTCCTGCTCCTGAAACTCTGCTAAAAAGTTCATTAGTGAGGACCACAGCATCAAGAATATACATACATACATTATCTGTAACTACTTATCCTCACTAGGGTCGCAGGGAGGCTGGAGCCTATCCCAGCTGACATTGGGCGAGAGGCAGGATACACCCTGAACAACTTGCCAGTTCATCACAGGACACATAGAGACAAACAACCATTCACACCTACAGACAATTTAGAGTCACAAATTAATATGTTAAGGTTCATGTCTTTGGACTGTGGAAGGAAGCCAGCGT
This sequence comes from Larimichthys crocea, assembly GCF_000972845.2. Taxonomy (NCBI): domain Eukaryota; kingdom Metazoa; phylum Chordata; class Actinopteri; family Sciaenidae; genus Larimichthys; species Larimichthys crocea. The sequence goes on along the minus strand of NC_040020.1, from coordinate 19,349,120 downwards.
ACGAACCAGTTCAAACCAGGAACCTTCTTGCTGTGAGGCAACAGTGCTAACCACCACTCTCAACAAGATACATTTAAATGATTTTTTAACCAAATGAAAGATAGTGAGTGAAGTATGAACTCTTGTGCCTACCGTATGTACGATCTGTTGCTGCATTGTGGGGAAGCTTTGGTGGACAGCCATTGCACCTGGGCACGATGGACCCCCAAAAGCCTCCAGTTACTTAAGATAAGATGGAGTGGATCTGATAATTTGATGTCTGGACGAATGCAGCTGTGATCCACTTGGGAACAAGCATCCATGATTTATAATACAGTACTTGTTTGGGGAGGCAAAGAGCTGACAGCTAGGAGAAGATATACTGGACAAGGAGAGTACATGTAGAAGAGTAATTTGTCCGGGCTCAGATGGAGCATCCCGAAATGATTCAGTACTGGTTAGAATTTGAAGTAAAGACGAATCTAAGCTGACCAGATTTATGGTTTTAGTATAGTGACATTTTAAGTTCTATGATGTTGGCTGAAAAATAAGACGAGTCAGAAATAAAGGTGTAACAAAGTGGGTCAAAGTAAACTGTGAACCAATGCATTTGGATTGACCGAGGAAACCAAAAGTAAATGGATAAGAATCTGTTCAAGCAACTTGGGAGTTGTATCCAGCACATAATGTGGACATACAGTAAGTCTGCAGCAAAGATTTTGAGCTGGCTCTTGCATGCAGATGTACTCTGGGAAGTGAAGTGAACTGAGGAACGTTCAGTGGATAGATCTGATGTCAGGCCTGGGATACCGGTTAGGAGTATGGAGAAGAAGCTAACGCCGCTAAAGCTAAGTTGACTGTGTATATTTTGAGAGTCACAGTTACAGATCAAGATGATGTACTGGTCGTGGAAACAGCAGTTGTTGATGATAGAGTTCTAGGATCAGGCAATCAGAAGTATTAGGACAGGATTTTATAGGTTGAACGGTAGTTGAGTATGGAGGAACCAGTATTGGATGGATTGGTTTTACAGCCCATAAGAATGTGTGGTTTCAGCAGTTAGAGATAATGGATGGATGATTTATATCAAGATACTATGTCTACAGTTACTGTTACTGTCTACAGGACTGTTGTATAGCATGCTGATCTTTCTTCCCATGTTTCCCGTGTACCTCTTTACTGACAGGCAAGATAACAAAAATAAAATAAAAATATACAAAATAATAAATATATTAAATAAAAAATCTGAAATGCTGAAATATTACCAAGCAGGGCCTCACTGGTCACCATGGTAATAGTGGCACATGCAGATGCAGCGGCCAGTATCTCCATCTAACATAGTCAAAGTTAATGTGGAGTGTTTCCCAGATGTTGAATCTTTAATGGTAAGATTTCATCCAGATCATCTTCTCTGAGAATTTATTTTGCTTTTTGTTTGTCCAGCATCACAGAGAACCTGCCATCATCATCTCATCTCCAAGAAAGCTCAGCTGTGCTCTTAAAAAAACATAAGAAGACAAAATTCTTGAATTTTTACAGAAGAGTAATAGAAAGCATCCTGACTGGAAACATTACAAAGTGGCGTGGGTTGTGCACAGCCCAGGACTGGACTCAGAACATTATAGGTACATGTCTACAAAGCTTCAATGATATCTGTGAGGAGAGGTGTCTATGCAGAGCCTAAAGCATATTAAATACCAGACAATACAGGCCGGGGTCAGCCAGTCCACCCCGCTGCCATCTGGCAAGCAATACAGAAGTATCCACTGCCATAGCACCAGACTACAGAGCAGCTTCTTCCTCAGGCTGACAGACTCCTCAGTCCATCCTCCACGCGAGTATAATCACACAACAAGAGCATAGAGCTTTAGAAAAGTGATCATGTTGGTCAGCGTGAATCACTCCAAAGTTCAAATAAATCTGGTTTGAGGCTTCAGCAGTCTTTCAGTCTCAGTCTTTCAGTCTGTCTTCAGTACACAATTGTGCTTCTTCTTTTCGTTTTGGGGTTAGGACATAATGCTGCATTCATAGTTGGATCTGTAAACTACAAAAAATGAATTTCATACTAAAATGACTCATGACTTCAGTTGAATTTAAAGGTGTCTGCTTCATTTGTCCAAATAATGAACCCTCATTAGCTTTGGCTAAACTTAGGATGCGTTTTTGTACTGAACAGTGAATGTGAAGTTCATCCCTCATCTCCCATCCAGTCAAATAATGCACGCTGTCAGTTTATTGTTAGTTTATTTACTTATGAATCGCTCAGAGCTTCTGGATCTTCTTCTCTTTGCCTGGAAGAGGAAACAAGATGCTAGTTTCTTCTTCATTTCCCTCTGCATGTCTGTTTGTGTTGCCAACTCTTCCAACAAACTCCAATGAAAGTAGCTAGCACTGGTTTCAAAAGTAGCTAAAATGTGCTGTATGATGTCATTTGCAAATCATATGTCATATGCAAATGTACAAATAATACCATAACACTCATTTGTATAAATTCACCTACAAAAAACATGTTCAAATGGAAGGAAAAGATCAAAGAAACTATTTACATATTTAGGAACATTTTAATCTCGGGAAAAGTCTCACCTCACTTATGCCTGATTACCACGCAAGAGAAAGAGAGACCCTCACTGCACTGTCCACAGAAGGTGTAGCGGCAGTAGCTCAGTCCATAGAGACTTGGCCTGGGAATTGGAGGGTGACTGCAAGTCAAGTATTATCCAGTATTAAGTCCAGTATTATCCAAATTATGGAAGGTGGACTGGTGAGTGTAGGGGTGCCAGTTCACCTTCTGGGCATTGCAGAGGTGCCCTTGAGCAAGGCACCGGACCCCCCAACTGCTGTCAGGGTGCCGCTCACTCCACCATCTCTCTCCACATTTGCATGTCTATGAGCCCTTTGTGTATGTGTGTGTGTGTGTGGTTGTATATTGGGTAAAAATGCATGTAAACAACTTTAGTGAAAACAATTATTTCCACTTTAGGGATCAACAAAATATCTATTCTATTTTATTTTTTCCACCTCATCCAGTAGCACAGCGACAGGTGTTTTGCCTGACATGCTTTGCCATCATTTTCAGTAGAATACTTAGAGCCCATGGTGGCGTTTTGTAGCAGTTTGTGTGTTAGCTTTCAGAGTGTAGTAGAATCCCTGCACGCATATGTGAACCTTTATTTACACTCTTCCTTCTTATTCACATAATTAAAAGTCATTATTTGGTGCTACAGAGACTGTAAATTGTTGTGATCTGATCATCTGTCTAATGTCTTTAACTCTCAGTTGTCTCTCTGGTTGTTTTTTAAACTACACCTTGCTCCCTGACATGTCATACATTGGCATTATGTATTGGCATACATTTTTTTTCTATTTCTGTAAGGAGTTGCAGATGTTTCTCTCTCTTTGTGTGTGTGTGTGTGTGTGTGTGTGTGTGTGTGTGTGAACAGCTGGTTTAACACTCACATTCTGCAACGCAAAAATAGTTTGAATCAATAGGCATTTAAAAATGAAACATGATTAAAACTGACAGCGTTACCATGGCACACTGTAAATGTGTGTAAATGTGTGTGTGTGTGTGTGTGTGTGTGTGTGTGTGTATCTACTGTAAGCCTCTATACTTTGGCGGCAGTAGCTCAGTCCATAGTGGCTTGGGAACCGGAGGGTGGCCGGTTCAAGTCCAGCATGGTAAAAATATGGAAGGTGGACTGGTAGCTGGAGAGGTGCCAGTAGACAGTGAATAATAGTCAGTGAGTAAGCGCTGGCCTCGATAAAGCCGGTCAATCAATGGCAGCCCCCCTCACCACTCACTGCTGCACAACCCTGCCTTAGTGTGGGACTGACTTTTAGTGGTTGGTGAGAGCTTGGTGAAATAAAAGGCTGAAAGACAGACACCGAGCTGGGCTGACTGCTGCTGGACTAGTCAGTGATATTAGCTGCTGCTGGGTCTGGTGCTGGGGACCTGGTTGATGTTTGGCTGTTAGCAAAGTAGGATGGTGGTATGGGAATGGTCAGATCAATAATCATCAATGGATCAAATACATTTCTTAGGAATCCAGCCATCAGCTTTCTTGTTATGTGAAGGAGGAGACATTTCCAGCTTCCATAATCACTTCAGACCGATGGCTTGTGTCCATGTGAGTCACCAACTGTTTACTGTTGTCAGACATTTTGGGTCTGAAGCTGTTTCATGCTGTAAACACTTCATGCAGCAGTGAATGACATCAGCGTTTGTTGATGTTCAACATAGCATGCTGTGGTTACACATTTACAGAGTAAACTGTGTGTGTGTGTTTGTGTGTCAGGGCAGACACACGATCAAACACTTGACTGTTAAACAAACACATAGCCGTGATGAGTTTTTAATCTTCACAACATACATACACACACACACACACACACACACACATACACACACACACACACACACACACACACACACACACACACACACACACACACACAGAAAGATAAGGAAAACACAAACTACTGACTCTTGGTGAGACCACCAGGCGAGTGGTTTGTTTGGCAAAGAAAAGCAGTGGTTACAGACTTCATGCTTTTACAGCACAAACACACCCTACACACACACACTGCTGGAGAATGTTAATATTTCTGAAAGTATCAGGGGCCCCATGTACAAAGCTTGGGTACACACAAAAAAGTGTCGTACGTCCTTTTCCACGCTCACATTCAGATGTATCAAACGTGAAATGATCGTAGAAATGTGCGTGCCCCACGCCAACTTCATGGCTGGCATACGCACGTTTCTACAGCTATTGTTCCTTTGGCGACACTTACAGGTAACGCTGGGAAACTGTTAATAATGTGAAAACAAGTAGTCATCAGAGTGATGTGCACATCAGAGACACACTTATGAACATTTAACATACCCACGTGTTTGCAATTATATGGGTGGATATAAAAGCATGAGTAATGTGATGAAGAAAATGGTATTAACAATGTTAGTTAATGTTAGTGTTGTTAGAGGACCTTGCAAATGGTGCCATCCGAAATGAGCGATTTAAGGAACGCAAGGATTTACTTGCAAACAATGATAATTGGCTCATAAGCCGATTTTGGTTACCAAGGCCAGTGTTACTGGAGTTGTGCGCAGAGCTGTGGCTGGCCCTAATGTAATCGGAGCCATCACAGGATAGATTTGTTTATGTAAGTAGGAAACATTTTCATTCCATCAATGTTCAAATCATATGTGATGCGCAAATGCAGCTAACTAACATTGTGGCAAGGTGGCCTGGTTCAACGCATGCCTCATTCATTATGACTAACAGCATGGTTGGGAGCAAGCTGGAGGCTGGCACGGTGCGCGATGGGTGGCTTCTATTCGTTTAATTGTCCCATATGTAACGCTGGTTTACATACGGGACAATTAAACGAATAAACTTTACTTACCCACCAATGCACATTTGGGCATGTGCGCATTCAAATGTCATGTTTTTGGTTTTCTTTATTTTCTGCTGGTGAAATTAGAGCTGCAGAGCTTTCTAACAAGCCCCTGTTTGTCTCCCTGTGTTCAGTATTCTTGTCAGTAAAAGCGGGCGCAAAACGTCAGCCGTGGCGCCACACCTGTCCACACCTGTGTGTGCGCTGCTCGGATCCCACGGCATTTACAGCCTCACACACACGCTCCCACTCACTCAAAGAGGTGAATCTCAGGTCCGGGGCCTATTTAAATAGATTTGCATATGTAAATGGGGGTGTGGACAGGGAGGAGTTGCATCTGCGCTCAATTCCACGTTGATTGGGATGTACAAAAGAAACGTGCTTGGATCCATGCGTACGCACACTTTGATACATATTTTTGCGCGTACAGTAACAGTTTCTGGGTTTTGGCGTACGCCGAGTTTCACGTGAAAATCCACGCAAGTATTCATACATGAGGCCCTTGATGTATGAATGAGTAAAGTAAGCATTAATGTCTGAACTGAGCTGAATATTCAGTAGCAAAATTAAGTTTCTACGTTGTAAAATGTGGAAGTTAAATGAACAAATATCCAGGTGTGGAATTAAAAAAACATTTAAGAATTCCATTTGAGAAAAAAACTAAACTATAAATGCCGCTTATTGGTAGAACTGTGTGAAATATTACATACTTTTTTTTGCACTTGTGGTGCCCCCTAGTGACAGAATATTCTTGATGTGTATGGAGGTTTATGACGGCTTCATTTTGATTGATGAGCGTTTATGTAAAATTGAATTTAACAGCTCAGGTTTAAAAATGATTTCAAGGTAATTCACAGTACTTTTTACAGAACTACGTTTGATTATCACTATTGAATACTGAATGCTTGAATGTTTTTGAACATATTTTTTATAGTCTGTTTGTAATGTCTGTTTGTAGTGCAGCGGTTTATATATTTAACCACCAGTTAAGGGGCCTATTAGCTAACTGTTTGTGAGTTACTGTCTGTGTCTTTAGGACAAGCCAGTGCATAATATAATATGTATTATGCCCCCCCAAATCTTTCACACTGTGCCTTTAAGGAGGACGTTGGACTACCTTTCTGTGCTGTGTTTGTGTGCTGTGACAGCTCTTTTCCACGTGTGCTGAGTGTTTCACCATCTGTTCAGGGTTCTCCTCGAGCAATGTTTCACTGGCTCTGCTTCCTCGTTGGAAAATGGTGTTTGTGGTAGTTGTCAATTTTGTTACAAAGAAATTCTCATTTTTTAAGAAATGTTCTTTATATGCTGCCAGTCCAGGTGGGGTCCACGATCAGAATCTAATTAACAGATGAGTGAGACAATGTCAGCTTCTTTCCTCCATTACACAAAATTGTAATAAGGTCTAACCATTTTTGAAATTCTTGTTGTAAGCTGGTGAAAAGTAGCTATAGATGTAAATATATGGTAAATGATTTGTAGAACACTGTAGAATGATCAAATGCAAAGATATGTAGAAGGTGTCTGCAGGACTTATTAGGTTTTGAGTCCATTTAGACTTTAATGTGTGTCTGAATATTTATTATCTTCAATGTCTTCAGTTCAATTGTGTTTACATATCACCAAATCATAGCGGAAGTTATCTAATGACACTTTTCATATAGAGCAGCTTTGGTTGTGGTCTTTATGATATTAGTTACAGAGACTCAACAATACAGATTGTAAACTTGCACTAATGTAAATTTTACACAGCTAGACAGTTCAGCAGAGAGACAAAACTGTGGGGATGTAAATCCTGGATCTTTTCCCAGATCCTTACAGACAAAGCTCAGATAAACTTCATACATCGATCACCAGACAGGCTGGATGAGTGTCAGCTGCTGACATTACGCAGTGCGTAGTAATGTCCTTCTCTGGTTTCAAGCTTTGGTCTCATAATCCCAAATATCACCTGAGCTGTCTGACTTGTGCAGCTGTCTTACTTTTTATCTGGCACGTGTTCACATTTGTATCAAGCCTGTTGCTGTCTAGTTTTCCCATGTCTCAGGGTGCTTTTCTCATTTTCTCTTTTCCCATTTTGTTGGATTTCATCAAACTGCCTCAGAGTTTGCATGTATGGTTTGGTGTCAGTTGAGAAACATGGATATGTCCAAGGTCACTGTGGTGCCTCTGGCTGTTGTCACCTTCCACTAATCCAAAAATTAGTGAAGCCTGGTTGCTCAAACAAAAAACCTGTAATGGCAAACACATGTCAGTCAAAGCGTTCACATCCTTAATCCTCAGTACAGTTGTCATGAACAGAGGAAGTAGCTATAGAGACCAAAACAGTTTTTTGTACCAGGCTGTAAACATGTTTATTTCTGCTGTGACGTTGGACATTTGAACATGGGGACTTATGGAGACTGACTCATTTCTGGAGCCAGACTCAAGTGGATGAGAAGAGGAACTGCAGCTTTTAACACTTCACAGCCATGGAGGTTAAGTGTACGGTGTAGACTATACACCAAAACTGCTGCTGCAAATTTAACCCTTTGTTAGAATACACAAGTGTGTGTGATGTTTTGTTTGTGTTTATGTGTGCGTGCTGGCAAGAATGCTGTAAGCACAGTACAAAAGAGACCTGCAATATGATGTATCACAATTCATTGTCAGGCAAAATAATGGATTATTGGAAGATAATGACATCATAGATTTTTCTTACAAGGAGGAGCTAACCATTCATACACATTCACACACTGATGGCACAGCCTTCAGGAACAATTTGGGGTTCATCTTGCCCAAGGACACTTCGACATGCAGACTGGAGGGGGTCGAACTAGGGATCGAACCGCTGATCTTATTTAAAAAAAAAACGCTGTATTGATATCATATTAATAATACACATACTATAATATGCTCCACTGGTCCATATATGATCCACCTCACTTTGTGGTTTGCACTATAATTTGTATATTTGTACATTAGAGTAAAAAAACAAACACAAACACAAAGTTTAAGATGAAGTTGACTCATAGCATTTTATTATTTATTTAAAACGTCGAAAAATTTTGCAGTTAGACTGAAGATCCAAATTGTTCAGAATGTTTTTTTCTCCTTTATGCTTCTCTTTTTCTTGGTACTGCCTCCTTAAATACACGATGACTGTATCTGTCTACATATGTATGTTCTAGTCAAATGTTGATCAGATCATAGCGGTTTTGAAAAAGCTCTTTGGTCACTGCTGAAATACCAAACGGCTGTAACATAATATAATAGAAATAAATGTTGTGAATTGTTTTCTGTGATGGATGACTGAGAGGCTCTTGAAGGCAGATTTTCATGGTTTACTGAACTGAACTACGAATGACTGCCTCTACATTTGGACATGGATCATAAAACTTTCACCATGTCTTGCAAAACGGCACCAATTTAACACATGCACAGTTTGAAGTCAAAAGGCAAAAGCATGTAAAAGCATCCATAGGGTGGCTTTAATAAGCTGCCAAACATATCCAAATATTCTGTCTTAGAAGTGTTGTTGGTCCAAAACAGTTTCAAACGTATAAACCTTGAAACATCCAGGAAACATGAGCGGCAGGAAGGACTGAAATGGTGAATTTGGTCACTCCTGTCAGCTGACAGCAAGGTCCTATTTCAAGCTGCTGTATTCTCAATTGTTTGTTTCAGCTTCTTTGAGCTGATGTGACGGAAGAGAAACAGTTTTTTCCCACGTGAAGGGACCGTGTGTGTGTGTGTGTGTGTGTGTGTGTGTGTGTGTGTGAGAAAACACCAGTCCAAGAAGACAAGCAGGAACGCACAGAATCAGAGGAAAGACACACACATGAAGAGACAGAGGAAACCCAGACAAGACATATACATGTATCTGCTCACAGAAGCAAAAGACAAAACATGCATATGCATGTAGAAACACATGAATAAACACATTGTTTCTAATAGGAAACACAGTGTTGTGTGTGTTATCTCTGCAGCGGCTGTAAACAGACTAACACAGGCAGTAAAACACAATGGGCTGCTTCACTCTGTCTGTTTGACTGGCCTCTAAGACAAAGGCCAGTCAGCCGGTGTGTGTGCGTGTGCGCCCTTGCTCGCAGTCATATTGTTCATGTCAGTGTGGATGTTGGCATATATCTAATAGAACTGAAGGACAGGAAGTGAGATAACATTCACATAAATAGCCATACATCTGCCAAAAAGAGAAGAACTCGATGAATTGTGAGCCAAGTCTAAACACTGGAGAGTAACGCAGCTTGTAAACGTCCTGTGTGACATAATGACTCATTCAGTCATTTACACAGACTCTCTAAGTGAACAGTAAATATGCATTTTATAAATGGTTGTGGTCAAATTAACTGAATTAAAATATCTCAACATTTGATCAAACTCAGGACAAACATTGAATTTCTTCTTCTTCTTGGGTCTTTAATTTTTGTTGGGTTCAGTACAATATTGCCTCAATGATGCAGATATAATTAATTAATATTTATTTTTTTATAATTCGAAAAATGTAGAGTGATGGCACTGAAATGACCTCAGAGAGACAAGTCACAGTTTGGTGGATGTAGATGTGCTGAAAAGGTGTCAGCTCTGTGGAGTGTACGGCTGATTTATATGGATCTTCTGCAGTTTTGGAATGTACCTATTTTCCAGGTATGATGACATTAAGCATGTATAGTATTGAGATTTTGCTGAACATGTGCACACCTCCATAGAAAGCCACTTTACTTACAGTATAATATTCATATCTCAATAATGAGAAAGAAAGGTGCATATGCTTTATATATGAAAATGGATTGATGTGTCTGTCTGGCAGATGACAGGAATAGATGATAGATTATAGAAGGTGAGGTGATCAGTCAGGTGACTGGGCAGATGGAGGCCACACCAAGCAACACACACAACAGAGAGAGACAGAAACAAAAGGGAATAAAACAGGGGGGAACACTGGAAACACTAGGAGGCAGACAGCCTCATCATACCAGCCTGTTGCCAAGTTAAGTCTAATTATTCACGATCTGACTGAAATGTCGAAGGAGGAGGAGGAAATGGCTAGTCATGGTCGACTGCAAGTCTATTGCTGGTTACATCTTTGTGCTATTCAAAGGAGTACTTTCATGGGTACAACAGCAGGGGGCCCAACACCTTATGGTGTCTTTATTCATATGATAAATCAAAGTCGTATGGTATTGTGATTAAAGGCTGCATTGATGGATTTAGTTGCCACATAATGGGGATGTAGTTCCAAACCACTAACAGGTTACTAAGGTTATCACCAACCAGTACATAAGCACAGTGACACAATTCATTTAAATATTATTTTTATTTATTTGTCACATATAATCATGAAAGAACAATTACAATGAAATGTATTTCACTGGGTCCTACTATTCTTAATCATGTGAAAGTGGTAATAGTGGCTGCTGGCTGACCCAGGTATGGAAAATTGCAAGGCATGTTCCTGCGTTGAAATCATTCTGACAGTTATGCAGGAGAAAGAAGATTCATTTATGGGTGCAGTACAGCAATGCATCATGGTTCAGTTGAATTGAAGGAAGGGAAGGGATCAAAGCTGTCAGGTTGGAATTGAAAATTCCACCTTCATGAGCCCAGACACCAACAAATCAGAGCCAGTGCAGAACCTCAAAAAGCTTTTCCTCCTAGTTCACCGGTGCTAGGCCTCCCCTGCTTCCTACAACGTCCCTTACCGAAGTTTAATATCTCTACTACTTTTTTTGGCATTGGTTTGAAGGCAGTACCCCTGACTTGAGATGCTTTGTAATCTCCTCTAGCAGTCAATGACAAACAGTTTTTTTTGGCAATAATTCCTTGTGCGGTGTTTCATCCAAGACTCCTGGCACTCTCTTCCCCCGAGCGTTTAAAGCAAGCACACATGCATTTATCGACAACACAAGACATAGCAGCCAGCTAATAATACTTACTAGTCCAACAGGAAAAAATGCCTGTCTGAAATGCCTGCTGTACCACTGTAAACACCAACACTCCCCCGGTGCTCTGACCTCACAGTCCAAGCAGCCTGGCTAACAAACTGAGATAACATTAGCTAACAGCAGCTACAGTTTACTTCACTGTTCATCAGGAAACTCATAAATAAATCCTAAATAAAGTAAATGAACCAACTTTGGTTAGAACTGATGCTGCTGCTGACTATAAAACATTTTCTGTTGTTCTTCCCCTACTGGTATATTCTAACATGTCACTTAAGTGTTCATCCTCTATAAGTGCATGAATGTCACAGGAACGCCACAGCAGTATCAGCTCTCCTCTCACCTCAGGCACTCTGCTCCCCAGGACAGGGGAGTGTGTGTCCGATGGAGTCAAATAAAATTATGAACTGTCAAGTAATCTTATTTCGGTGATTCCTGTTTAATACAACAGAAGAACAAGTCATCTTATGACACTTTCTGTATAGATGAGGTCTAGACTCTAACGTATATAAGAGACGCAGCATCAATAATAAATCCTTGTTCCACAGAAGAAGAGCTTGATAGCTGAAAGCTCTGGCTTAGTAAGGTACTACGAACTCTTTAAGATATGATGGTGCCTGATCATGAAGAGCTTTGTAAGTAAGGAGAAGAATTTTAAATTCTATTCTAGATTTAATAGGTAGCCAATGCAAGGAAGCCAAAATGGGAGAGATGTGATCTCTGATCTTGGTTCCTGTCAGAACACGTGCAGCAGCATTCTGAATTAACTGCAAAGTCCTAAGAGACTTATTGGAGCAGCCTGATAACAAAGAGTTACAATAGTCCAGCCTTGAAGTAACAAATGCGTGGACTAGTTTTTCTGCATCCGCTTGAGACACGATGCGTCTGATTTTGGCGATGTACACATAGGTGAAAAGGTAAAAAAAGAGTAACTTTAGATAAAAACTTTCAGAGGGGGGGTGGTTGGTAGCGTAGTGGGTTAAGCGGCCGCCTCGTGTGTGGAGGCTATAGTCCTCGCCGCAGCCGGCCCCAGCTCAAATCCCGCATCGGACGGCCATTTACTGCATGTCACTCCCCCTCTCTCTGCCCCCTGCCTCCTGTCTATCTTCAGCTGTACTATCATTAAAGGCATAAAAGGCCAAAAAAAAAATCTTAAAAAAAAAAAAAAAAAAACTTTCAGAGGTGTTTGTGTCCAATCTTCTGTAGGCACACACATTTTTGGGACATTTTGGGACTATCAAAGACAGTGACATTATTTTAACAAACGCTTGTGTAACAGTGAGTGTGAGTGCTGTTACCTTCCTCAGTCTCCAGGCTGTGGTCTGAAAGCACAGGGGAGACTATAGCTGCAGAGCTGGCGATGTAACTAACCTGTGCATCACTGAACTCAGCTTTGTTTCGTATCTTGTTGATTTAAGCCAAAAAACAACCAGCTTTTTCTCATCTCCACATATAAATAATTTATCACACTTATCACAGTTAGAGAGTCAGAATGCCTGTTTTGGTTACTTAAATTGCCCAGTTCTTTAACTCAAAAAATGACCAGAATGTCACGTTTCAAACTGTTTACTGAACAAACTGTGAACAATCATTGCTGGTAATGTGTCAATAATGAATGTCTATATGCATGTATGTCTATAGTGTTTAGAGAATGTAACTTATTAACACTGAAGTGGTGGTAATCTATAAGTGGTAATCTATTGAGCTGACCATCTAGGGGGAACAGTTAGCATTCACATATAAACACATATGTAGTATATTCATGTGTTGGTAATTCACCTAAGCAGAGTACTATCAGCAACCATCAGGGGAACAAAGCTCCATCACACTTGTTATGGAATTTTCTATCCTTAGGTTACACAAGGTCATGTGTGGGCCTTGAGGTCCTCAGCAGTATTAGTTGTTTGGCTTTGGTTGAGAACAGTAGGTGCCAGTCTATCTCCACACTGTGGTGACCAGGGTCACAGAGACCTAGCTTGCTGTTGACGTTCCAATCTGCATAAACAGACATCTGTGTCTCCAGACTAGAATATGCTGACAATAACACCTCCATGGGTAAAGACATTCTTTTTGACTAATTCTGGGCGTATGGTATTTGTGGTGTTATCTTGGGGTTTAAAGTCGATCCACCAGCATGAGTTGGGCAGAATGTGAGACCGACTCAGGCACTTCTGATGAACTTTGAAAGTGTCTCTAATTCTCCTTGATCAAGCGTCAATAAATAATACAGCATAAGACATCAGAGGCTCCTGAACACTTTCTAAACTCCTGACCTCACCATTGACCTTTGACTTCAGCATTTTTTCCACAACACTGAATGTCTTGAAGCAGTGCACACTGTAATCCTCTCTCCCCCGCAGTTCTGACACGTTTCTGGCAGGAAGAAATCACAGTGTTGGCTGTCGGTTTTATGTGTGTAGCCTCGGTGATCAACAGCGAATCACAGTATTAACTGTGAAATGAACACACTCCTGATGGTTCAGGTGCTCCACTAACATTCCCCCAGGCTTTTCATGATGTCATGAAATTACATCAAAGCGTTCAACAACAGGAAACACTCGTACATTATTGCTGTTGATCACCACTCTGGTCTTCCACTCGGCAGCACTAAGAGAACATCAGTGACAGAGAGTTATGAGATATTAATATTTTCCAGCCTTTTTCAAAATTTGAACTGGTGACACACAATTGAACAAAACACCCAGTGCCCAGAGTTCATGTGAAATGTGTAAAATACTTGAAAAAAATGAAATCATTCATGAAAAGGTGCCACATGTGTGCATGACTGTCATGAAGTTTATTTGATAGTAATAAATTAACATTTTAATAAGTCATCTTTATTTCTTTACAGTTATTCTGTTCTTTTGTTTGGAATGATTGTGGCTTCTTTAGGACTTGGATGGATTTTGAACGTGTTTATGTTAACTTCAGACTTGACCTGGGACTTGGTCGGAGACTCAGGACTTGTCAGTCTTCATTTCAGGCTTGATGTGGGACTTGTCGCAGTTGTTAGGGCTGTCGCCCCACAGTAAGAATGTTCTTGGTTCGAACCTCGCCTGGGGCCTTTCTGTGTGGAGTGTGCATGTTCTCACCTTGTCTATGTAGGTTCTCGCTGGGTACTCCGGCTTCCTCCCACGGTCCAAAGACATGACCTTAACAGGTTCATTGGTCACTCTAAATTGTCTGTAGGTGTGAATGTGAGTGTGAATGGTTGTTTGTCTCTATGTGCCCTGTGATGAACTGGCGACTTGTCTTGCCTCTTGCCCAAAGTCAGCTGGGATAGGCTCCAGCCCCACCATGACCCATGATGGATATTTGGATGGATGGAGTGGGATAAAACCCACAGCTGTTCCAGATGTCTTTAGTTGCTCCAACACACCACTGCTATTTTGTTTTTCAGTAGAAACACTTGAGTTTAAGACAGATCAATGTAATATACATTTACTGTTTGTTGTAACCTTGACTTAAGTCTGACTTGGGATTTCATAGGCATGATGGAAACTACTGTACAGTCTTTGCTCATGTGCTGAGCAAAGACTTTGTGATTTGTTTGTTGTTTCTCAGGCACATGGGTCACAGTGCATTGATAATAAACAGCAGTATTCTCAGTGAAGCTGTCTTTTTTGTCTTTCAGGACTCTTCACCAAAGCCAGACATGGAGCAGAAATTGCGTTCAGCCTCCAGTGTTGATGAACTGATGAGTCTCATCTATCCTTCATACTGGGCTGCTCTGAAATGCAGATCAAAACTTTCTGCTGCTGCAGCCTCCTCATCCTCCAAGCCCTCTCAGCAGGCTCAGCCTCGCAGACTGAGGCCACTGGCTGATACAGAAGAGCCAACATTTGCTGCTGCCTACCTCAACTTGGATGTCCTGAAAAGTATGTTTGCACATTCAGTTTTGTGTGATTATTATTATGTTTTCCAGACTTGCTGAAAGACAAAGTGAATCATCGTGGAAAACTCCTTCTGGGCTGTTCTTGTCTTTCTGATGGCCCTTCAGAGAATTAATGAAGAGTGGTCTTTAACATGTTAAAGTTTGCTTTGTTCTCCCAGGCTATAATGACAGTTGAGGTGAAATTTGCTTTTAGCAGCTGCAACTTTTTTTCCTCAAACTCAGAAAACCATGTGTATCACATTATCTTGTTAGTGTGTGTGTGTGTGTGTGTGTGTGTGTGTGTGTGTGTGTGTCAGACTGATTTGTAAAATATGGATGCAGTTATCTCGGATAATCAGTGCTCCTGTTTTGAAATAAAAGAAGTAAATACTCACAGTATGTGATGTTTGAATACCATACTTAACATCTGCATCTATTGTCCATCAAGCATAATCTTTACGGCCTTGTTACAAAGAATTTACCCGTTTCCTGCCATTTGATTAACCCTGAGCCATGTTTAGTTATAAATTATAACTCACTTAATTAAAGAAATAAAGATGTTTCTCTTTCCCTTCATGTGATAGGTCCATCAAATCAAATCAAAACAAATCACATTTTTTTTGTATAGCCCAAAGTCACAAAATACATTTGCCTCAGAGGGCTTTACAATCTGTACAGAAAGACCCAC
This sequence comes from Larimichthys crocea, assembly GCF_000972845.2. Taxonomy (NCBI): domain Eukaryota; kingdom Metazoa; phylum Chordata; class Actinopteri; family Sciaenidae; genus Larimichthys; species Larimichthys crocea. The sequence goes on along the minus strand of NC_040020.1, from coordinate 19,333,246 downwards.
AGAGGAGGGATCCCTCTCCCAGGACAGAGAGAGAGGGGTGGGAGGGGGAGTCCCCCAGCAGTCTAGTCCTATGGCAGCATAACTAAGGGATGACCTGAGCCAGCACTAACTATAAGCTTTATCAAAAAGGAAAGTCTTGTCTACTCTTCAAAGTGTTGACCGTGTCTGCCTCCCAAACCCAGAATGGTAGTTTGTTCCACAGAAGAGGAGCCTGATAGCTGAAAGCTCTGGCTCCCAATCTACCTTTGGAGACTATAGGAACCACAAGGAACCCAGCGTCCTGAGAGCGCAGTGTTCTAGAGGGGTAGTAAGGTACTATGAGCTCTTTTAGATATGATGGAGGCTGACCATGAAGAGCTTTGAATTTTAAATTCTTTTCTAGATCAAAGAGATGTGATCTCTGATCTTGGTTCCTGTCAGAACACGTGCAGCAGCATTCTGAATTAACTGCAGAGTCCTAAGAGACTTTTTGGCGCAGGCTGATAACAAAGAGTTACAATAGTCCAGCCTTGAAGTAACAAATGCGTAGACTCGTTTTTCTGCATCCGCTTGAGACATGATGTGTCTGATTTTGGCGATGTTACGTAAGTGGAAAAATGCAGTCTTCGAAATGTGTTTTATGTGGACGTTAAAGGACAAATCCTGATCAAAAACAATTCCAAGATTTTTTACAGTGGAGCTGGAGGCCAAGGTGATCCCATCTAAAGTAACTAAGTCTCTAGAAAGAGAGTTTCTGAGGTGTTTGGGTCCAATTACAAGAACTTCATTTTTGTCTGAATTTGATATCAGAAAATTGTAGGTCACCCAACTTTTTGTATCATTAAGGCTTGCTTGGAGTTTAGTTAACTGATTGGTTTCATCAGGTTTGAACGATAAATTTAATTGGGTGTCATCGGCATAACAATAAAAATTAATGGAGTAACAATGTTCCTAGAGGAAGCATATATAAACTGAATAGAAGTGGTCCTAGTACAGAACCTTGTGGGACTCCATGACAAACTTTGGTCTGCATGGAGGATTCATCATTGACGTGAACAAACTGAGATCGATCTAAGAAATACGACTTAAACCAGCTTAGGGTGGTTCCTTTGATGCCAATTTGATGTTCCAGCCTCTGTAAAAGAATTTGATGGTCAATGGTGTCCAATGCAGCACTAAGATCTAACAGGACAAGTACAGAGATGAGTCCTTTGTCTGATGCCATTAGGAGGTCATTTGTAACTTTGACTAATGCGGTCTCTGTGCTATGATGCACTCTAAATTCTGACTGGAAATCCTCAAATAGACTATTGTTATGGAGAAAGTCACACAGCTGATTAGCTACAGCTTTCTCAAGTATCTTAGACAGAAAGGGAAGGTTTGATATCGGTCTGTAGTTGGCTAAGACCTCTGGGTCTAGAGTGAGTTTTTAAGAAGAGGTTTAATTACAGCTACCTTAAAGGACTGTGGTACATATCCTGATAATAAAGACAGATTAATCGTATCCAATAAAGAATGGCTAACTAGAGATAAAACATCCTTGAGCAGCCTGGTTGGGATGGGGTCTAAGAGACAGGTTGATGGCTTAGCTGCAGAAATTATTGAAGTTATTTGATGAAGGTCGATGGGAGAAAAACAAATGCATATCAGGTTTTACAGCTGTTTCCAAACTTGCTGTATCAGAATGCAGATCAATGCCTGTTGAGGGCAAGAGGTGATGGATTTTGTCTCTAATAGTTATAATCTTATCATTAAAGAAGCTCATGAAGTCATTGCTATTTAGACCTAAAGGAATAGATGGTTCAGTAGAGCTGTGGTGCTCTGTTAGCCTGGCTACAGTGCTGAAGAGAAACCTGGGGTTGTTCTTATTCTCCTCTATTAATGAAGAGTAATAGGCTGCTCTGGCATTACGGAGAGCCATCCTGTATGTTTTGAGATTATCTTGCCAGACTAGATGAAATTCTTCCAGTTTAGTGGTACGCCATTTGCGTTCAGATTTACGCGTCTCTTGCTTTAATTTACGAGTCTGCTGGCTATACCATGGTGCTAACCTTCTTTGTTTAATTATCTTCTTTTTCAGAGGTGCAATAGAGTCTAGAGTTGTCCGTAATGAGCCTGTAGTACTATCAACAAGATGATCTATTTGTGAGGGGCTAAAGGAAGCAGACAAGTCCTTTGCTGCGTCCGTGATATCCTACACAGTCAACACAGTTCTCCAGCTCCATGTATGATGATATCCTACACAGTCAACACAGTTCTCCAGCTCCATGTATGAAGAGCAGTTAACATTCATGATGAGCAAACGCAACCACTGACATGACATTTAACACATTTACAAGAAGCTGTATGAAGGCTGCTTAAATAAAAGCCTTTTGAATTTCTTAGTAAGTGTTCATGAATAAGTAATTAAAACTTTAATTGAGTTCAACTAACTGTCACTGTTTAAACCTGTGTGAAGCTTTTGTTTCTACGTTTCTCTACATTTATTGACACTCATATGGTTTGGGGGGGTTAACAGATCTGAAGTGAGGGATGGTTTTTAAGGTTAATAAATCCTGAATTGCACACTTCCACATAAGAGGGGATGAAGCAAAGGGCTGAATATAACACAGCGCTGTGCACTCTTCATCTTAGTACATGGTGCACACACTCTGACAGAGGCTATAGCTACAGTGAAAACAATATCAGTGCCTCGGTCATGCACCTATAAACTGTCAGCTATGTTTTTTGCAGCGCCCCCATGTAGGAATCTGTAGGAATGAGAACTACATGTTAATACAGTGTGAATAAAAATAACGTGGAAACACAATGTGTTAGCATTTTAACATAAATAGCAAATATTTACAGCCACAAAGAGATATATACAATGTTTCAGATGATCAACTGAATGCATGGATATGATTCAGTAAGATAAAAAGCATGACTGTTTGAAGCTTTGTTTTATAGAACTTTGGGGTGTCATTTATGTGAAAAGTATGGTAAGTAATAAAAAAAAAAGGTCTGGGCACAAAGAATATGATATGAGTTGTCTATTATGTCTATTATGTTATGACCGATCACAGTGGCTCCATCATGGCTGACAGTTTGATAATGATATGACCCAAGTCATACACTGAAATGATGAAATCTGAAACGTTTGTAACATACAAATGTATATATCATATACTGTATGTGTGTCCTCCTGTTGTATGGCTGTGGTGTTTGCAGGTATAGAGTCAGAGTGGAGGAAGACTCAGTGCATGCCCAGGGAAGTGTGTGTCGACGTGGGCAGGGAGTTCGGGGCTCCCACCAACATCTTCTATAAACCACCATGTGTGTCCGTCTACAGATGTGGAGGATGCTGCCACTCTGAAGACAAACAATGCAGGAATATCTCCACTGGTTACCTCAGCAAAACTGTAAGCACATTCTTTTTTCTTCTACTGTTCTTATTATGTGTTCAAATATGGATCTATGTACATAACACCCATACAGGATAAGGATTACAACTGAAACTAACACAAGGTGCCCTCTAGAAGTTAAAATCAGCCCCTGAACTGAATATGACTTTGTGAGGTTCTCCTCTGGCTGCTTGTCCTTCAGTCTACTTCAACACAGAGGCTCACTTGCATGGTTTCTCTAGCTAACCTGCTTACTTAAGGTCATATAAGCACAGCACACTGAGGTGGGTGGAACAGAAACATCTCAGCTGTATGCAGAGTGTTCACATGTATCAGCAGACACAGGAGCTCTGGAGTACCACAGAGTGTGTCTACTGGTCTCCAGAGTCCAATTGTGGTTAAAGAGAAGGAGTTACTAGCATGCAGGGCTTTTTAATTGGCCTGTTATGTGGTCTGACTGGAGGAATACTGTGTGTATTTGTGTGTGTGGTCAGATTGAGTTTTACAGCTTGTTTTCTCTCTCAGTTAGGGGCTCTTCCTGAGGTTGCCCTGTTTAGTGTGGGACTGTAAATCATTGCTGAAAAATGATTGGACTGAGCTTGTTTAAATTGGCCCTGAAAGTTGCTTTATGTGTCACTGTAAAATAATAAATCAATTATAAGTTAATTTTGAGATTTTAATACTGTGTCCATATAACAAATAGACCATTACTGAGAACATTTCACTCAGATTTAATGATAATCTGCTGGACTGCTTCAGCACGAAGCAAGCTAACCTAGTTTAATGAAATCTAAGATGGTACTGCTCTTGACAGACAAACAAAAGATGATAAATTTGCCGTGGACATTTGTGGTCGGCAGCAGATAATTCCTTTTGTCTTTGGGGACCCCTGACATGTCATTCAGCCCCACCATGATGCAGAAGTTTACACCTGTACACGACAAAAGACAAAATGGAACTTTCCGATTAAAATGTACTCAACTCATTTATCCTCCACACTGGATGAACTTAAAAGCACATGAACTGCCATATAGTGTGTGTGTGTGTGTGTGTGTGTGTGTGTGTGTGTGTGTGTGTGTATGTTTAAATAAAAACATGTATTTTTGGTCATGGTAACCAAGGTCCTAGTTTAGTGTAGCTGGGGCAGATGGGAATGTTAATGCAGTGTGCAGAGATCACATGCATAATATATTAGTTAGTTAGTTAGTTAGTTAGTTAGTTAGTTAGTTAGTTAGTTTTGTATAAAAATGAAGGCCTTCTCATGTTTTCTTTGTTATAACATATGTTTTCTATTCTGTATTTCCAAATTATAGAACATGAAGGCACCTATGTATTTCATTACCTCCGTCCTGTTAGAGAGACATCTAGAGTGGCCAGGAATAGTTAAAAAGGAAGCATTATGTGGTCCACATGGTGAATGTGCGGTAATGTTTGGAACCCATCCAAATAACTAAGTGATTCTACTGACTGTAATGAAAGACGTATGCTGATTAGATGGGGTTTTTTTTCAGACAGGCGCATGTGACTTACTGAATCAAATACTGGTGACAAAAGAAGTGAGTGCACACTGAAAGCAGAAGCAAAGTGTAAGAGAGGCTGTCTAGTCAAAGTGTTGTTGGCTTGACTCCCAGTTAAAATGCTTTTGCGTCGGGTCATCTTACTCATGTAAACACAAGAAGAAATGCAACTTATCATTATCCTGATAAAAACAGATTTGGATGGAGGCTCTCTGGATGGATAGAAGATTTGAACACAGTGTGTAATGAAAAATCATGTTTTTAGAATAGACATGAAATCCAAAGGTTGTTTTGATACATTTCTGCCATGAGAACAATATGAAGCTGTGGACACGTGGACTTGGATTCTGCTTGGATTAACTGTCCGCACTGTGTACACACATATGAAAGAAATGAATGGAATTTGTCTTCTTTTGGGAGCAATGAGCAAGCAGCTGAGAGACCTGCCATCCATGCCACAAACAAAGATTTTCTTCATCATTTAATACCGCTGTTATGAAAACTGTCACTAGAACATGAAGCTCCTACAGAAGCTCACGAAGTCTTAAAAACTTTGTTTGGTGCTGATGTCATGGATGAGATGCAGTGTTTATTCCGGTGTACAGTAAGTGCTGCTTCTTGCTGTTGACCCGGAGCAGTGTTTCACAAAATCTCCGATGTTGTAGATGTTAGAGAACATGTGTTCTGTAAACATTGTGAAGAAGGTCACCCAGTATGACGTCTTCCTGCAGCTGGACGAGGAGCAGAGCACAAAACATTACAAAATGAGGAAATGATGACATTACAGAGAATCCTTTCAAACACAGCTTTGCACATGAAGAAGACTTATTACACAGTGTGTGTTTGTGTGAGAATGTAATTGCACCACACTTGCACCAACCTGCACACAGCAATGTGATGTCATGGACTGATGGAGATGAAGCACAGACATCATTCCTGCTGCCATATTTAATAGCAGCTGAATGACATTATTGGTGCTGTCACACATACTTAACTGATTAAATTTGGACTTGATCAAAAAAAAAAAAAAAAAGCATATCAAAGAAAAAGAGGTGAAACACATCTTAAAGTGTTTGTGGTTTCTCAGCCACCAAAATAAAGCCACAAAACTGTGTATGCTGTGTGCTTGTTTCTACATCTACCGGCCACTTTATTAGGTGCAACCCAATCCAATGTGACTCAATACGACAACTCTGCCATGAATTCTACTTTTAGAAAGCTTATTATGTTTCAGTGTTTGTTGACACTGTCAGAGAGTTCATAATTCTACATTATTTTAATTAGTGAGGTTATAGTGGGTGTAATATTTTGGCCCTCTCGTGTATGTAAATAGGGAGACCAAACCATTAAAAAACACCTCTCAATATAATGCAGTCCAGTTTAACACTACTGCAAAATACAACCTAAACAGTAAACATTATAGTTAAACAGATACCTCTCTGACAGCATCAACAAAAACTGAGACATTATCAGCTTTATAAAAGTAGAATTCATGGCAGAGTTGTTGTGTTGGATCACATTGGGTTGTACAAGTGTACATTATGAAGTGGCTGGTCAGTGAATGTTTGTGTCTGGTTTTGGTCTCTATAGCTAATTTCCCCGTTCATGACAACTGTACTGAGGGTGAATTTATATACAACTCACCTGTTCAAATGATATTAAGGCTTAATGTATTGCAGAATTAACAGTGTGGATGCTTTGACTGATAGGTGGGCGCTGTTACAGGTAGCTTGTTTGAGCAACCAGGCTTCATTCAGTCGGTCTCAGCTCCATCCATGCTCCACCTCTTCGCCCATTTTTTCAGTAGTTGTGAGCCGCCGACCGCACTGAACTTCACAACAGCTCTTCTGGAAACCTGTGGGTGACGTCATTAATATGTTGCCATGTTTTATACTGTCTACTGATGTTCAAACACACCAAAAAAATTTGACCTTGCATCTGATAAAAATGACGTTGTGACTTTAAATGACATGCAGTCAGTCTAAATACAGACTCTTTGTATTCTCGAGATCTTTACATACTTCTCAATCACCAATCAGCTGCACCATGAAGCAGAGGGTAAATTCGTTCAGCTCGTTGGCTCATTTCCATGGAGCTGTTGTTAATGGACTGGCTGATGCTGATAGTGCATTGTTTCAGCTCAGCTGCTTTCTTCATTTCCTATAAGTGTTAACTTGATGAACTGGCAGTGGCAGTCTGGCCTGATAGCCCTTTTGTTAGATGATCTGTTAAAGCTGATTTCAATCAGAGCAGGAAGTGTACTGCGGCCTGAATATGGCCGTGTGTTTGGCTACATATGTGCGTTCGTAGACCAAATGTGCAAATGCATTTTTGTGTGTATTTGTGTGTTTTTGCATGAGCGTTTGTGTAAAGTAAAGGGGAGAAGGCAAAAAAACAAAAAAGAGCCTTAATGCTAATGCTAATGTGAACCATTGGTGTAAATTCTATATCGGGCCTCTTTTCGCTTATTGTATCATATGTTAGGGTAAATAGGCCCACTGACTATTAGACCTACAAGTTTCATGTGACCACTAGAAAACAATGTGTAGAGTAGTGTGACTAACGTGTTAACTGTGTTTCATAGTTTTGTCTTTTGACTGTGTGGATGGAGAGAGATGGTGTTTCACTGAACATCGAAACAACAGTGTTTAAACCAAGAAACTTTATGAAGCACGCCACCCGTGAGGTGTGAAGTCAGGAGGAGGAGTGCGTGAGGAGGCCGAGGCTGAAGATGAGAAGCTTTCTCCTGGCAGCGGGAGCTGTGGGTGCTGAGCTACAGACGTTTTGAGGTTTCACAAGACATTCTTTCGCTCTACTAGTTTTTCCTAACTGCTGTTATTGGCTGCAGTATCAGACCTCTGGCCAGAGTTTGGAAATTTACATAGGCTACATGGTAAATCATTCAAATTATGGCAGACTAGATAGACAATTTACAGTTCAAATGAATTCTAATGGCTTTTTGAAAGTGATTGCAAATAACTTAAAAACTCAAAATAGACGTCTGGAAAGGTGAAGAGTCAAATGTGGCTCGTTCTAACAGCATTTTGTGGTTGGTTTCGTCATCCCTGAAGTTTCACTGTGCTGATTTGCTTTGGCAGAGCCTTGAAGCAGCTGGCAGGAGTTAAGAGCTTTCGACACTTAGCAGGTAATAGAAGTTGTGCTAAACTGTGTATTTTACTGTTTGACGGACTGTAAGTGTCTTTAAGCAGCTGTCTGGTGGTTCTCGAAACCTGTGCTCATGGTGTTCACTCTGCAGATGTTTGTGTTCAACTTTCTCTTCACCATGCTGGTTTATTCCCTCTCTCACTATTCTGTATTGCACATAATGTCTTATAGTTTTGTTCTTGTTTGCTGTGTTTAACAGCTTGCGTATGCTATATCAGGGATATGCTTCTTTTCTCTACAGTAGATTGTATAAAGTTTAGAGCGTAGATCACTGAAGTGAAAATCACCATTTATAATTAGGCTTTGTCCTTTCAGGATGTGTAGCACGTTTTGAAATTAGCTCAGCTAGATTAGGCTTTAGTTAGTTCATAGATAGGCCACCAGCGCTTTGCCACTATTGTCTTTGGCGGATTCCTTGTTAAATTTTTATTTTATTAGCAGTATTGTTTAATAAGTACTTTTACTTTTACGTGCCCGTCCATCGAGTACATTGAATCTCAGGGTTCCCCCACCTGCCAAATCCCATTTAACCCCTGAGCTTTAACAGAAAAAACCATGCTTGGAACATTCTGCGCCCACACACAGACACACATGCACGCACACATACACAGACACACACTGGCATTTACCATATAATCTGCATATTCTAGCCACTCAAATATATATTTAATTTATGATATTACAGTTGCTATTTCTGACTTGAACCGTTTTCTCAGATAACACTACATGAAGCCTTCTGAACACTCCCAAACTTTTTCCCACCACTGAACTATGACACTTGACCTTTTTTGTTTAACTTTCTATTTGATATTTTTTACATTCCCATTCTGTGTAATTTAGTAATTTATTTTGGGGGTATTTTGATTCTCCAGATGAATGCTGTTGGTGTGTTAAATGAACATACAGACTCTCAGGATAAGCATAATGCTTTATGTTCACTCTTCTTAGTGCCCTGAGGTCTGAGAGAATAGAAAGGTTACCAGATCAAACTCTCATTTGTTTTTTTGGTATTTGGGGATCTTGGACATGAGTAACTGTTACTGTTTTTGTTTGTGTATGTAGAAAAGTCCAAAAATGTAATCAGTGATGTGTCTGTAGAGTCCGCCCTGTTTATTTAGAATTTATTTAAATCTCCACTCAGTCACAGTTACACTGAAAATAACAACATCTCCATCAGAATGTTGTTGATTTTCATTCTGGTCAGCATTCAACATGATCTCCCCCATGAAACTGATTGGCAAACCTAGCACTCTGGGCTTGAGTACCAGACTCTGCAACGTGATATTGGACTTCCCCTCAAACAGACCCCAGACAGTTCAGATTGGCAGTAACACCTCCTCCACTCCACAGGATTGTGTGCTCAGCCAGAGAGAAGACAGAGAGCTGATGTATGGACTTAATTCTCTTATTTTGCACTGTTGCAGTGGTCAATTTAATTTTTGATCAGATTTGTATGAATAACCTCTCTGTTTACTTTAAGAAAAATAATTTAGGGGGTCAGGAGACAGACATAGCCTCTATAGAGTTTAGAGTGAGTGGGTAACTGATGTATTGGAAGCACAGAGACGCATACTTGGAAATGACACAATACACTTACCGTAAATCATGATAAACCATAAATCAACATCATGCTTAACATCAATTCAGTTCAATTTTATTAATGTAGCACAAGGTCCTAACAGAGATTATCTCATGACACAGAGCAGGTCTAGACTGTACTGTATATATTATTTAGAGACTCAACAGTTCTCGTCATGAGCAAACACTTGTCGACGGTGGCAAGGACAAACTTCCTTTAAGAGGCAGAAACATCAAGTCAAACCCAGCTCATGGTCGGCCAACTGCCACAAAACATCAGCAAAAGCATAGAGCTGATCACTGTTTTTAGGGAAAAGGAGGCAAAGACACACACCCCTGTTGACAACAGTGGAGCTGAGGTGGAGCCTGGGAATCAGGAACACAACCTGTCATGGCCAACTCATATCTCCAATAAAGCTCAGGAACAGCTGTAGTCTTAAGAAGTTTTTGTGAACATTAACGGTGGGGCAATAGAACACATCCTGACTGGAAACATTACAATGACATTATATGATTTGTGCCCATCTAGGGCAGGAGGGCTCAGAAGCAGCCAACTAAGACCACCCAGAACATCATTGGTACCCATCTACTACTAGCTAATATATATTAGCTACAACTGATATTTCATGGTGCATTCTGTGTTGTAAAATGACAATAAATTATCCTTGATGCTTTGACTATACAGATAAAATGTATATGAAGTGAATGCATGATACATTTGAGTTTTTGTTGGTGCCTTCAATCAATATTTCAAGTTCAGTCGCAGCCCAATATCAGGTTTTATTTTACAGCAGTGCATTCAAATGTATTCAGCAAATACAACACTAAACTAAAAGAGGTGCCATGATGGCGACTTGTAGGTTTAGTAATCAACCCTTTACCCTTGTGTCATGCAGTATGCTATCATTTTGTTGCTGCAACATACTGTCTCCACAAGGATCATATGTTTCATAATATCCCCACAAGCTTCAGTTTCTCAATCCTTTCTCAAAGTTTGTCTGGGGATTTGCTTTTTCGTTAAAAGATACTTGAGTAGTATGGAGGTCTCGGTTATAGTCAGCAACAAGAAGCCAAGAAGAACAATTTTACAAGCCAAAACATCACCACGAATTTAAGAAATCTGTGCAGGTGAACTTTTCACCCCAGTGGTGGTCTCAGTGATCTCACAGCTCTCTTCATGTGTATGTGTTCTGTAACCTTGGTGAGCACTTACCAGGTCAAAAAGACTGAGGTCAGCTTTAATGATATCCCAATTAGGATAAGAGGGAGAGAAACAGTTTAAACTATTTAGGGTTCTTGAATAGGAGTCATTGAGCCTAATTAGTTTCTATTGATGCTGTTCAAGTGATTGAATGAATGGAGTGGCTCTCACGGTTTCTGTTCTATTCTGTACAACAGACTTGTGTAAGTATCTCCAGCAGTACCACGTGAAAACTAAAGCTCAGCTCCTTGTTACTCTTATTGTTCTTCAAGTGGCAATCCTTCACATTCTCGCTTATTGTTTTCAGTCTCAAATGTGCTTCCCACTGATTAAAGCTCCACGTTGAACTCCAAGTTAAGGGGCCCTTGCTGAAGGGTCCTTGTAAAAGAGTGTGTGAAATAGCGGCTTTTGTAAATTTTGTGAGATTTTGGGCTGTATAACAATTTGACTTGACTTATTCATCAGGCCTGAAAAAAAACCACAATGGGTTGAGTGTTCCTCTGTCTACTGGATGTGTATTAAGCAATTTGACAAAAAAAATATCATATCAGCTTGTGGCTGTGTACATATATACAGTATGTCAGCTTGATTTGATGTTTTCTCAATTAGTAAGTAGTAGTAGTAGTAGTTTTAAACCAGCCAGCCAGAGTAGCTGATGTGTGGGTTGTTACCATAAACTGCATTTAACAGACTCTGTGACATAAATCTTAGCTTTCTAAAGAGTTGTTGTAAAGCTCAGTGTGGTGGCACTGGTCGTCACCATCTTGGCAGTCCTGACTCCACAAGCTCCCAGATAATCAAAAAATGGGCAAAGAGATGGAGCATGGGTGGAGCTGAAGCACGCTGAATGCAGGCCACCCTCCTGTTAATCAAAGCAGTGTTTTTTGTACCAGGCTGTAAACATGTTTCTTTCTGCTGTTGGACATTTTAACATAGGGACTTATGAAGTTTGACTCATTGTGGAACCAGCCACAAGTAGCCATTTGAGAAAATGCATTGGCTTCATTTCAGAGCCACTGAGTGGCCCGGTGCAAATTACTCAACCATTTCAAATTAAGCATTGAGCCATTGGATCATGTATGGTTGAATAGCTGAGTGCGGGTATTTGAGAGCAGAGCAGAAATAATTTTGTCTTCACTTGTACAAACCGATCATTGCTGTGACGAGAAAGAACTCTTCAACTGACCAAATGACTGATCTGGGTCTCACTGTGTTGCATTGGGGCCGATCACCTTCCACGTAAATGCATACTGAGTCTAAAGTCTGGTGAGGTAGAATAGAGGTCTTTCTGCAACAGTTGAAATGAGATACTACCACAGTGGAGCTAAAGGGATTGCACAAGTCATCAAGTTTTATTTTGATGGTAAAAATAAGCAGCCAGTCTCATAGCACTTGGCAACAATGTCCAGTAGTTCTGTACTGCAGCTGTCATCAGAAACTACTTGTGTTGATTCTGTGACATTTCTTTTTCTCCAGTGGACAGTTCAGTGCATATATTTGGGTGGATAATGGATATTTAAAAAAACAAAAAAACAACAATTCACACTGTGGAGTCCAGTAACACCATGAAGCTAGTTTTAAAAAAGAGGAAATCTTCCTGAGAAGAATGTGGGGTCTAGAGACAAATTCACATTTTGCTTGTCAGCTTCATTTTTGTTACACATTCGTCAACCAGCAGACACATCTATATGGACAGAATAGTGAAGTTTGGTTCAGATTATTACAGATTATTGTCTGATTTACTACAGTGGGACAGATTATTGTTGGAGCTTTGTGCAACCATGTCGAGCCCTCAAAGACAACACTTTCTTCAGTTTGGCACTATACACATTATTGTAACATGAAAACACATTAGCTTATAACTAAAGGCAAAATAATCACCACGTGTTGTGTTATTTATAACTGCCACTGCACTCTTTTGTGTATGTGTGCTGCTCGTCTTCCACACAGTGCACTTCACTATGTTTTTTGCACATCGTCTTGATTCACCTCTTCTCTCTTTTGCTCTTTCTGCAGCTGTTTGAGATCACAGTACCGATCACCCAAGGCACCAAGCCGGTGACAATCAGTGTGGCCAACCACACCCAGTGCAGCTGTCTGTCCAAACTGGACGTCTACAAACAAGTTCATAGCATCATCAGGAGAGCCCTGCCTGAGTAAGCACTCATACTCATCACTCACACACAACCACCCACACACACACACACACACACACCCACACACACCTGCAGACAGTCCTGTCGGCTTTGTCTCCTCAGAGCTTAGTTCCCATTGGTAATACACACAAACACACACAGTGAGTTGGAGTCTATTGTTACAGATGTTGCTTCCTCTGCTGTGTGTGTAACTTCAGGAAACACACACACTCAGATTATCTCTTGATTAACATCACAGTGTCGTGAAATGTGTTCCTGTGTGCATATGTACATGAAGCATGCTGTGATTTATGACCTCTCTGTAATGCTCTCTGACAGTCAGAATCTCACGAGGAAGTGGTTCCTGATGTTTTCTTTGGTCCGTGTTCTTTGAAATCAGAAAGATCTTTAATCATTTACCAAAAACGGATTAAAGCAGACAGCTCAGATACCTTTAATATAAACATGCATATTTAGAACGAGTGTTGCTTTCAAATATATTACATTTGGCTTCGATGTTTTAGTCCATTAATTAAAAAATAAGTCTAGCTGTCATTACAGCTGGCCTCACATCACTCTCAGTGGTTGGCCTCTGCTCATGTCTGCTGGATAGAATCTGTAGGTGTAACTCAGGAGTGGAGAGTGTCTAGTGATGAAGTCCTTCTGCCTTCATTGACCTTTAAACTTCAACATATACTAGGGAAGGTAGCAGCTGAGTGGCTTAGATGTGTTTGGCTAGCAGCCGTGGAGGAGAGACTGATCAGTACAATCTACACTTATCCTGAAATCTAGGAAATGAAGGAAAAGCTCTGGCTCAGAGTTCTTGTCTTTTTCTTTTCTATTCTTGGTTAATGTGGGCAGGAAAACTGCTTTTAGGTGCACTGATAGTAGTAGATAAAGCGACACTCCTACACCACCGGTTGCCGGAACACCTGATCCTGTCTGAATGCTGGCCAATAATACCTTGAGTGGCTGTATGAGGCCGGCTCCAGAACCTAAGTAACTTCATGTATGTTTAGAATTTGAAAATCTCTGAAATAGCTTGAAAGCAGCACATAGATGTTCAACAGATTTCTATCATCACAATAATTTAAAAGATGCATAATTACATCGCCATTCAATACAGTGGCTCTAAATAGTTCAAACTCAAGTACCATCCAAATATTACAGTATTACATTATTGCATTTAGCAGTACACTGAATCAATGACAAAGCTCCAGCAGGCTCTCAATGCCCAGGGTCAGTTCTCAGCCCCCTTGAGTCTAACACAAATCCTATAACCAGCCTCCAGCATGCTCCAGTGGACCCAGCCAGCTCTCTAAGCCTGACCCAAAGCCCCTAACACCGGCTCTCTAGCCCTGAGACAGCCTCTAGCGAGCTCCAGCGGGAGCACTCTGCTCTCTGCTGTGTGCGCGGGCCGCTGACATCCCTCCAGCAGAGAAGAAGGGGGACATAAACAACATCAGCATAGTTTAGATAAATCTCTGTACTAAGCAGGACATTTACAATGTAAAAATAAACTCAGTGCTGTCTGGTGAGCAAATATGTAAGCACTGTTTCTAAATAACTTCAAACATACTGAAGTCTTTAATAAGCTCATCTCGATATACGAGTTGATATACACAGTATATTCTTATAGTTTAACATGGAGGAAATCACTGTACCTTTAGAAAGAGAAGAATCTCCACAGTTTTTTCAGCCTCGTTCCTTTTTCAGATCAGGTGAATGAGCATTATGATGAATAGTGTGTGTGTGTGTGTGTGTGTGTGTGTGTGTGTGTGTGTGTGTGTGTGTGTCTGGATGAGGTGCATTACTGGGAAGTAATGACCTGTTCAATATGGAATGTGCGCTTATGTACTGTATGTGCCATAAATCTAAACCAAAGAAAAGATGAAGAATCAATGAAGGCTGTTAAGATGTCAGCTCATTAAACATTATTACCGTTTGTTTCTCCTCAAAGTTTGTCTGCTTCACTTTTTCTACTACACTCAGAAACACAATCACTGATGTTAATAGGCTCTGATACCATGTGAGTGTGTGGGTCACACACTCACATGGCAGTGGTGTTAAACACAATATGTCAGATTATGGCTGGAAAAGAAAATGCATTGTAGAGATTTTCACACCTACAAATCATCAAACATGTAAGAACACACACACACACACACACACACACACACACACACGCCCAAGCATGAAGCACACGTATGTTTCACATTAGATGAAGTGAGAGAAACACAGCAGCCCTTTCCCCAAATATCTCTTTGTCCTGTTCACTCCATCTTTTTCTTTCACTTTTCCTCTCAGCCCCCAGTCAGTGTGTGTGTCTGTGTGTCTGTCCGTGCCACTGCAGCTCTAATTGAAACCATACTGTGTCTCTTTTCATCGCCAGACTCTTTCACAGCTTCAAACAATTTGTCTGTCTGCGAACACACCTCCTGCTGTCTGTCTCCGAGTCCCAGTCAACGGTTCCCTAAACGTTGTATTTCAGCCAGAACATTTTCATTGCATTATAATTGACTGTGTGTGTGCTTGTGTGTGTGTGTGCTTGTGTGTGTGTGTGTGTGTGCGTGTGTGTGTGTATTTATATGCATTTTCAGACAAAGTATGATTTGCTTGGCAGTTTGTGGAAATCCAAACAAGGTGTCTGGTTTCCGGAGTAATTTTAACATCAGACTGGAGTTTGTTTTCATTAAGATTGATAAAAAGAATTTTTGGATATTAATTAAGAACAGCAATATATCGACTTAAGAGACCTAGGACGTAACAGTGTAGAAAGGTGTAGAAAGTCTTTTGTGTTATTTTACAGCAGCTGTGGCTGTACAGAGCTGTATGAAAATGATTTGGGGGATATTCAAGGGTTATGGTAGGGGGTCTTTTTAACTTTATGATTTATTGTGCGAAGATAAATCAGATGAATTGTCTTTTGTTTGCACCACAGATAATAAAGATGCTCTTTGGCCATATGCAGAGAGAACATGATTCTATCTTTAGCCATATTAGGGCTCAACCTTATTTAGAGATGATGCTGTGTTCCATCATCATAAGTGAAGAAGGAATGATTACTAAAGCTATGATGAAACCACCAACTACTACGGTACTGAGAATCTGTCTTTAGGGACCGTGAATATCGGAGGGATCTTTGAATCATCACATAGAGAGGCACTCACGTTCACAATGTGAATGACACATCAGCTGATCTGTCACGCTGCTCATTTCCTGCTGAATGACTAAAGTTGACCTGTCGGAAATATGTGGTGATTATCATCTATTGCATTTTTTGTGTGTGTGTGTGTGTGTGTGTGTGTGTGAGTGAGAGTGTGTGTAGCAGGCACTCACACATTTTTGGATCATTAATAATTCCTCACAACAAGTGCAAAGTGGAACGTTGCTGTCTTCGATTGCCTTTATTTCAAAATCCATCTAATGAGTTATTTCCTGTTATTTTGATTCATGCTAGGCAATTAGTGCTGACCAGTCACCTACATTAACTCTTTACTAACCTATTGCAGTAAATACTACAGCAACAGGCATGTTCATGTATTTTAACCCTAACCCTAACCCTAACCCTCTCTGTGTCTGAACCTCTCACCAAACAGAATGTTGATCTTTGGCACATTTTAAAATGCTCACTGACATTTTTTAAATAAAAAATATTTTTCAATACAATAGCCTACATTGTCTCCACCTGACAGGTACAGTCTGGTGATTAAGGTTGTGTTAAGGCAGCGAAAGTGACGTGGTTCAGGGTAGAGTATGATGCTAATTGCAGGTGTACTTTTGGGCCTCACTTCAGTGTTGCCTTTGTAACATCAGTTACACTTGTTTTTGAATTTTCGTCATCTATAGTCTTCGATATTTTTTGGGTTTGTTCAGTCATATCTATATATCTATGGCAGAGACAGTATGATGTTTCACAAATAAGTGAGTCTGATGAGCTTTAATAAATGTTCTCTGAGTGGGTTTTAGACTGCCCCTGTGTGCTTGTTAAAAGGTTTGACATGAAGTTTGTGCACTATGATTGGATGAATAACGTCCTGTGCCATTTGTTAAAAAAAAAATCACTCCGACTCATCAAAGTTATGAAAATGAACATACATGTACCAAATATCATGGAAATACATCAAATATTTATCATGATATTTCAGCCTGAACCAAAGTGGACTGAACAACTGACCACCGAACACATCAGACCACTGACATGGAAAAAAATGGATAGCTATATAGCTTTATCATATTTAAGGTCCGTTACATAAATAAACTAAATAATAATAAATGGATAGATAGATAGATAGATTAGTACCAAAGGAGTTAGATTAGTAGACTGGTTAGACTAGAACAAGGCAAATAGTAAAAACTGATAGTGTAGCAGATATCGTGGAGCCTAAAGAAGAAAAAAAAGAAAAAAGAAGCAGAAAGAATTTAATCAAAATCAAAAACTCAAAATAATTTAACCAATAAGATCATGTGGGGTGAACTTTGTATAAAGGTGCTATATAAATGAAGCCATTTACCATTCCTCATTTGTAAAGCTGGTAGGTAGGTGAGTAAATGTTTCTGGTTCATAGTGACATGAAGCAATAGAAACCCCAGAGATAGAGAGAGATATTTTTCTCATCCAAAATAATAAAATAATCTCCTCTCCCTCCTGCTCATCGGACTGAAGCCGACCCAAGAAATCTTACTTTGATCAAGGAGTTTATTCATTTGCAATCTTTGAACTGGCTTATCATAGGCAGTGGTTAAAGATGTTAACATCCATACACATACAGATCTGAGGAATCCCATTTCTTGAACCAGTTAGTACCCAGTTTCTGTCTGAGGCAAAACAAAACAAAAAAATAAATAAAAAAATGATGATGCCTTCTCTGGCTGGTGGATACTGGAGTTTACTGTTATTTAGACTGGATTTGTATGAGAAACAAGGACAATTTGGATCTATGCTGCCACATTTATCTGTAATTAATCTGGAACTCAACACTGGCTCGAAATCAGTGTTTTTCTGCTAGTTTGTAGATAAGTAGTGTCAGGTAGTACATATCAGTTAAATCTGTGAAAAACAAACACTGATTCAACAGTAACAACAGTAAGGCAATAGAACATAGTTCAACTTATACCATTTTTTTTACCGACAGTAAAAAAGATTCCCCAAGAAGATCTTGTAAACCTCAATCTACAACAATTAACATGTTATTGGCTAATTATGTTCAAATTTGGTGTTGATACTTAGTTTGAATGGCAGTGCTAGTGACACTTTACATGGAGACGTTAGATTGTGATAATGTTATTCATAACAATGTTTAATGTATCAACTTACAAGTTAATGTCAGTGTTGTTGTTCACAACTGATTTATACTGCCCTCCAGTGGCCAAAAAATCGGTCATTGCAAGTTTCATCTGATTGACAATTTGGCACAAGACGAAGATACAAAAGGTTCAAACTAGTTTTTAAAAATGCATGTTTCTATCTGCAGAAATGCTGGTCATTGTAGTGGACTGAGGCTGCAGAGGGCAGCTCCTAGTGTTTGATAGTAAGAGACTATGCCAATACCAATACCAGACGAGATGCTTCAGCAAAAGCAAAAACAGTTGTTAGATTTCCCTGGACAAAGAGTGACATAATAAAAAGAAACAGTAACCCCTGTGAAACATTTAGGTCTCTCAGGATATGCCACATAAATCTGCTCGGTGTCACCCTACTACCTACACCAGGGGCCAGATGTGTAAATGATGTGTACATGCATACTCCTCCCACACATGAACTGGGATTTATAAAAGACAAAACGGGTCAGCCTTTTCTGGACAACAGATTGTTTCTTTACACATGATGTGTCACTCTGTATGCAGTTGAACGTCTTGTCAACAAAGCTCAATGAGTTCAGGTGCTGCATGGATGCTGGTCGCACATGTAGCTCTATACTGGAAGTGCAACTATGGCTGCTTGCTTCAGTCATTTGTCACTATTCTGCTATTTGTGGATCTGGTGGATGTGAAACTGATAAATTACAGTGTAATTGATGGATGTATGATTTTCCAGAAACAAAACCGCCTGAGGTGTTAAGTCTCCTGTGTCTATTTTCAAATCTTTCTCTCTCTCTGTTGTAGGTGTCCAATAGCAAACAGAACATGTCCTCATGGTCAGACTTGGAGCAGCAGGCACTGTCGGTGTGTCAGCCTGACCGCCAATATGCACCACAACCCCCCTCCTCCACCACTGCCCCCTCAAAAGCCCTCCCAACAGCATCTTGGTGAGTGTTTGCACATGGGCACACAGACTGATTTATATTCTATGGTAATTTTTTCAGATAACATTGTAGAGAAAATGATTTGCTATTTTTTTCTGCTCAAGCTTTTAAAAAAATAGGAAAGAGGAAGAAAATCAACAGTTAGAGCTGCTGATAGGCATACAGAAGGTCTGACAGCCAACAAAGTAAAGACAGTACTTATATAACACCTTTCTAGTCTTCCGACCACTCAAAGCACTTTACAGGACATATCTCATTCACACACCGATGGTAGCCTTCAGGAGCAATTTGGGGTTCAGCATCTTGCCCAAGGACACTTTGACATGCAGACTGGAGGGGATTGAACCATGGATTGAACCGCAGATCGTCTGATTAGTGGATGACTGCTCTACCTCTGAGCCACAGCCACCCAGTGTAGACTGCTGTATATTGGAAGCTGTTAGACCTTCTGTAGCATCCTTCCTCAACATCATTGTAGCATGTATTTGACAGCTTTATTCATGTAACAGTGTCTTTTCAGTTAAGCAGCATTCTCTAAATTCGCAGTTGTCGTCACTCCACGATGCAGGTCCACAGCTACATAAAATGACCTAAAAAAATAAAATGACCTAATTGTTTTGTTTTTTTCATGGTATTTTAGAGGTTTTTATTTCCTGATAAGCAAGAAACGGTTGGTGATGATGACTCAAAATCAGTATGCAGGACTCGTGGGCGAATACTAATTTTACATCCCATGAAACACTTTCTGGTTTGTGATGTCACCAGAGTGTTTCTGAGGGTGTTGTATTACAGCCATGGACTCTGCTGTAAGCAGGATGTTTCTTTCCGTCCTGTAAATCTTTCCTTCTTATTTCTGTCACAGTTCTGGGATCACGCCACATTGGCAGCAGAGTTAGACTGGCCTGGTGGATTTAGCTACTAGATACATGGTATCAAGGCACTCTGTGTATTGGCCTATAAGTATTTAAATACTACAAACTTATTCCAGTACTGATATATAGTTTTGCATTGATTGTGCTATCCAATGAGCAAATGACAGCTTGTGTAGTTAAAAGTTTGGTGAGACCAGCTTGGAACGATTGTACAAGCCAACCTAAGCAGACGGGTCAGATTCGAAAATGTTCTGAAGCAGATCAACCCATAAAATGCAGTCCAAATAAACACAGTAGCTGGTAATAAACCTGACTGATCAGTGTGGCTTGTTGCTGCATGATGACTGTTGGTGCTGATGGTGTCCCTAAGGCCTGCACTGAGCACACACATACCAAAGACTGAGACAAACACACACTGTTAGTAAAGCCGCTTCCTCTATGGTCCACCTTGACAGGAGAATGTTCATGAGTTCACTTAGGGCTATTTATGACTGCGACGTCTTTGTTAAGAGTGTGTATGCGTGTTTGTTTGTGTGTTCCTCAGTGTGTGTGTGTTTGGCTATGATAACACTCTGGTCTCAGTGTAAACAAATGAGAAACAGAAGAATGTGGAGACCCCAGACCAGTAGATTCCACAGATAGAAAAACACACTTACACTAGAATATTACAAAACAAATGATTTGTGAAAGATGGCAGGAAATATTTTGTAGTGTTGAATTTCATTTTTGAAACACATTTAGAAACAAAAGCGTCTGAGTGGGTAAAAATAGCATGGCTGTGAAGAAATTATGTCTTTCTCAAAAAGCATGTGAGTCATTTGAAATTAGCTGTACAAATTCACACTCCCCAGAGGAAGATGAACTTTGAAGGTTACTGTACATGTCTATCCACTGTCCCCAACCTCTGAAGCCGTGGTTCCCAAACCTTTTAACCCACTGTACCCCTTTTAAGGCTTGTTTTAATGTTGTGAAACCTCAAGCTTATACAGATGGGTGACACATTTAAAGGAAAGCCAACATAAAGTGTCTTAGTGTGATGTTGGGGCCTCCAGAACAGCTTTGACACACCTTGGCATTGATTCTACAAGTCTCTGAACTCTACTGGAGGGATGAACACCATCCACACCGTGTTTTGATGATGGTGGTGGAAAGCACCGTCTGACATGTCGGTCCAAAATCTCCCATAAGTGTTGCGATATGGTGATTGTTAAGTCCAGGTCAAATGATTTACATTATTTTCATATTCAACAAACCATTCAGTGACCTGTTGTCCTCTCTTGACCACTTCCGTTAGGGTTGAAGTGCTCCATCACATTTAAATTTAGTCATTTAGCAGATGCTTTTATCCAAAGCGACTTACAGAGGATAAAGGTGATCTCCCAGAACAGCTTTGTATTGATATGCAGGGACCCTCCTTTGCTATATCTTTGAAACAAATGTATTTTATCATTTAATATTACAGGTAGCTTACCACCAATCATTCTTTTTATTTTTTATTTTATGAACAAATATAGGTCTTGTTTTTTTTTATCCATGTCACACACCTGCATTCAGTGTACATAATATTTGAACATGAGGTTAAGTTCAGCTCAACGTCCATCACTAGTGAGAAGCTAGCTGTTCTAACTGTGCTATTCTAGTCTAACATTAGCTAGGTCAAGAAATAAAATTCAAAATACAACATTATCTTACTATCAAGAAAAGACTCTCTATCTGTATGTATTTTATTCAAATAAATAGTCAGTTAAGTTGTTAAGTTAAGTTGACAGTAGAGAAATCCTTGTATAACATGTTGTGTCATTGGTTGTGGCATAACTGGTATGGTATGGTTCACATCTGTTGAATTTAATATGTTAAAACAAACAACAAAAATTTAAATTGTAAAATTTAAATGTAATATACAATATCGTTCAAATAACATAACATCAAATTGATCAGAAATACATTTTAGACATTGTAAATAGTGTAAATGCCTTCCTCAAAGCACCCCATAGTTGCAACACACAATTTGGGACCCACCCAACACTTTTCCTTCCACTCTTTTTTTCCACAAGTTTACTTGTTTTTGTGTGTTAGGCATATAAAGAAATCATGCACATTTGCATACATTTTCTCAGTTGGAAGATGCTGTGCAGTATATCCAGGACAGTCTTATTCAATCTGCCGTGTCGTCCTAAAAGGAATACCAGGCTTCACAACACAAACACTTCTCATGTCACCCCTCAAAGATTAGGACAAAAAAATAAAGTTTGGCAAGTAGGTTTGACAAATCATGGCATTAGTCCAATAGGACAGACAGTAATATGTAATATATACACTGTAAAATATTACACACACATAGCTCTGTGTGGAAGCACTCCCCAAAAACATGTGTTGATATGTCTGAGAAGGTTAAAATGACCTTGACATACAGAGTGAGCATGACAGGATGGTGTTTAAATAGGCAGTACAAATGAAGATGGATGATCATTTTGTGAAAGCCAAGTTCAGCCAGAAAGTGAATACAGACTGTGGGAGATATTGTAAGAAATTAAAAACTTTGACATCCAACAGTTCATACATGGAACTGGGTCATCTGTGTAGGCCAGAGGGACTACCTCCTCCTCATCTGAATGTCAGTGAGAGCTACAGTAACATTTTCAGTGTCTGCTTTTGCACTGGAGTTCTCTGATCTCTCTGTACCGTGTAATTCATACCATGATGCAGCTCACCATGATACCAAGATCACAAACACTCTCACATACCGATGGCATGGCCATGAGGACCAACTCCTCCCAAACCATCTCAGCAGGGCCGGTCCTAGCTATGGGCAATGTGGGCGGCCGCCCAGGGCGCATTCTCCGTGGGGGGCGCACGAACGCCCGAAAAAGCAAAAAACCTCGGTAATTTTCGAATCCGCTCATTAAGTTAGCGGAGCGGGCGCCCCGGGAGCGGGGTGTTGACAAGGCAGAGGGGGGCGTCGGACAGACCGATGGGGCGCACGGCGCATCCAGGGGCGCACGGGCGGCCGTTAGGGCGCACGAGAAAATGTTCGCCTCGGGGGGGGGTTCGCCCAGGGCGCAAATGTGGCCAGGACCGGCGCTGCATCTCAGTTGGGTTTAGCTCGGAAGCAGCACTCCATCACTATCTATCTTGGTCACATATGTCAGTGCAGAATGCTGTGGTGTTCTGGTGGCCTGTCCCTTGAATTTTGAATAAATCACAAACATATCAGCATCAAACACCTCGACACCATCACTACTCCTCCATGCTTGACAGTGGGAACCACACATGCAGATACCATCCTTCCTCGTCTCTGCGTCTCACAAAGACACTGCAATTGGATCCATTATTTGTGTTTCTTGGCTCATGCAGTTCTGTTTTTGTTGTTGTGGTTTCTCTGCAGAAATGTGGCCATGGAGGTATGATTCACACAGTCCCCTCTAAACAATTGTTGTTTGGATGTGTTTGCTACTTGAACTTTTTGAAGAATTTATGTAAACTCTGATCTGAGGTGCCATTAATTGGCGATTAACAAAGCTGATGTGAAAACCTCAACAGCAACATGTCCATTCAAGGCACTATAGGAGACCTAAAGACATCCGAGGAAGCAGCCATCTAGTCCCCCATCCAGCCAGTTTTGATATAGTTTGGTTCAAAAGAATTCCTAACTATAAAGCTTGGTAGGGTAAAGGTTTTTCTGTTTTCCATCAGGAAACATGGCCTCCATATAATGTCCAGGGCCCAGTATTTCAAAATTTGTAATCTGGATTAGAATAATCCGGATAATGAAATCCTCCTTTTCTCAGTCATGGATCAAGGTGATCCTGCTGACTTTATCTGAGTATTTCAAAACACTGGGAGGGTGGATTTTCAAATCCCGTCTCTTCGCCTCCTGATCGAAACATGGCAGACTACCTCAGGAAAGGAGCAGCTGGGAGCACGACTTCACATCAAAAGTGTAAGTTTACCGTCGTCTAATGTGTAGTGGATTAAAGACCATATGAACACCAACCAACATATCATGCAAGCTAACTTCTTGAATTGTCACCTAATTAAAACCAGGCCGTAGAGATCTCTGATTGAGCCGCGGCCGTGCTAAAGG
Organism: Larimichthys crocea; assembly: GCF_000972845.2. Taxonomy (NCBI): domain Eukaryota; kingdom Metazoa; phylum Chordata; class Actinopteri; family Sciaenidae; genus Larimichthys; species Larimichthys crocea. The sequence goes on along the minus strand of NC_040020.1, from coordinate 19,309,090 downwards.
TAGCTAACTCGGCTCCATTGACTTGTGTGTTAAGCAGCCTGCAGGCTAGCGAGGTAGCGAGGTAAAGGGAACTAATCAGACCTACATCATACCTTAACTCTTTAAACTAACACCAACCTGTTCAGACTGTATTAGCGTTACGTCATAGGCTCCATGTGTACAGACCAGGCTGCTGCAGTACTGTTACACGGTACGAGTATTAAGTATACGGTTCATTCAGCAGTGTCAGAATGGTGGTGATGATGTCATGTTTTTGTGTACATAAACAAAGATATACTCATACACCTTCTCTGTCTTCTGCTTTCAGAGTCCACTCACAGCAATGGACCGCTCAGCTATTAAGGACAACCACTGGAAATCTTTGGAAACGCTTTAATTGTATTGATACATTCAAGGTTTTAAAGTTATTGGATTTTGAATAAAGTGCTTGAAACTGCTTGAAATTGTAATTGCATTTCTTTCATGGTATATAGCTTGGTCAGTGGCACAATTAGAAACATTTAATCTGATTTCTGCCTTATATAGAAGGCTCTCACTGAACATAATTATGGTCATTTATAGCAAATTAGCATCTGATTTGATGAAGTCAAATAATCAGTTTGTACACAAACAATGAAATGCATTGATGCATGTTTCAAAATCACATTCAAGCTATTTAAATGCATTGATGCATGTTTCAAAATCACATTCAAGCTATTTCTAAACATTTTTAAATTGCATTTTTAAGCTTCTGACTGAAGTCAAATTTATCTGAATGAATGAAAAAGTGAAAGTGCTTCAATGTGCAGCTTGAGTAACAATATCTAGGAGAAGTGGAGCTGTTTGTATGTGTGTTTGCAGAAAACTGACCTTTGCCAGTGGCTGTTAGTCACTCAAAAACAAGACTCTCACCTAACCCACAATGCATCAGTTTCATGTGATCCTGCAAAATTATAGCCTTGTTTACGGCATTATTTTAGATTGTGATTGTCCAAACCATTCTATCAATATAATATGCCATTCAGATCTTTTAATATCACTATAATCCACAAACTATCATACCCACATTTAACATTTATGTGAATTTTTAACTTTAAACCAGCCTTTACAAATTCTTCTTGGGAAGGTCTGTGGATTACACGTCACATTGTGTTCCCTAAATCAGGAATTTGTGCCTTCTTCAGTACTTATATATTTTTTATCTCCTTTATTTCCTTGAAATAATAACTGAACAATTAAACAGTCTGTTCCCGCAGATAAAGTATTTGCTCCTTTTAAATAAATAAATAATAATAATTAATTATAATTGTCTCCATCAATAACATAATGTGTTCCCTCAAAGAATCAATCAAAACTTCTCCGAATGATGCAAAAAATTTGAATCCTTGAATTGTGTCACTTTGTTCCTACATTGTAGTAGTAGTAGGAGGAGGAGGAAGAGGAGGAGGAGAAGCAACTAGACTTTGGGCACATCTTAAAGTTATTGTCTTGAGGGTAGGTCTCAAGATCAGATGCTATGATAGTACAATATAATAATTATCTTTGACATGTGAATCATTTTTAGGCTAAATAAAGTTCCTCTGAGGCTTGTTACACTGATTTAGGTTGCTAAAGTCTGAGTAAACACATGCTGCTACGCTGGAGTAGACACAGCTTGCATTTAGTCTGCAGTAAACTGTCTGTGTTATGTGTTTGTTAATCTGTGTGTGGAACAGTGTGAACATACATTTGCCAGACCTTCTGTTGCTCTCTCTCTCTCTCTCTCTCTCTCTCTCTCGCTCTCTCTCTCTCTCTCTCTCGCTCTACCTCCTCTTGTTTTTCTCAGCTAAAAGATGATTTGCCAGTATTGAAAGAGAACCATCTGTGTTATCCCTGAGGAAAGAAAGAACAACCACTAGTCCATTTCAGGAATGTCTCAATCTCATAGTTTATCAGTGTCGTCAAACGACTGTCACGCACACAGTTTATTGGTAGTTCTGTTTTCAATAATAGATAACATTTACAGCAATGTTTTGATTAGGTTAGTATGTGTTTTCTTAGAATGGAACATGGGTAACCTCTGTATTTCACTTAACAGGCTTAGTACAACAGACTCTACTGAATATATACTGCAAATGTGATTGTTGATTAAAACCTGTTCAGCTCAACTCCCTCATCTAGAATTCTCTTTCTGAAAATTCCGTATTACAAAATATTCCGGGTATCAAACATTCTGTGTGACCAAACATTCTATTGATTACTATCAACTTATAAAAATAACTTATTGCAAAAAAGTAATTTGTTCAAATCAAAATGTTGTTCCCCCTGCTGTGTGCATTCTATCTCAATTTACAGAAGTTCACGACACAGAAGTCCTGGATTTGAGGACATTTTTATAGATGCTGTGGAACTGTGATCTATAAAGTGAAAAGAGTTGATAACACTAGTGCTGTACACTCTGCAGTCATTTAAGACAAACCTCTCCTGTGTGTCTTTTGATCTCTACAGACATATTATCAGCAGATGTGTGTGGCCCAGATAAGGAGCTGGACATGGAAACCTGTCAGTGTGTGTGTCGGGATCAAACTCAAGACTGTGGCCCTAACCGACACCTGGACCTTAACACCTGCCAGTGCATTTGCAACATCCCGCCTGTTCTGTCCTGTCCACTGAACTACATCTTCAATAAGGAGACCTGTCAGTGCATGTGCAGCAAGACGTGTCCAAGGCACCAGCCCCTCAATAAAACAAAGTGTTCATGCGAGTGTAATGAGTCGCCCAATAAGTGCTTCCTCAAAGGAAGGAGGTTTCATCAAGCCACATGCAGGTAAGGAGTGATGGAGGGGGTTCCACCATTTAATCATATTTACTGATTAAAAATGTCACATTTAGTGGGACAGTATACACATACTTTTCTGTCAAACCCGAAGTCTAGCTGAACGACTGGACAAACGCTTCCTCTATCATGCACAGTAAAGACAGAGACAGTATACTGAATGATAGACACACAGGTGAATAGTGTTGTTGCCAGGCAGCTGCCAAATGTAATTTATAATTTGCTTTAAGCTTTAAGTAAACTAGTCTAAATCTTCACTCGATGTTTGCCAGAATTTCCAAATGGTTTTCTCTGCCGTTTCATTCCTCAAAGTGAAAAAAAAGTAATATTGTTGGTTAAATTACCGCTGAAGAGAGACATTTTTCACATTGGACCTTGTGAGATAGGGAAGTGTATTTCTTGGCGGACGTAGGGAGTAGGGAGTGGAGGGATTTAGAAATTACTGCATCATAAAAGCATTGATCATAATGCCAGAAGATCATGACTACAAGAGCAATGCAAGAGTGAAGTATATAGTGTGAACATGTTGATCACCAGCCATTGTGGCTGGTAAGTTTCTGAAGTTACCAGCCTAATATTTCATTACTCATTAACACATACTATTCAGGGTCTAATTTGACCCATTTTTTCTACATAAAAATAAAATGAAAACATTAAAACTTTTCTTTTTAGCTAGAAATTTGACGATTTATCTTAATGTGACCCTGAATATACAAAAATAGAAATATTTTACAACGTTCTAAACATGTTTTAGTGCAGATAATGCACAGCAGCGGGTTCCCATAGAAACCACGCGTCCTGCAAAATAGATGGTAAAGTGCCTCAGTTTTTTTTAAATACACACCAAAATGAATTTTCACCCACATTTGGCAGGTTGGCAGGTGTTAATTTAGAGCCCTGATCCATCCATCCATCCATCCATCCATCCATCCATCCATCCATCCATCCATCCATCCATCCATCCATCTTTTTTCTAACCCAGCATCTAATGCTAGGGTAAGAGAAAGAGGCGGGGCCCATTATCTCTGTAATAAGATTTAAGGATTAATATAGTCTAGAATATGCCTATGGTGTGGTCACGATAAATTTAATGGGAATATTATAGCACAAGGTTTTTTCAAGGTCATACAGAGAATATTTACAACTACAGTTTTCCTATACAGTGATGGTTTCCTTTTCTACACTGCTGTATTTCTAACATTATATTGTCATGTGATATTTAAAGCCAATGTGTTGGCATAGAATTATTAACTAATTTATGCACCAGTTTGTTACATTAATAAGACAAATTAGTATAGTTTCTATATTAGTGTTACTATGGCAAAGCATTTGGCTGCTCTTATGTTTCAGCAGTTGCATCATCTTGGAGCCCCCGCTCTAACACACACTGTGATCAGTGTTCTGGCTGAACACACAATAATGCGTTTAGCCAGAGGAAAGCACTGCTCCGACAGTGGTAGGTGGTTATTGGGTTATTGCAGTGAACCTGGTGTGTAATACAAGACCACAATGTGCTAATGACTTCTCGGAGCTGTCACTTAACCATTTCCTCTCCCTGCACAGGAGGAAACACACACACATACACACACATCCATCTATCCCGTCTAGTATTGACCTTTCGTGACCTTGTTAGAGGGTGATTTATGAGTATAACATAGCAATAGGAATCTAGTGTCTGGGATCTGGCACTCGTGTGTATGTGACTGTGAAAATGTGTGTTTGAAAGAATGTGTGTGTGTGTCTATTTGAACTCTTCTATGTATTTCATCATGGGTTCATAGGTCTCTTTAAGTAACCATGACTAAATATTCTGTCATCCACTAAGTGACACCCTGTGCAGCCAGAAATGCAGTAGCAATTTCACGCCAGTCCCAGAATCTTTGTTGTTTTAATGAAGTGCGTTTGTGCTACATAAAAGAAGATTCCATCCTTCCAACACCTCATGTGTTTTTGGAATTATATGGATTCACTCCTCATGTTATCATTTGAAGGTTGGATTGTCAGGCCTTGACTCTGGCCTGAGGTTAATCAGATATGAGCCTTTGAAGGCCAAAACTAATGTTATCACTTTCTCATGATGCCCAATAACAGTAAGTAGTAGTCAGTTCCCCTGGTTTCAGCGTGGGCTGTAAATCACATAGAAGTTCTGAAGGCTGTAGTTTTTATTTCTATGAAATCTAAACCTTTGTTGTAATCTTTGACCTTTAGAAAACATTATAAAATAGTTACTGTTTGTCTTTGCATGGCAAACTGAAAACCTGCAGCATCTTGGGAAACAGTGGACCACGTTGAGCTTCCATGGATGTAGACTATGAGTGAGCAAATTCGAATACAATAAGTAATTTTTAGTTTTCATTTACACAGATCTGAAGAGTACTATGGAATCAGGTGTTACAATGTCTCTCCAATGAATGTCCAAACGAATGCCATCATGTGAGATGGAAAATGGCCTTCATTCTTAACTAACACTAGCTATAATTTATGATGGGAATGTAAAGAAAAAGGCTAGCATCACAAACCACCACAATTCATTGATAGGCCTTCAATTAGTCCAGGCCTAGTGGTCTGAAGGCAGAAGCTCTTCCTGAGCCGCTCAATTCCGGTCTGGTGTATCTGGAACCTTCTTTCTGATCATAGCAGGGAGAAAAGTTGGTTAGAGGTTGGAATCATTAAAGGCAGTGTCCTTTAGTGCCACCTTAAGGTTACCATTTGTGGTTTTGGTGAAATGTCTTTGCTATGCTACTAACTAATAATGGATTTCTAAGAAATTTAGTACAAATATTCATGTTCCCCCTCAGAATGAATTTGATGTACACCGTAGACTTTTTATCTCGAATCGTTAGTAATATCAGCTCAACTAAACCTTGCTGTACACATTCATGCTCTCCAGAGGATAATCCCTTTCTATTTTTGACATTGCAGAGGCTTTCCTGTAGTAGGACCAATTTGATGGTCAGTGTTCCATTATTGAAAGATTTTCAATCATTTAGCAACTTTAGTCTAATGCCAAGAAATGCCCTGAGTGCAATCATCCTCCCAGGGGCATAAATCCTTAACAATTTTTTTATTCCTTCAGCACCACCCTTAGTACATACTTCACATTGTTGTCCCACTTCTGCTTTCTCAACAAGGTCAAAATTGAAAACCCTTCAAAATAGTCTCTTATATGTAAAAATAGCGATTATTATATTGCTGAAAGCTGTAAGCCCATGCCAACTAAGTTAAAAATCCTCGCTCACCACTATACCATTTAATACAATAAGTCCTTTTTATTCACAGTCCTGCCAAACCAATACATTGTTTTGATTCACCTGACATTGCGCTGTTGTGTTAGTTTTGAAGGTAAATCCTGTTTTTCATCTTTCTTTGCAGTTGTCTCAGGCCTCCCTGTGAGGTAAGGAGGCGAAGGTGTGAACCAGGATTCTCCTTCAGTGAGGAAGTGTGTCGCTGTGTACCATCCCACTGGAGACGGCTCGACTAACCACTGAATAATCACGTGCTAACAAGATGCTAATGAACAGATAACAAACTTAACAAGTAGAATTTATCATCCATCCCCCGTAGACCTGCTGCTCATGAGTATCCCCATCGGCTGCAGCAGCAGCTAAGTGTGCGGACCCTGATGAACGTGGGAAAACCTTAGTGATTGGAGTGCAGATATGGGAAACTCTGGTGATTTTAAGATGGGACATGCACTGATTGGACTATGAAGACGTTTTATGGGAGAGTGGCTTATTAGAGCCCAGAAACAGAAGGAAGGACTGAAAGAGAGAGAGGGAGAGAGAGAGAGACAGAGAGAGACAGAGAGAGAGAGAGAGAGAGTCCACATTCAACATTTTAAAATATTGTCTAAATAATTTGTTTTAAAATATTTTGTATTAATTATGTCTCGTATTCTTCTGTCAGATATTGATTATATAATTTATTAAATGTTATTTTTAAACCTCTGTTTATTGCAATTTCAATCTTTTTCTATGAAAATACACTGTGATCAATTTTTTTTTATATCATGTATAGTATATGTGTAAAATAAAGTATACTGGACATTGTATGCTGTAAACTCTGTTCTGGTGCATGTTATATTGTGGTAGAATCTCACGGTAAATGCCAAAGGTAAAACTGTGTGATGACTCCATTGTGTACTTTTAGAAACACTCAGGGTCTTCTTTTGTTCAGTTCATCCATATTTATGAAACTCATCATGAATAGTTTTTATACGTGAGAGATGAAAATAGAAAAATATTAAAGACAACTTAAATTAAAAATTGATAGCTGTGGCATGATGAGACCACTGATGGTATAAAGACAGGAGAACATTTGCATGGTGTCATCAACAGGTTTTTGAAGAGCCACTTTGAAGCTTAGAATATCTGGCTCTGGCTGCCGCCATGTTGACAGTCCTGCTTCTTCCACCTCCCCTCTAATCTAAAAATCGGCAAAAACCTGGATTATTGGCAGACCTGGGACTGACCGAATGACGCCTGTGCGCTCAAACAAGCCATCTGTACCAGGCTGTAACATGTTTATTTCTGCTGTGAATTTGGACATTTCAATATGGGCACTTATGGAAACGTTATGTAGCCAGCTTCAAGTGGCCATTTGAAGAAATGCAGTTTTTGGTAGTTCCACATGGGCTTTACTTCACAGCCACAGAGGTTACCGCTTAGATGAGATTCATCATCTCACCTCCAGTATCATCCCCCACCCCACTCCCCAAGTTTTAATGATAAGTATTACTTTCTTGTTATGTCATTTCCTGTGCCACAAGACAACAATTCAATGATAGATAGTCAGAAATAATGGTGCACTGTTATATGTTACATGTTTGTCACTCTGAAGAAGAACTGACAGCAGTTTGTAACCACACTTTGGTGTTCTTTCTTTTCACTTCCATGTTCTTGATCTGTATGCTAAAGTCAACTTGATGTAATATGATCATGTCAACAGGGTATTCTAATGAGATGTCCATAGTGATCACTACTTGTATCTAAGAGACACTGTTTTGGATTTGGAATAAATATTTTACATCAGGTTATTCTTTAGAATGAAGAAATCCATCCTCTACAGCAGCAGGTTTTTAATTTTAAGCAACCCTAAATTCACAGATTTTCTGGACTGTGTTACTTTACTCTGGGTCGGGTGAAGTGTGTAATATACTATGTATATATAAGTCACACACCACCAACTGTTTGACTGATTTTGGTGAAACCGGATCATATTTTATGGAGAAAATGTTTTCTGGTTTTCCCTCTGATGTCTGTCTCCGGCTGCTCCGCCTCAACTCTCTGTGATTTACAGAGTTTATGATGGACAGTGAGATAAACTGCTGACAACTGTAGCTGCTGTTAGCTAATGTTAGCTCAGTTTGTTAGCCAGACTGCCCGGACTGTGCGGTCACTGCAGAATTCCCACATTCAGAGGATCCTGGACTGTTGAGTCATAAAGACATGTTATCAAAAAACTAACCATATTATTGTTTCCTCCTCATTTCCTTCCTGGACATTCTCCAGCAATGAGTCGTCCTCCCTGCGGCTACCCAGACGGCAGAGTACAAATGAAGGTTAACGTCATGCAAATATGAAAACATCCATCAGCCTTTAAATTGAACTAAGATGTTTTCAGCCTTCAGATGTTTCTTTATTGAGCAGGATGAAGAACCCAGCAGTTAAACCTGATAAATCCACTGAATGTCAGACCCTGTCAGCTGGGTTTGATGCAAGTCAGCCCACAAAAAAAGGACAAAAAAGGCAATGAAATAAAGGGAGTAATGCTTAAAATAAGCAAGATAAGCCAAGCTTTTTTTAAAACAAGTAAAAATATCTACCTCAAAGAACCCACAGTCATCTTCACACTGCGGCCAGACTAAAAATAAGTTATTTCGTCTTGATACAAAAAGTACATAGGGCCATCCAGCAGGTTTGAACCTGAACATTCCTCCTATGAGGCAACAGTGCTAAGTGTGCTAATAGTGTGTAGTATTTGGTGTCATCTAGAAAAGGTGTTACTGATTGCAAACCCCTCACCCCACCCTCTCTTTCTTAGTGTGAAGGACAAACTATGGTGACCACCAAATGTTTGTCTCTTCTGGGCTGCTGTAGAGGTTCAACATGGTGTCTGTAAATATAAAAGGTTTAAAGGGTTTCAGGTGATTATACACTGATGAAAATATTGTTAGAAATATTTTCAAGGTAAAAATATTTTTAATTAAAGTGTAACTGCACATCCAGATTCTGCTGAAAGTAAGAAGAATGGACAGTGTAAATTGTTCTGAACCTCAGAATTTGGCTTTGGCTGCTGCCATCTGTAACGGCACCTACCTGTCAATCCAAGCAGCCATGCTGTAATTCTGCATAACTTTAAGGCTTAATATCATTTGAGCAGGTGAGTTCTATAAAAATTCACCCTCAGTACAGTTCCAATGTCTGATTTCATGTCATGACATATATTATGGCTAAATTCCACCAGGCTAGTTAATGTATGAAACCCCAGCAGCAGCCCATGTTAATCTGCACAGAACAGCTCGAGCTGACAGGAAGTCAGACAGTTAAATGGCATAGAGAATGCAGTCAATTCTCATGGTAGAAGCACATAAACCAAGAAAAACACGACATAATCTGAACAAGTTAGCAAAGTCTGATGGGCTTCTTCTTCTTAAATGCTCCCAGTGGGGTGTAAAGTCACATAGAGGACGTACTAAAACAGCATTGCAGCCGCAACGTGCCAGTGGAGCTCCACTGTTAGACTCCATGTTAGCGTTGGCCTTGCAAGGTTGAGGGTGATTTAAAAGGATTTAAAAGCATGTCAAGTGACCAGTTCATCAAGAAATTTAATGAGATGGAAATACATATTTTCTTTTTGTAATACATTGATGATTCAGCAGTCCTATCCAGACACTGCATATGAGAAGAACAAAGGATGTAAAAACAAAATTAAGAACTATAAGAATTAAGAATTGGTGAACTTAACTTATAATAGTAATACATCTTACATCTGATGACATCTTACACAATGCACAAATCGGATTTAAAAATTGCGTTGGTCCCTTGTTAGGAATATTATTCAACATTATGAAATGATAATGTAACAGCATGGATAAAGGACACAAATCATCATCACTCAAACTCATTATGTTTCATTATGTAGGTTTTACAGAAGCCACCAATTATCGCCTGCACTCTCTCTGACTCACTCACACTCACACATACACACACACACACACACACACACACACACACACACACACACAGCTATGGACTGCCTTCAGAGACAGATCAGTCAAGCATGCCAATCATTCACTGTGTGTTCACATTCTTGCTCCAAGTGCAGCAGTGCAGAGGTTAGTGTGTGTGTGTGTGTGTGTGTGTGTGAGTGTGTGTGTGCGTATCCAGAGGCTGAGATACTTTATAATCCACTCCAGATGTAGAATGTTAGTTGTTGAGCCACTATCACCTCTAACCTCTTTGTGTGTGTGTGTGTGTGTGTGTGTGTGTGTGTGTGTGTGTTTTAATGTATCTTTGTCTTTGTCTGTATTGTTGTGTCTCACCAGCAAACAGGTCCATTAAATGAACTCCATAGAGCATCATTTATTTAAGCCAGTGCTCAGTTTTGTCTTAACTCAGACACCATTTGTAATCTCCTTGAACCTGACCAAATTTAGCCGTGTCTCTCTACAGGGAGCTAACTAGCTCAGCACTTGAAGACCAGGACCAAAACAGCTCTGGTCAATTATCTTGGGAAACCTGAAGTTCCATAGCTTGGAAAGACTACAGTACCAGGATGTGCTACAGTAAATGAAGTGGCATCAGATTAAGTTAGATGCCACAAGTGTACGACTTCCCCATCCAGGAACACTGACTCTCCAGCCAAAATATGGTGCTCACTTTCAGGGCCATACCTGCACCTCGTGCATTGTTGTCAAGTGCACAGCCCAAGTGATTGACAGATGTTTTAACGGCGATGTCATTTCCCTTAAAATGTATTTTGAAATCCTGAGCTTTGACTAATCTGGGCTCTGGAGATCAGAAGTGATTGTTTTCCCAAGGGGCACATAGTGTTTGTTATCAGAGAGATACACTGATGTCAGGCTGCTGTTTCCAATAAGCCTTTCCTGGAGCTGAGCATAATTTATCAAATATCAGTTTGATTGTATGTTAAAGTTTATCCACTCCTGAAGTGTCTGCCCACATCCCAGTACAATGTCAAAACATGAAAACAAAACAAATGATGTCATGGCCCTCCAACCAAATAAACCAAAATGATCAATTATCATAAGTCCTCAGCGGTCAGTTTGCCTAAACTATACACATGCAAACATGTATACCCCACATGGTGTGTATCTTAGCAAAAGGCTTTGGTTTTATTTGCCCAGGGTAGAGGGTTTTTTTGCCTCCACAGTACAATGGGGATAAATGATTTTTTGTTGGTGCTCCCCAGAGCACAGTGTTGGGCCACACATGAATCTTGAACATGTACTGTACAAATAAAACCAGAACCACTATCTGCAAAGCTACATAACACTCAGCGTGATTTTGTAATTTTAAAGGGGGGCAATGTGCTAATTTTGGGGGGACCAATTTCAGCCTATAAGATGTCATAAAAGATCTAATGACCTGTTGTTATGTCCATGCCTCACTCTGTTTACATCCTAGAAAGAGGCCACAAGAGAGAGAGGAGGTGAGGAGTCAGCTTAATGAAGCTTAATCAAACATGGCGCCAACCATGGTTGACGTGTTCGCTCTGCTCTCCTGACACGTTTATTTTTGTTATTGTGTATCTCAATAAGATACAGCAGGGAAGAACTTCTGGCACTTTAAGTTATATTTCATTTTTATATTTAATATTTAATATTCTAACCTAATTCTATTTTTCTATATTTGTGTTGTGCATTTTATTGTTATTTGCTGTTGTGTTAAGGGACAAAGTAAAAATTTCATTGCTGCATGAACCATGTGTTTTTACTGTGCATATGATAATACATCTCTTGAATCATAAAGAACCATCATCAACGTATCCAAACCATGTTTTCTTTTTCTTTAATGTGAGTAAATGGAGAGAGGTTTGTATGTTCAGGACTGGTTAACATGCACAGGATGTATGAAGGTCAGAAAACAGTCTGTAGCTTTTTAAAAGAGAAAGTAACTCTGACATTGTGCTGGTGCATTGTCTTATATTAACATTTACATTTAGTCATTTAGCTGATGCTTTTATCCAAAGAGACTTATAAGAAGGGAAGCAATCAAGGTACAGTGTTGGTTGTAGGAGAGCAGGAGTTTTTTAAGGGAAAAGAGAGACGTCCATGATCTGGTAGGAACTGGAGAGAGGGGGCACTCCAATAAGTTTCTTAGGACTGATTCAGAATGCTGCTGCACGTGTTCTGACAGGAACCAAGATCAGATTCTGGCTTCCTTGCACTGGCTACCTGTTAAATAGAATAGAATTTAAAATTCTTCTCCTTACTTACAAAGCTCTTCATGGTCAGGCACCATCATATCTAAAAGAACTCATAGTACTGTACTACCCCTCTAGAACACTGCGCTCACTCTCTGCCCTGTCGTGGTAGATATCCGTCCACCATGATCCGGCTTCTGTTCGAGCTTTCCGTCTTCTAAAGGAGGTTTCTTCTTGCTACTGTCACCAAGTGCTTACTTATGGTGGGAATTGTTGTGTCTATAAATAATGTTATAAAGAATATGGAGTCATGAAATAATTTCTCTTATGACCATATAAATTGAATTCAATTGAATTGTTTAAAATCAGGATCAGTCATTTTCTTCCTATATGAGTCACCAGAAAACATTGTCCAATTTTCCTGAATTAAGTTAGTAGTTGTGGTAACATGTTTATCAAAAGGTTTCCCCACTGGAGTGTTGTTCAGCTCAGTTGGTAGAGCAGCCGCCCCATGTACGAAGGCTCAGTCCTTGCTGCAGTGGCCCAGGGTTCGAATCCGACCTGTGGCTCTTTCCTGCATGTCATTCCCCATCTCTCTCTCCCCACATTCCTGTCAGTGAATATGGAGATGGACTGACGTCAGGGTTTCAGAACTCTTTTGTTAGTCCAAACTAACAGATACAAAACATTTCTATTCTACCATCTCTTAAGTACACTCTGTGAGGACCAGGTGATGGTCAGGTCCCTTGTTTATTTAATATTTTTGTTCCTATTTGAAATGACTATGATCATTTTCCCCTGTTTTATACGTCAAGTTGCTTTTTTATTTTTGTTTTAGTCGCCAGGAAGTAAAGGTGGGATATAAACACACCTCAAGTCCTTCCATAACAGGGAAGGAAAGTAACAGAGCTACCCAGATCTGCTGATGAGAAGATAAGATGTTGGCACACACGACATGTAATTGTGTGTGTGTGTGTGTGTGTGTGTGTGTGTGTGTGTGTGAGAGAGAGAGAGAGAGAGAGAGAGAGAGAGAGAGAGAGAGATGTGACGATAGAGCTCAGTGGCACAGAAAGCAGTTCACACCATATATTACTGTAAAGTCCAATATTAACAATCCCACTCCCTTCCTGCCATTCAAACCCTTTTTGACTTATGACCTGTGTGTGTGCATGTGTGTGCGAGTGTGTGTCTATGTGAGAGGTAGACAGAGTGAGAGAGAGAGAGAGAGAGAGAGAGAGAGAGAGAGAGAGAATGTGAGCATATAGGAGGGAAATGGGCGTACTGGGTGTGTTAGCTGCTCAGATAACACAATAGAACGTGTGTTTGAGAGTACATAATGTGCTTGCTGCATTAGAATGTGGATGAATGTTCACAGCTACAGTTATTATTAAATTATAAGTGGTTTGATTGGCTTTAATTGTTTAAGCTCACAGTAAAATTAATCCTCCATACAGTATCTGACTTCAGAATAATAAACTGCAGAATGTATTCATAAAAATTGAATCTGAAATCAAACTGTGAAAAATGCAGCACTTTTTTTTAGTGAGCTAACATAGATGTGGTGCTGAAAACAGACAAGCTAATTCCATTAAATTTGTTTCTACACAGTAAATATGATAAAGATTCAATACAAATTCATTTGACAACTGTGCTTACGTTTGCCTCTGGCAGACAGACGGCTCTTAATAAGTTCCATAAGTCAGACATTGGCATTAAAATCAGAACAGGCAGCCACTTAGAGTGAATTACTGCCAGCAGCAGGGATGACGACATCAGCTGGTGGGTTTGTCTATCTAACACTTTAGTGCAGAGCAACATATTTCAATTCTGGATCTTATTCCCATAAATGTGACCAGTCTCTTCATGCTAACCTTGCATGCACCATCTGATTAAGGGAACTGCAGACACAGGCAGCTAAGGCACACTTGGGTAAGCTTCCTCCAGCTTTTACTTTACTTGGCTGGAAGTTAACATGGAAATGTTTAGCTATTGTTGCTACTTTTAAAGAAATCTACTTCGTAGATCACTTGCAAACTAACTACCTAAACTCTAGGTGGGTGTTTTTGTTATTGCATTCTGTTGGACTCAACAACACTGGATAATCACAAACAGCTGTGCACGCCACATTTTGCTTTGCTTTTCTACATGTGATACAATTTAAATCTGCATTTATCAATACTTTTATTTCAACAATGAATTCAACAAAGCCACTCAGGACAAAATCAGCTTTATGCTGTCAGTGAATACTGACACACTGGACTGTACACTGCCTACACTACTTAAACTGTTGTTCGCATAACAGAATGTTGTTGTGATCGACCACTGAAATCATTTCACGTTCATTTTGCATTAATGCATGTTATGAACTTAGCTTCTTTTCTGGTGTTTTAGTGCTTTCTTGCAGGTTCTTAAGTGACTTGGTCAACTGAACTGGTCCTGCTTGAAGCTCACTTCAAACACTAATTACTAATAATTATTATTATATTATACTTATTAGTCATGTTTTGATTATAGTTTTAGTTGTAGTTATCATAATTGCTGACACCTCTCTCTCTCTCTCTCTCTCTCTCTCTCTCTCTCTGTCTCTCTCTCTCTCTCTCTCTAAACTCAACCAGTCATGGTAGATGGTCCACCAATGAGCTTGGTTCTGCTCCAAGTTTCCGCCACTGTCACCAAGTGCTTGCTCATTGTGGGAATTGTTGAGTCTCTGTAAATATTATAGAGTATAGTCTAGACCTGCGCTATATGGTAAGTGTCATCAGATAATTTATAATTTGCCACTATATAAATAAAATTGACCTAAACTGAATTATATTACAAACTTTAAGTCAAGTTGTTTGGTAGCTGCCTGGTCTCAGGCATATCCACCGCTCTGCACACTCTATAGCCTGATTTTAAATGGATATTAGTTTTAGTCTTCTTTTAATAAAAGTCTGAACAAAGAATTGGGCTCAGCATACTGTATGACTGTATTAATATGATGATGATGTATTAATAAGCTGCTTATAGCACCTGAAATATCCCATTAGTGTGGCTCCCACTGATTGTCTTGTGATGGTCAGTACTGGACAGGAAAAAATGAATGATTATGCATAAAATCTTCACGTCACGCACACACACACACACACACACACACACACACACACACACACACACACACAGGTTAGAGGTTAGAGTGGCTCAACATTATACATCTGGATTTAACTCATAAGTGTGTGTCTCCTGTGGGTCAATAATATTCAATCTGTCTAATAGCTGTGAATAATTGTGAATGAAAGCAGCATATTAAAAACATCTGTTTGGACAAAGTCTGTGTGTGTGTGTGTGATTGCTGCTTGTTAGTCTATTCCATAAAATCATTTAAACAGGCAGCCTAACAGTCTCATGCACTCTAGGCAGACTGCATGACACGCAGATACTAGAGTAAGTGGTAATATGCGATTATGAAACAAACAGCCACATGATGAGGACGAAAACTAAATATTTAGTTTGCTGTTTAAACTATGCTGTACACCACATTCCTGTGGGTCATTCTAGTCTTAAATTGGGACCAATTTTATGCTAAAAAGAGATAAATAACCAGGACTTGACAATTGAGCTTTTTTTTTCCATTTGTATGTCAGATACTAAGTCTGAGTCTTAGTCTTAACCGTTTAGCTGACGCTTTTATCCAAAGCAACTTACAGAGAAGGGAAACAATCAAGGTACAGTGTGATAAGAAAGTGTTAGTGCAACAGTAAGTGCTGTGACAATTCTTAAAGGGGTAGATGTATCATGTCCAGTTGTTGGCAGCATTGTAGAGGAGGTCCTCTCTGAAGAGCTGGAGGTCTTCAGGAGGTTTTTTTAGGTAGAGAGGGATGCCTCTGATCTAATAGGAACTGGTGGTGCGTTCCACCAACAGGGAACAACAAATGAGACGAGTTTGGACTGCCTTGAACAAACAGGTGGCCAGGCTTCATTCACTAGGGGAGCACAACGGTTGTGAGGTAGCATATGCCTGTATAAGGGCGTTTAAGTAGGTAGGTGCAGTACTGGAGACTACTTTTTAGGCAAGCATTAGAGATTTGAATTTAATGTGGGCTGCTACAGGTATCTAGTGGAGCTCCATGAGCAGTGTGGTAACATGACCTTTTGGGTTGGTTGTAGACCAGGCGCGCTGCCGCGTTCTGAATCATCTGAAGGGGTTTCACTGTGCAGGCTGGGAGGCCCGTCAGGAAGGTGTTACAGTAATCTAGTCTGGAGATGACCACAGCTTGTGTCAGGAGTTGGGTAGCATGTTGAGTCAGGTAAGGTCTGATTTTTCTGATGTTGTAATGTAATGCATGGTGGCATGACCAGGCAACTGAGGCAATGTGATAAGTATAGGTTACTTGGTCTTTAATCATAACCCCTAGGTTTCTTGCAACCTCAACCTGAGCAGCAACTGCAATAGGTTTCTGGCACTTCATTGATTCATTCATGACAACTCTACTGAGGGTTAATTTATAATAGAGCTCACCTGTTCAAATTAAATTTATTTAGATTTAAGAGTGTGATGGATTGACAGGTGGGCGCTGTCTTATTCAGTCCACCTCAGCTCCACCTGGAGTGGTCGGAGAAGTGGAAGGAGGAGATCAGAAAGGTAAGTGGGGGTAAAGTCATACAGTGCCTTATACAGTATGTAATCTGGAGGATCTTGTAACTGATTCTGAATTATAGGAAAGCCACTAGAGATGCAAGAACAGGGTAAATGTGGACAGACGGAATTCTGGTTATTAGCCCAGCAGCTGCACTTTGAACCAACTGTAAACAAGTTAGAACAGCTTGACTGAGACCCATGTAGAGAGAATACAGTAATTTTAACAAGACAAGAAACATCTGATTTTTGATGTATTTCTTAACACAAGAAAACAGACTGGACAAGCTTTGTAACATGAAGGTGAAAGGTCATATATTGGTCAAAGGCGATAACATTCTTTGCTGTATGTTTGCCATTTAGGTGGAATGGTCTGATAAAACTGGTCAACTACAGTGAGATAATTATCAGACCCAACAGACCTTTTTCACAGCAGCTAGTTTGACATGAAACAGTAGGGTCAAGAAGATGTTTCCAATGATACTGATTAAGTTTCTCTTCCATTTCTTTCAGCAGTACCCTGACTCTGTTTGACCTGAGTGGAACTGAACCTTAATTAGTATCAGTGGCAATACCTGTGTTTACCTACTATTCCTATGTCAAAATGGCTTCTTGGAAAAATGTCTGTTGAAGTTCTATTTTGTCAGTTTTGAAGTGGAGAAAATGTTACACGTCTGGTGTGGTTACTGTGGACCAAGTATGGATTCAGAGGCAGAATGGGGGTGAAAGTGGGTGTTTATTGTGCAGCAGAAAAATGGCAAAAAGGCTGGGCTGGCTTGGTCAGAGGCGGTGGAGAGCTGCAGGTGGTGTGTGGCTCAATTGGCAGGCTTGGCAGAGTTCCTGGAGGAAAAGCAGACAAAAATACAGTCAGTACCAGTACTGGCAGAATGCTAGGCACTGAAGGAAACCATAAACTAGTTCGGGCCTGTAGTATACCACATACTAACGATGAACGGTATAATCTGGCACAGAACAAAGGAACTGGGAGTTCTTGAGTAGTTGGTGATGACATGATGGTTTGCAGCTGAGCAGAGTCCTAGGAGCAGAAGACCACACCTCCGAACCACACCCACCTGACAGACAGGGAAAAAACAAAATAAAGACACAGAGGGAGGGAGGAGGCAGAGGAGAATGAAGCCATGGCAGCCTGGACCATGACAGTACCCCCTCCTCAACGGGCGCCTCCTGGTGTCCTACCAGGCTTATTAGGGAACTTCTGGTAGAAGTCCTTAAGGAGATCTCGGTCCAAAATCAGAGGACTGGTGGAAACGGGCTTGAGCAGAGATACGTGGAAAGTAGAGTTGCACGATACCCACGGTATACACGGTACCCCGCGGTGCCAAATCATAACCGTCGCTACTATACTAGAAATTTTACACGACGGTACTACTGTGGATTACTATACTACCGGTGCCAGTCTCCGCTACATAGCGGCCGCCTCCTCCCGGCTTCTCACTGCATGCTACTCCTTTGTAAACAAACCAACATGGCAACTACTGCAACCGAACTACACAGCTGCTGAATGATTGGCTGTTTGCCTGTTACTGGTGACGTCCAGGGATATGATAGGCTGTTCCTGCACGCTGGGTCCGCCCGTCTGTTAGCTGATTGGCAGAACGAACTCCATGAAGACAGCTCCGCTTCGATAGAAACTCGCTTCAAAACAAACAAGCTAAAGTTCTGTCTCGCCCAGACACGAGACAACACACTCACCGTGGCAGAAGCACCGTGCCCGAGCAGCGAGTCTGCCGTGGCGTCTTCGTCAGTGGCAACACTAATTTTGCTTAAAAAACAAACGTCGTTGTTTCAAACTAACTTGTACAAATACATTGCAGTTTATAAAAAAAATAAAAATAATAAAAAAAGGCTGCAGTATCGCGATACTTTGTCTGGTATAGTATCGTGGTTACTCATTTTGGTATCGTGACAACTCTAGTGGAAAGTAGGATGGACATTCAAAGCCAAGGGGAGCTTGAGCCGGACAACAGATGGGTTAATGACTCTCAATCTCATATGGTCCTATGTATCTGGGAGCCAACTTATGTGAGTCAACCTGGAGGGGGGGGTTACGTGAGGAGACCCAAACCTTCTGACCAGGCTGATAGACAGGGGCTGGAACACGGCGACGATTGGCCAGCTGTTGATTCCGGGCAGCAGAGCAGAGGAGAGTGGCATGGACAGCCTTCCATATGCGGCGACATCGCTGCAGATGAGCTTGGACTGACGGTACTGCCACCTCATCCTCCTGGACTGGAAAAAGGGGAGGTTGAAAACCAAGTGAAGCCATGAACGGAGACATGCCTGTCGCTGAACTGATCAAAGAGTTATGGGCGTATTCTATCCATGGGAGGTGGGTGCTCCATGTGCCAGGGTGATGTGCAGTGACGCAACGTAGAGCTGACACCAGGTCCTGATTGGCCCGCTCTGTTTGGCCAGTAGTTTGTGGATGGTAGCCGGAAGACAAGCTGGCAGAAGCTCCCAGAGCATGACAGAAAGCCCCCCACACCTGCGAAGCAAACTGAGGTCCTCTGTCAGAAACTATGTCTTTGGGAATGCCATGGAGACGAAACACATGCTGTACGAGAAGATTGGCCATTTGTAGAGCAGAGGGCAGTTTAGGTAACGGGATAAAGTGAACTGCTTTGGAAAAGCGGTCAACGATGGTGAGTATGGTGGTGTTACCTTCAGACAATGGCAGACCTGTGACAAAATCCACTGCTATATGGGACCAGGGACGAGACGGGATCGGAAGCGGGCGTAGGAGGCAAGTGGGTGGTTGGTGAGACGGCTTGCTGCGGGCACACACGTTACATGCAGACACAAAAGCCTGGTTATCTTGACTGATGCTGGGCCACCAGAATCTTTGCTTAATGAATGCAAGAGTGCGATGAATACCTGGATGGCAAGACCTGAGTGTGTGCTGAATTGGGAACAAAAAGGCGGTTAGGTGGGCCGTTACCTGGATCTGTGCACTGAGCTTCTCGGACCACCCTCTCAATGTCCCAATGAGCAGCAGCAATCACACAGTTAGGAGGAAGGGTCATATCCGGGTTCATCGTGGTTGTATCTAAGGCAAAAATTTGTGATAGGGCATCAGGTTTAACATTTCTGGAACCAGGCCGGTATGTAAGAGTGAACTTAAACCTTCCTAGGAACAAAGCCCAACAGGCTTGGCGTGAGTTCAGTCTCCTGGCAGAATGAAGGTAGGACAGATTTTTGTGATCTGTCCACACTATGAATGGGTGTTGGGCTCCCTCCAGCCAGTGCCTCCACTCCTGAAGGGCTAGCACTACCGCTAGCAGCTCTCAATTGCCTACATCATAGTTTCTCTCTGCTGGGGAAAGGCTATGGGAAAAGAAGGCACAGGGATGCAGTTTGTTGTCCTTGGGGGAAAACTGAGAAAGAACAGCCCGAACTCCAACATCAGAGGCATCCACCTCCACTATAAATTGGAGCTGAGGGTCTGGGTGCATGAAAACAGGGGCAGTGGTGAACAGATGTTTCAGTCGGGTGAATGCAGTTTCTGCCTCAGGAGTCCAGGAGAAGGTTGATGCGAGTTGAGTGAGAGGTGCTGCCACTCTGCTGTAATTTAATATGAAGCGTCTGTAAAAGTTGGCAAAGCCGAGGAAGCGCTGCAGCTGCTTTTGGGTTGTGGGAGTTGGCCTATCAGTTACTGCTTGGATCTTAGCTGGATCTGCCTTCATTTGCCCCTGTTCAATAATGAAGCCTAGGAAACTGACTGAGGCAACATGAAATTTACACTTCTCTGCCTTGACGAAAAGTTTGTTTTCCAACAGTCTCTTGAGGACCAGGCGGACATGCTGGGTGTGTTCCTTGAGGTTGTGGGAGAAAATCAAGATGTCATCCAAGTAAACAAAAATGAACTTATTGAGCATGTCTCTCAGAACATCATTGACGAGGGCTTGAAATACTGCTGGGGCATTAGTAAGCCCAAAAGGCATGACCAGGTACTCGAAATGGCCGAGGGGGGTATTGAAGGCTATTTTCCACTCATCTCCTTCCTTTATCCTGATCAGGTGGTATGCATTACGGAGGTCCAGCTTGGTGAAGATAGTGGCTTGGTGTAGTGGTTCAAAGGCAGAGTCAATGAGGGGTAAGGGATATTTATTTTTGATGGTTATGTCGTTAAGACCACGAAAATCAATGCAAGGACGCAGTGACTTATCCTTCTTCCCCATAAAGAAAAACCCAGCCCCGACGGGTGAAGAAGATGGACGAATGAGGCCTGAGGCAAGTGAGTCATGGATGTACTTCTCCATCGCCTCTCTTTCTGGACATGATAAGTTATAAAGACGGCTAGAGGGTAGTGGGGCCCCCGGGAGCAGATTTATAGCGCAGTCATATGGTCTATGTGGTGGGAGAGAGTGGGCCCTGTCTTTACTGAAAACCTCACCCAAGTCATGATAATCAATGGGCACCAGGGATAAATCTGGAGGTTCTGGAAGGGGAGCACGACAAGGAGGCAGGGCCGAACAAAGACAGAGTGACAAAAGATGCTCCAGTTTACTATTTCATTACGTGACAGATCAATGTGAGGGTTGTGCAGTTTCAACCAGGGGAGGCCAAGAACTATAGGAGCATTGGATGAAGGCAAGATAAAGAATTTTATGGTTTCCGACAAGATTAATGTTACTGGGACTGTGCGGTGAGTGACGTGAGCAAGTAGACTACCATCTACGGCATCAACTGTCTCAGGGGGATGAATGGGCTCTATGGGGATGCCAGCTTGTGACACAAAGGAGGAGTCTATGAAATTGTCATCTGAACCACAGTCAACTAAAGAAATGATGGGGAATGACTCACCATTGTGGATCAGAGTGGACTGAAGTTGAACCCGTGGATTAGAGGTCGCTTTAGAAGTAGTGGTGTGGCTCATCAGGGACCTCTGTGTTACTGATGAGCCGTCTTTTGGCCATCCAGTGCAGTGGGCTAGGAAGTGATCAGCAGCTCCACAATAAAAACAAAGCTTGGATACTCGGCGGTGCTGCCGCTCTACAGGGTCAAGGTAAAGACGTCCAAGTTGCATTGGCTCATCTCCAGGGGGTGGTGACACTGGCTTGGCCTGGCTTCTTTCAGGGCTGGGAGTTACTGGGGAGTGCAGTGTCCTGAAAGGGGACTGACGAGATGTTCTCTCCCTGCGCCACTCTCTAAGGCGGTTATCTAAGCAAATGGCAAGGGAGATAAGTGATTCTAAATCTTCTGTCTCATCCCGAGCAGCTAACTCATCCTTCACATAATCACTCAATCCATGGAAAAAGGCTCCCTGCAAAGAGGTTTGATCCCACCCACTCTCAGCAGCCAAAACCCGAAAATCCAGTGCATACTGAGCAACTGATAAAGAGCCCTGTCGCAAGGAAAATAGGCGCTGTCCTGCTTCTTTTCCCTGAACGGGGTGATCAAAAATTTGTTTCATTTCTAGAACAAACTGAGTATGAGTTACAGATCGGTGAGTTGCTGTTCCATGCTGCTGTTGCCCACTCGGAAGTTTTACCTGTCAACAACCCCATAATAAAAGAAATGCGTGACTTATCAGTAGCATAAGTTGAGGGCTGTTGCTCAAAAACTAAAGGCACATTTTAACAGAAACGCCCCACAAACTCCTAGATCTCCCAAGTAAGATTGGGGTATGGGGATGAAGGGCTCTCGGGAAGTCACACTGGAAGCATGTGGAGCTTCAGCAAGAGACTGCGCATGAGGGGAAGGTGGAGTAGCAGGCGAGGGGGAGGCAGCAGTAGAAGTAAACAGAGAGGATACCTGGGACAAGTTTGTTCCAAGCTGAGTGACATGGGTTGTGAGTCCACGTAGGGTGTCCATAACCTCCTGCAGGGTTTGTTTGTGTCGTCCAATTAGTTGTGCTTGGGAAGTCAGAGCTTGCCGGATGGTATCAGAATCCAATTGGTCCATACAGGCCAGATTATTCTGTTACATGGTCTGGTGTGGTTACTGTGGACCAAGTATGGATTCAGAGGCTGAATGGGGGTGAAGGTGGGTATTTATTGTGCAGCAGAAAAATGGCAAAAAGGCTGGGCTGGCTTGGTCAGAGGCGGTGGAGAGCTGCAGGTGGTATGTGGCTGAGGTGGCAGGCTTGGCAGAGTTCCTGGAGGAAAAGCAGACAAAAATACAGTCAGTACCAGTACTGGCAGAATGCTAGGCACTGAAGGAAACCATAAACTAGTTCGGGCCTGTAGTATACCACATACTAGCGATGAACGGTATAATCTGGCACAGAACAAAGGAACTGGGAGTTCTTGAGTAGTTGGTGATGACACGATGGTTTGCAGCTGAGCAGAGTCCTCGGAGCAGAAGACCACCAAACCACCTCCAAACCACACCCACCTGACAGACAGGGAAAAAACAAAATAAAGACACAGAGGGAGGGAGGAGGCAGAGGAGAATGAAGTCATGGCAGCCTGGACCATGACAGAAAATGAAGAGATGGTGACTCTGTCTCTGTCTGGTGGGGGCTAAACAACCATGAAGAGAAAGTTAGTTTCAAGTTATTGGGTTTTGCAGAGAAAGAGGTTTGTGTTTCATCAGTGTAACAGTCATATGGCATACGTTGAAAGTGGGTAAACAAATAGTCCAGAGGGAGCATGTACAATGAGAATAGACATGAACCAAGAACTGACCCGAGTGACACCACGCAACAGTGAAGGCAGTTTAAACGCAACCTATCAAGTAAATTGGCATGGTATCAAAGGCAGCAGTATGACTGGGTAGAATAATAGAATATTCATGTTGGTCTGCATGCAGAAGAATGTAATTTTTTGCAGATTGTGATTTAAAAAAAAAAGGGTAGCTCAGAGATTGGGAATGCCAGGCATGAGAGCTGTGGGATTCTTGGAATGGGAATGCAGGCAGATGATGCAAAAGTAAAGAGGCTTCATATGAGCAGAGATGTATAGTAACGAAGTGGAACTACTTAAGTACTGTACTTAAGTACTAAAATGCAGTATCTGTACTTTTTTGGAGCATTATTTTTTCCCCCAACTTCTACTTTTACTGCACTACATATTTTTGATGAATTTAATACTTTTACTCCGATACATTTTTCATGTGCTGAATCGTTACTCGTTACTACTGTAGCATCCAGCCGGACACGTGATGAATGACAAGGCGATATTGAACAAACTGCATTTATTGCTGAACGGTTTGGTTCCAGGACTCGTGACTGTCGGCTGTAACCACGCCAAAAAAACAACATAACAGACCCGGTCTCAGACATCAACCTCGCTCGTGCGCCGTACGTCATACACCTGACTCACCCAGGTGCGCTCTCTCACCTGCTCCCCCGCCCCATCGCTCTGCATTCATTCAGACGCATTCACAGACCATGGGAAATCACAGAACTCTACCATGAACATTGTAACACTGTAACAGTATAGAAGGTGTGCCTTAATAAATATTTGAAATAACAACAGTACTTGTACTTTTACTTTCAGTATTTGAGTAGCAATTTTTTTACATACTTCTACTTGCAATACTTAAGTACAAAACATTTTAAATACTTAAGTACTTTTACTTAAGTATGGTGTTTAATGAACACTTCAACTTCTACTCAAGTCAGTTTTTCGATATAGCACTTGTACTTCTACTCCACTCCTTTACTCCAGTACTTTATACATCTCTGCATATGAGCATGCAGAGTAGACAAACTGAGTAGAACTGTGATCCAGAGAGAACTGGCAGTCTGTCTATTGTTGAGAGGGGACTGCTGGATAGCAGACAGGTGTGTTGATTGCTCTCTCTACATACTTGCACATCAGCAGAGCCAGAGTGAGAAAAGAAGACCAGACACAACTACTACTGTATTGGCAGAGCTCGACTGAAGGGAACACTCCACAGGTCTTGGCCAGGTCTCATTTAGGAATAGAAAACGGTTATGGGATATAATTTGTCCTTCGATACCGGTGCTCCCTCACTCTTTCCCTCTTTTTTTCTTGGTGTCATTGTTTTCCAGCACTGACTGTGAACCAGGTACAGACCAGGTTTAGAAGGTTTATTGGCAAATACGATTTACATGCAAGGAATTTGTTTTTGTCTCATTGGTGCATAACAAACATTGTCTATGTGGAGCAACGTGGAGAAAAAGGGGGAAGTTATCCAACAACGCAACCTGTGGAATTGCACCGGAGGAAATACACTCAGCCCTATATCTGGGCTACTAGAAGGTCACACAGATTCGTTGCACCAATTTATAAAGAGGACGTGAGACGGACTTCCAAAAATACCAATTTTTTATTTACTAGCTAGAAGAGTTACAAGAAGCAGATATCTCACAACCTGAGTGTTAGTTGTACCCCAATAAAAAAAAAAAAAAAAAAAAAAAAAAAAAAAAAACAGGAACAGAGCTACGGCTTAGTGAGGTGGGCAGTCAAACTACTCAAATCACACAAACCCACTACAAACCGAATCACCATGTGCCACAGCAAAGTTAAGGGATGTGAAATGGGGACCTCCAGCAGGGAAGTTTGCCACACACTGCACCAGCTCCTGTCCTGAAAGAAAAAACAAAATTATGCAGAGGGACACTCAAGCTTGGTGCTATACAAATAAAGTTAAAACAGAAGGTCTAGGCTAAAACACGCAACACTCACAGCAAAAGAAGGGAATAATACAAATGTAAATACAAATAAAATACAAATATTTAAAGAAAAAATATTTAAAGAAAATTTACTTAAAAAAAAAAAAAAAAGCTAAGACAAACCAACTCAACACCAAAATTCAACTGTGGGTGGAGGCCAGACCTAATAATAGCCCCATCTATTAACACCCCACTAGCTAAATAAACTAAATGAGAACAGAAAATTTGTAACCAAATAAAGAAATAATCAAAACGATATATCGTTAACACCAAAAGAGAAATAAGTCAACTTAGAAACAAACAAAAAAATGTTTTAAACAGCTGGCCTACAAGGAGCAAACCAGATGAGCAACAAAATAATTAATAAAACCAAATAAGCAGCAAAATGAATATTTAACCCAAACA
This sequence comes from Larimichthys crocea, assembly GCF_000972845.2. NCBI lineage: Eukaryota > Metazoa > Chordata > Actinopteri > Sciaenidae > Larimichthys > Larimichthys crocea. The sequence goes on along the minus strand of NC_040020.1, from coordinate 19,283,284 downwards.
CCTAAAACAACAAAAAAACAATTAGTCAAACCAACAGGAGTTGTAGTGAGGCTGAAAACCACCAGGAGCCCGAAAGGACTGCGAGAAAGACGGCGTGTAGAAGACGGAGCGTCCGCATCAGGCTGGAGGCTGCAAACAGTTTACGCTTGGATAGCCGCTGTGGCGCACGTCACTGAGCTGCGCAGTGCGGCCTCACACGGAGCGCAGAAGAAGAAATGGAGGAACCGCTGTGGCTTCAACAGCTACAGCAGGACAGAGAGCAGAGAGCAAACAGCTTTTAGCATAAGGCGACTACAGCCAACAGAGTTTAATAAAAGAGCACGCTTACCCGAACGAAGAGCGCTTGAGCGCCCCAGTACCAGTCACAGTCTGCGGTGACAGAGCGCGGACACCACACTCCACACTTTCACGACACTGCACCCAATCAGCGCGGCCAACGATACTGAAAATAGCTAAATCACCGCAGCTGTCACACCATGATGTGCCATAAGATTGCACAAGCGGCGCCCATGCTTACCTCAAAAATGAGCACACACGAAGCACGCCAAGCACATCAAGGAACCGGAGCACGCAACAGAGACAAAGTGCGCCCGAGGGGAGCGCAGTAATTGACAGGTGGCACCAATGCGCAATCAAGCACCGGTGATGCTGACTGATTGTGGGTGGGGCAACACTCGACCTGCCACATCTAGAAATATAAAAAAAATATAAGAAAATCAAGTATTAAAAGTATAAAAAGAGGGGAGTGACTCAAAGAGTTTGTGTCTGGGGTGGGAGGGATCAGCCACAATCTTTCCTGCACGCCTCAGAGTCCTGGAGGCGTGCAGGTCCTGGAGAGATGGAAGATTGCAGCCAATCACCAGCAGACCGAATAAACGCAGTCTGCCCTTGTCCTTGGCAGTGGCAACAGTGTACCAGATGGTGATGGAGGAGGTGAGGATGGACTCAATGATGGAGGTGTAGAAGTGCACCATCATTGTCTTTGGAAGGTTGAATTTCTTCAGCTGTCACAGGAAGTATTAATCTGATTAATCTGTCTTTATTATCAGGATATGTACCACAGTCCTTTAAAGTAGCTGTAATTAAACCTCTTCTTAAAAACTCACTCTAGACCCAGAGGTCTTAGCCAACTACAGACCGATATCAAACCTTCCCTTTCTGTCTAAGATACTTGAGAAAGCTGTAGCTAATCAGCTGTGTGACTTTCTCCATAACAATAGTCTATTTGAGGATTTTCAGTCAGGATTTAGAGTGCATCATAGCACAGAGACCGCATTAGTCAAAGTTACAAATGACCTCCTAATGGCATCAGACAAAGGACTCATCTCTGTACTTGTCCTGTTAGATCTTAGTGCTGCATTTGACACCATTGACCATCAAATTCTTTTACAGAGACTGGAACATCAAATTGGCATCAAAGGAACCGCTCTAAGCTGGTTTAAATATTTCTTAGATCGACCTCAGTTTGTTCACGTCAATGATGAATCCTCCATGCAGACCAAAGTTTGTCATGGAGTCCCACAAGGTTCTGTACTAGGACCACCTCTATTCAGTTTATATATGCTTCCTCTAGGGAACATTATTACTCCATTAAATTTCATTGTTATGCCGATGACACCCAATTATATTTATTGATCAAGTCTGATGAAACCAATCAGTTAACTAAACTCCAAGCATGCCTTAATGATACAAAAAGTTGGATGACCTACAATTTTGATGTTAAATTCAGACAAAAATGAAGTTCTTGTAATTGGACCCAAACACCTCAGAAACTCTCTTTCTAGAGACTTAGTTACTTTAGATGGGATCACCCTGGCCTCCAGCTCCACTGTAAAGAATCTTGGAGTTGTTTTTGATCAGGATTTGTCCTTTAACGTCCACATAAAACAAATTTCGAGGACTGCATTCTTCCACTTACGTAACATCGCTAAAATCAGACGCATTGTCTCTCAAGCGGATGCAGAAAAACTAGTCCACACATTTGTTACTTCTAGGCTGGACTATTGTAACTCTTTTTTTTTTCAATTATTTTTTTATTTGTTTTTAACATTTTATACACATACAAAACCCAACAAAGGAACATGAGGGCAAGGTGAAGACAGAAAGCAAACAAAATCAGCAAATTGGACACAACAAAACAAAATGAAATCAAGACATAAGTAAAATAAAATAAAATAGAATAGAATAGAAATAAATAATAATAATAATTTAGAAAGCAGCAATAATGTCCATGGTCACAGTTCAAATGTCTCTTATGTATGGAATCCTAGCATGTCCTACTCGGCAAATGTCAGAGGTCCATAAACGGTTCCCATATTTTCAGAAAGGCATCCCCCTTATCTTTGAGGGTGTAAGTACGTTGCTCCAGTCTTAAGGTGTCGTTCAAGATTTGTTTAAACAAGTCGAATGTTGGTGGTCTTTGCTGATTCCACTTGAGTAGGATGCATTTCTTCGCTATATAGGATATTATACTGATCCTCTTCGTATGTGTGGGGTCCAGTGTTATGTCCAGTTCCGTACCAAAGAGGTAGCGTGTTGGTGAGCTGTCCAGTGGTGTTCCCACCACCGTAACAGTAAGGTCATGTACAGCCTTCCAGAAATGCCTTAATTTTCCACATTCCCAGAAAACATGCATTATTGACCCCACACAAGTTTTACAGCGATGACACCTAGAGGATGAATTGGGAAACATCTTACTTAAACGCAGTGGAGTAAGGTATATCCTGTGCATAAATTTATAGTTCTGTTCAATTATTTTGTTACATGACAGTGAAGTAAAGACATTCCTACAGATAGCGTCCCATTGGTCCTCACTAAAGTCACACCCCAAATCTCTTTGCCAGATATTCTTAAGCGAGGTCAAGGAGGAACTGTGATGGTCTAACAAAGCCTTGTAAATTACAGAGATTTTCCCTTTCAGTGACGTGGAGTTAGTCAGAATCTCCTCTAGACTTGTCGGCCCCAACAGAAGTCGTCCCTCCCCTTTCAGGGTGTTAATTAGATGGCGAATTTGTAAATGCTTATAGAAGTCCTGCTTTGGAATGTCAAATTCTGATCTTATGTCTGCAAAGGATTTAAGTGTTCCTTTTGTAAACAACTGCCGGAACTGGTGTAAACCCTTCTCTTTCCACTTCGCAAGCAAACATTCCCCAATTGATGGCGGTAAATCAGGGTTGGAAGATAAAGGAGCAAGCCCAGAAATTTTGTCTGAGGTACCACAGAACTTCTTAACATCCTGCCAAGCCCGAAGTGTGTTGTAGACTACATATGTCCCTGTTACCTGATGTAGAGCATTTATATTGTTAATGTACGGTAGCGAGGCTATGGGGATTGGGAAACAGAGTTCTTCTTCTATGTCAATCCAGTGGGCAGTGTTTCGTTTTTGCGGCCAGCTAATCAGGTCTTTTGTCTGTGCGGCCCAATAGTACATCTGTAAATCTGGCAATCCCAGCCCCCCTTTCTCTCTAGACTTGGTCAAAGTTTTGAAGGCTATTCTAGGTGAAGAGTTCTTCCAGATGAAAGAGGTGAGCACCTTGTTTATGGATTTAAAGAACCCATTATCTAGATAGCAGGGCAGGGACTGAAATAAGTATCCAAGACGTGGCAACACGTTCATTTTAATTACATTAATGCGTCCAAGAAACGAAATGGGGAGCATTTTCCAGTGTTCTAATTCTTCCTTAATCTTTCTAAGTAATGGGATGTAATTTGTGTTGTACAGATCTTTAAGTTTCGAGGACACACTGACCCCTAGATACTTAAAGCCGTCTTGAGACCAGGTGAATGGCGAGATGGTCTTAAGTTTATCGGAGATAGGTGAATTCATTAGTAAGGCGTTGGATTTTGTCAGGTTGATTTTATAACCCGAAATTCTTCCAAATTCAGCAATTAATTCTAATACCGCTGGAATTGACCTCTCTGGGCTGGTTAAGTATAAAATTACGTCATCGGCATATAATGAAATTTTGTTCTCAGTTTTCCCAATGTTAATACCGTTGATTCCTTCATTAGCCCGTATGGCCTCGGCGAGTGGTTCTATCGCTAGGTTAAACAAAAATGGGGACAACGGGCATCCCTGTCGACAGCCTCTGGACAAGCTGAATGTATCAGTGAGGGCGCCATTTATACATATTTGAGCCTGCGGATTATTGTACATAGCTCTTATCCATCCGATGCACTTTTCACCAAAATTGAACTTTTCCAAAGCGGCAAACAGATACGACCACTCGACCCTATCGAACGCTTTTTCTGCATCCAGCGATAGTAGCAGAGCTGCTTTGTTGTGTAGGGTCGAGTGGTCAATTATATTCAATAGCCGACGGACGTTATCTGATGCATAGCGTGCTTTGACGAAGCCGGATTGGTCAGGGTTAATTATCTGGGGCAGTAAGCCCTCCAATCTACGAGCAATTAACTTTGATATTATCTTAAAGTCGACCTGAAGCAGCGAAATTGGACGGAATGAGGCACATTCAGTAGCATCTTTATCCTTCTTATGTATTAATGATGTTATCGCCATCTTCATAGAGTCAGGAAGGATTCCCTTTTCAAAGAAGTCTGTGAGCATGGGCATGAAAAGTGGCATTATTTGTGGCCAGAAAGCCTTGTAGAATTCCACAGAATACCCGTCCAGACCCGGAGTTTTTCCGGAAGGCATAGACTTAATTGCTTGCAGAACCTCATCTGGAGTGAATGGGGCACTCAGTCTTTCCTTATCAATGTCTGAGATAGAGGGTAACGACACCTTTTCCAAGAACGTATGGATATCCGTATCTACGGGGTTTTCCGATGTGTAAAGCTGTGTATAAAAGTCGAGAAATGAAGATTTTATTGAATGTATATCATATTTCAATTGGCCTGACGCGTTCCGTATGCATTTTATTGTACTATCCGCACGTTCTTTTTTAAGTTGATAAGCTAGAAGTCTGCTGGGTTTATTACCATATTCATGAAATTGTTGCCTAGTGAAGAACATAAGTTTTTTAATGTGCTCAGTTTGAATGAGATTGAGAGTAGTTCTGACCGCGTTTAGTTTTTTCAGATTTTCCTCTGAAGGGAATTGTTTATGAGTTTGTTCGATATTAATTAGCTCCTTTTTAAGTTGTTCTGTATGTTTGAGAATAGATTTCTTCTTTGCCGATGTGTAGGATATCAGCTGACCCCTGATTACTGCTTTAGCTGCGTCCCACATCACTGCTGGGGTAACAGGAGAGGCTGCATTGTCCTGTCTGTAATGTTCCAACCATTGCCTAATGTTGTTACAGGCTTCAATATCTGTGAGGAGTGAGGAGTTGAATCTCCAACGTTTAGTTTGGTGTGTTTGTTGCGGGAGGGATAGCTGGAGATAGACTGGTGAGTGATCGGATATAAGAATGGGCCCTATTTTACAAGATATTACAGATGAAAGATGTTCCTGCGGCATGAAAAATAAGTCTAATCGAGAATATGATTTGTATCTAGCCGAATAGAAGGTGTAGTCTTTCAATGCAGGATTAAGTTCCCTCCAGACGTCGACAAGACCTACATCAGTCGAGGCCAACCTCAAGGTCCTAGACGCTTTGGGATTAGACAGGTGAGGTCCTGTCCAGGTTACTATCCATACAGCAATTGAAATCCCCAGAAACTATTCCAAAGTCCGTATTGTATTGATTAAATAAGGTGATGATATCCATCATAAATGTGGGGCAATCTTCATTAGGTGCATATATGTTAAGCAGTGTTATTTCTTGTCCATATAGCGTCCCCTTGATTAGCACATGCCTACCCTCACAGTCAATATGTTGTTCCTTAAATATGAAGGGCAAGTGTTTGTGAATGAGTATTGCTGTTCCTCTTTTATTACTAGTGAAGCTGGAGAAGTAGACCTGCCCGACCCAGTCTCTTTTTAGCTTTTTGTGTTCTTCGTTGGACAGGTGAGTTTCCTGTAGGAAGGCAATAGCTGCTTTTTCCCTTTTCAAAAATGTAAGAACTCTTTTCCGCTTAATTGGGTGGCCGAGGCCTCTGACATTAAACGTTATTATGTTAAGCTTGTCAGACATACTGTGGCTTGCATGCTATATTGAGTATGTATGACCATGGTGTATGAAAAACAAAACAGATAAAAAGAAATTAACAGACTAATAAAAGAAAAAAAGACAAAGGTAGAGTATAGGGGGCCCCCCTCTACCCCCCCCCTCCCTCCCACCCCGTGAACTTAGCCCAGTCCCCAACTGACAAGGCAACCCCATCAAAACAAACAATACCCGTAACATGTCCGACAGACAGCCACTAATCATCAACTACGCACAGTTCGTTTAGAAAGACTGTCTCTGTGCAGAACAGGCACCAAAGGAAAAGTGGGCTCGGCTTTCCTGGTAAGTGTTTCACTCTACAAAACCTAGGTGTGCAGGTAAAAGGAAAAGAATAAAGTAGAAAAATAAATAAACAATAAAAAGCATGGCAAAGTGGGCCTCACTTAAACAAGTGCTGACTGATGTTAAATTATATTTACCAAGAGGGTCAACTTAAATCATGCCCCACCTTCACTACTTATAAACATATCCAAAGCAAAGTGACAGTCAGACATATGTTCATTGAAAGATAAAATGTTTCCATATCAGTTCAGTTATGACCGATACCTGCCAGTCATTGTTCATGTCTCACATTATTGTAGAACAGATTAACTTGTGTAGAAGCCGAGCCTGAGAAAGTTTATGCACAGAGGTTGTTGCACTCACCACTCTCCTTTAATAGAAAAAACAATCCGAACCTGGCCATATGCGTCTCAACCGGCCGTAATTTTGCGGTGGAAATCCACAGCGTCTTGAGGGGAGGAAAACAGATGAATCTTTCCGTTGTGCAACACCCTCAGTTTGCACGGCTGGAGATGAAATCCTCTGAAGTTTCCCATATCGACGAATAGCTTCTTAGCTCCGTTGAACTCCCGTCTCTGGCGCATCGTTTCGGCTGAGAGATCCTGGGCAAACCCGAGTTTTGATCCGTCGTGTGTGATGTCCCGGTGTCTCGTGGAGCGCAAGACGAACTCTCTGTCTTGAAAGCTGAGAAAACGGATGAGGACGGCTCTGTCGCGGTAAAGCGATGCTGGAGCCAGAGTGCGGTGGGCTCTTTCCAGTTTAAACTCTCTGTCGGGTCCGGTGTCCAGCCACTGGGGCAGCATGTCATGTATGAAGTCCAGGAGAGGACGCTTACCCTCGGCTCCCTCTTTAAGACCGAACAGCCGGATGTTTTTCCGTCTCCCACGATTCTCCAAATCCACTGTCTTCTCTTCCAGGTAAGCAAGCCGCTTTGCCGCCGCCGCCAGTGCGGTCTCCGTCTTGTCTAGCATTTCCTCCGTAGCGGCTATACGGCCTCCGCCTCTTAGACACGAGGTAACGGCTAATGAAAAACGTATCGAACTTCACCCAGGTTGTTCTCCAGCACTGAAATGGAGTTTGCCAGGTCTCCCAGTCGGTTATTAATTCCGTCCAGCTTTGAACCGAACTCAGAGCGGAGTGATTTTAGCTCCTTTAGCACGTCGGCTACATTAGCCATGTCGTTAGCTTCAGCGGCGTTGACCGGCGGAGTTTTCTTTGCGCTTCGTGAGCCTGTCGTGCGAGCTCTTAAGAAAATGTCGCACTCCTTTGCTGCTGATGGTTTTTGCATAGTCCGTCTGAGGTAGTTGGTCAGGTTCAAGTTAAGTCATGGTGGTTTTTGTGCGAAGTTGTGAAGAGCCTTCACGCTATGCTGCCATCTTGCTCGGGCTCTCTAGCGCCCCCGACTATTGTAACTCTTTGTTATCAGGCTGCTCTAATAAGTCTCTTAGGACTTTGCAGTTAATTCAGAATGCTGCTGCACGTGTTCTGACAGGAACCAAGATCAGAGATCACATCTCTCCCATTTTGGCTTCCTTGCATTGGCTACCTATTAAATCTAGAATAGAATTTAAAATTCTTCTCCTTACTTACAAAGCTCTTCATGGTCAGGCACCATCATATCTAAAAGAGCTCATAGTACCTTACTACCCCTCTAGAACACTGCGCTCTCAGGATGCTGGGTTCCTTGTGGTTCCTATAGTCTCCAAAAGTAGATTGGGAGCCAAAGCTTTTTTGTGGGCAAGTTTTTCCTCACTCGAACCGAGGGTCTAAGGACAGAGGGTGTCACTCCCTGTACAGATTGTAAAGCCCTCTGAGGCAAATGTACTTTGTGACTTTGGGCTATACAAATAAAATTGATTTGAAGTACATCCTCTGCTGGGCTTTCTTGATGAGGGAGCTGATGTTCAGCTCCAACTTGAGATCCTGGGAGATGATAGTCTTCAGGAAGCGGAAAGACAGCTGTGGAGGCACAGATGGTGATGGGGACAGGCATGAAGAAGCTGGTTCATGAAATAAACAAAGCCGGAACACAACAGGTAACATTCAGTTTATGAACTTCACCTGGACTGCCACCACCCTGTTGTGTTTCTCCAAAAGTTTAATCTGGCTCAACTTCTCCACTGCTCATTGATAGGACTGAAATATAATCTTGCCTTGTTATGAAAGATATGGAACTAAAACCTACTTCGGCTACATCTTCATGTGTTTTAAATTTATTCCTTTTTTGCTCCCAAGTTCGTTTCTCACTGCAGCCATAAAGAAATGGTTTAATTTACTTAAATAAATGCATAAATAAACAGTAAATTTTATAAGCATTCATGTTCATTATGGCTATAGGTTGGATTTTCATGTACTGTGTGTCACCATTTTTTATTTGGGCCCTGCTAACAGTTGTCTTAATGTCAAGGCCAACACACAACTGTTGCAGCTGAGCAACAAGAGTAGCTGCATCTCAGCAACACATTAATGTAATGGAATACACACATGCTGCAGACTGCAGCGTATTATTCAGTGTGTTCAGATGGTCTTCCATGTTTCCATGTTTGTGATTGGTCATATGATGCAAATACTGCCCCTTTTATGTAAAAGCTCTCATAGCCTGGGGTGCCAAGTTGATATCACAATCAGGTGACCATTTAGTAAGATTACAATTGTAAATAGTGAATTGTTTACAACTTTATATATATACTGTATGTATATAACACAATAAAATGCATCATCATACAGTATGTATGTAGTAGTAGTATATATGTATTTGTGATGCTAACCTGCAGCAAAAGCCTAAAACATAACCACTGTATTACAGCTGCAACAAAGTTAAGGAAGGTTATACAAGTGTGTTTTCTCATTATGAGTTTAAGTGAAGGTCAGTATGTTGTGTTTCTAGCTCTGTATACATCTGAAACCTCTCCACCATCTGACCTTGCACTTACCCTGAACATACCTGTTAGATGGGATACCTATAATCCAAAATGTGTTTTTTATGTAGCATATTTGAAGCACTGTGTGTGTGTGTGTGTGTGTGTGTGTGTGTGTGTGTTAGTTAAAGAGAGACAGAAACAGAGAAGCAGGCAGAGTTACCACTCCTCTCCTCTGGTTATGAAAACACAGCTACCGCCAGCACTGGCAGACACTTGGTCTAGCTAATATTAAATCCCTGAAAACACACATTATTCTATATAAGGTTGTTCATTCTGACTTCTAAACATGGAAATGAAACAGTCAATCACACGGGACATAAAATATTTAATGAACATGAAGCTTTATTTATGGCAGATCACCTCTCACATCGTTGGGATAATGTTTTCAGTGGGATCTGCTGGAGTCCAGGGGGATGTCCAGGTTCAGGGAGGTTGTCGTATCAAATATTTGACATCTTGATTCACTTTATTAAAGTGCTGTGTGCATAGTCGAGCCTCACAGCTCTCAGCAAAGTAAGGAATTCTATGCATAAGCACACATGTAGAATCACACAATGTAGAAACACATTACTTATACATACTCATACTCTATATATACTACTATATTTACTATGAATAGATGAATAGAGGTCTAACAACATGTCTCAAGAAAAGGCGTCTGCTAAGAAGCTTATAGCTGTCTTAGATGAGCGCAGAAACAGAATCTATATCATAACCCGGCTCTGAGGCCATGACAAAATTTAAGAATTTAAGAAGGATAGGAACCAAGTCACAGTCGACACTGCAGGGGAGCTCAAGACAACATGTGTGCCACCACGTTGTCGGCCTCCTTTACATAACAGACATCGAGGCAGTATAAAAATAGCAAGAAAGGTAATAGAAAGGTCAGCAGATTGTGATCAGTATAGACAACTACTAGGCGTGCTACTGCCACCAACATGCATACTAAAATGTTTCAAGGATAGAATTAACTCCAACGCCTCTTCTTCCATAACTGAGTAGTTCGGTTGAAATGAATTAGAGAAAAAGCTAACAGGCTTGTCAATCTCCAGCTTCCAAGAGGACAGATGCTGCTGGCATTCACAAAGTCACAAAGTAAACTGTCTGTCAAAGTGCGGGGCAGGGGAGTGTCTTGACCTGATCAAATGCTTTTTGACAGACAGGACCAGAAGAACTTTGCCTTTCCCTTCAACAAATCCGTGAAGGGTGCCACAACTGTTAAGTAGTTCCTACAAAAATTTCTCTAATAGCCAACAAGACAAAGCTCCTTTTTTGTTGATGGGACTGGATACTGCTCAACAACCTGAATTTTTGCACTGACAGGACATACCTGATCCCGTCCAGCCACAGAAGTGATCCCCAACATCCTTCCTTTGCCTCTATGTTATGCAGCAAACAGCCCTTCCCCTTGTCCATGGTCCTCTTGCTCTTCCTCGTCAACAAGAGGAGCACAGGTGGTGCGGCCTTTTTGCAACAATTACTCAAGCAATGAGTTCTGTTTAAATCACAACTCCTATGCCTCAGGACCTGCCATGGAATACATGTGACACTGTGCTTCTCTTGCTCAAATTTCACTAACACCAAAAAATTAACTCTTCTGGTCTCTGGTTTTGATGTCAATGTTCTGCGACTGTTCAACTACTGTCAGGGGGTGCTGAAAACTCTTGTTTTCAAGAACTCAATGTGTGGTTTATACAGCGAAAATAACCCGGCCTAGGTGCTTCAAACTATGGTGATCAGGACATTCCTCAGGTACTTGCTGCAAACCAGTGCTGCTTTTTATACTGTGGACCACCATATATTGTTTGGCAGGCTTAGGCAGTGGGTGGATATCTCTGGATCAGCTTTGGAATGGTTCATCTTGTATCTCTCAGACATGACCTTCTCATTTACACTTCATAATTAGGCCTCATCAACTGAATCTCTGCTTTTGGTGTGTTCCCCAAGGTTCTGTTCTGGGCCCACTACTGTTTGAACTATACATGCTTCCTTTCAGACAGTTAATAAAGTATTTCCTACCAATGTTGTACAGATGATGAACATGTTTTAAAACTGTTCTACTAAACTGTTTCACCTCTTACCTTTTACTGTGTACAGCATAGTACAGACAGATAATGTTTCCAAGGCAATGGAAAGCCTGGAAGTCTGGATGGAAGTGGCTATTTACCTTCCTATGTGAAAGACTTCATAATCTAGGTGTTTCTTTGGGCCTGGCTATGAGTCTTGACAACATGTAAATTGTTTGTTTTGCTTCTGTTTCTACCAGCTGGGCAACTAAGTGCTAAACTTAGGCCCATTGTGTTCATAGCTGAGATAGAGGTGATTATAGATACAGTTATTTTCTTGTGTCCTCATAACTGCAATTTTCTTTTCACCTGTCTTGGCAAGAAACCTAAACTCTTTACAAATAGTCTAAATGCTGCTCTCATGGAACACCAATCAAACAAACAACCAGGTGAGTTCACTGTTCACCTGGTCTGTGCTTGTAAAATAAATGGTAAATGGACTGTACTTATATATCACCTTTCTAGTCTTCCGACCACTCAAAGCACTTTAACACTACATATCTTATTCACCCATTCACACACATTCATACACTGATGGCATTGGCTGCCATACAAGGAGCCAACTGCCCATCAGTTTGAGGAGCTAACCATCCATACACATTCACACACCGATGGCACAGCCTTCAGGAGCAATTTGGGGTTCAGTATCTTGCCCAAGATACTTCGACATGCAGACTGGAGGACCCGGGGATCTTAATGTAATACCAGATTACGTCACTCTCTCTCATTTCTCTATATCATTCTTGACTGCACTGGAGTGATAGAGCAAGGGGGGATTCTACTAGTTCATCGGTTAGTATAATGATATAACTTTGGCACTTTTAATAAAATATTAAAATTGACAAAATACACAAATGTGTTATTAAGTAAGTATGGACACTTTTCACAACCCTTGTTGACACTTTTAAAAGCAGACCCATTTTATTTATTGTGTTTCATTCTATTTATTTTATTGCTCTGTGTCTTATGTCAGCTCATGTTATGATTATTTGTGTATGAAGTCTCTTCTTGGAAGATCCTTCAAAAGTTATTAACATTATTATGTGCCTAACCTCACTGGATGAGTGAGAGAGGGAGAGACAAAGATGCACAGCAGCAATAATAATAATGATAGCTACAATTATAATTATAATTATATTAGAAATATGACATAACATTAACAATGATGGTAAAAATATCAACAGTCTTTGTAGAGGCCGTCAAGCAGGACCACAGCATCTAGGTGATCTAGGTGTAGCCATGATTCACGAGAACCTGCAAGAAGAAAAAGCAGAAAAACTTATGGCAAGAAGTTAAGTTAGTAACATGGATGCCCACAGATGAAGGGAGAATAAGTGCAGTGCATTGTGGGAAGTCCCCCAGCAGTCTGGGCCTACAGTGACATGACTAAGGAATGGTTCAGGACTCAGCTGAGACAACGAGAACTGGGAGCTGCTTCCACAGGAGAGGAGCTTGACTCCCAGTCTAGTATAGAAATATAGAAGACTATAAAAACCACGACTACCAGTTTCTATCCCTCAAACAGTGTTAGGGCTTAGGTTAGGTTAGACTGTAGTCACACATACAGATACAAAGGTGGCCATTTACATGCTCTGCTCGGCTCTGACTGGAAAGAATGTGTGAACAGCCTGCAAGGCTTCACAGAGATAGATGGTTGGGCTTAGAGTTTGATCTCTGCTCTGGTTTAGATAAACTGTTGGTTTGTTTGCAGCCTCTCTGTTCCTCTGATCAGTCATGTTTCTTGCTCTGTCACACTTCTGTTGAAATTATGTCACTTTGTTCATCTTGACTGTGTCTGAAAAGCTCCAAGGTCTTGATATTTCCTTAATAGTTCCAGATTAGACATACTGCACTATGGCCAAGAAGCTGTATTGGAGCTTAGACTGCTTAGCAACAAGACTGTAGCTCCAGGAGACAAAGATTGAATCGCTTGAAGCACAAAGTGCTTCCAGACACTTTAATGTTAGAATCGTTACTCATGCAAAACTGTGGCCAACAGATTCTGACTGGAATGTAAAGGCCTTCTCTGATGAACCAGTGAGCTGGTAAATAGTCAAATGTCAAAGAACCATAGTGTGAAATTACCAATATTTATCTGCAGACATTATTTATTTGACTTGTGTGCCTTGAATGTTCAATCTACAAAAGAAATCTGAAGAAAGTTTCTCTCTCTGCCAAATGCTAAATACCAACACATGCTATCAGAGGTGCAACAGTGGTAATGGTCCAAGCTTAAGTGTTTTTTTAAAGATGATGTTGAACACCTGTGGCCTCGAGCTGTACCATTACTAATGAATGCGACAACAGATCCTTTAGTTGAATACAGATAAATGCTGCCATCTTGTGGTCATTGGAAAAATTACAACAGCAGGACAAAGTAAGGGAGATCTCTACAAACAAATAATCTCAACTGCTGCTCTCTATATTATTATTATTAATTCATGTATATATTCATTTATACTCAAACTTGTTCTCCCAACTCATTTTGCCCAGAGTCCCGAAAACCAACCAATATTGGTATGCCTGGAATTTACCCTTGTTTCAGGATCAGCTGTGGTTGTGGATATGCACCGTAAAATCAACCTGAAATAATAAAGGCATTAAAACTATATTTTGACTTTGACTAAGACGAGAACTCACCTCAGGGCAGTTACCACTTCAGTTTCTGCTGTGCTTTAAAGGTTTATATTATCAAAATCAATAATGAAATTAAATTTCCACAGAGTGATTGCCACACTGAAAAGGGTCAGTTACCTGCTCTGCCCAGTTGCTAATCCATTGCTTGACTTGGAATGTTTTGTCAAAAACATTCTACTATTCTTAATCCCACTTACTGAAAAACTGTTCTGCTTTGCTGTCAGTGACACAAAGAAATTTTGGAGAATTTTACCACCCACACCAGCCTGCCAAGACTGACTGATCTGACTAACAGCTTGTAGATTAAGACCATTGTGTGGCACGTCTAACCCTCATCATTAACCTCTTCTACGCTAGATTGATGAAAGTTAATACGCTGTAGGAGGGCCCGGTTTTCTGGGACTGTATTGCTGTTAAGCAGCAGGTGGTATGCATTCACTTCTGGCCCAGCATTCACTTCTGTGGCTAATACTTTTTCATCTGACCTGCTGGGTTAATTAGCAACTGCAAATCATATTTTTGGTGTTTGTTTTAAGCTATGGGGAGTATGTGCCACAAGAGAGGGGTTTACTGAAGCAGCTAAATTCATATAATGTTGGCTACATTGGCAGTCACACAGAGGCACTGAAGTAACTGCCAAATGCTTTCCTAGAAAGGTCTAAACAGCATGTGCTCCAAGTCTGCTCTTCCTCTATATTACATCAAGCAGAGCCCTGACAACAGGGTCATCCCAAATGCTTCACATCTGAATAGGTTGCTGTGTGTTTTGCTGAGGGACGATTTACAGTGATGGGACGTATAACTGAAATGGATGGTCAGGTCAGAGAACGCTGATATTTAATCACCTCCACAGCATTGAAAAAAAGGGTAAAACCTCCATCAGATGTTGCTGCCATCAGCTCAAAGTGGAAGCAAAACATTGCATTTAGTCTAACCTGTGCAGCCAAGAGATCTTATTTTGTACTTGCACTAGAGTATCTGTGTAGCTGTTTTTCTACAGCTAGCTATGACTTTGAGTTAAGACCAGTGGAAAGAAAGTGAATATCAGGACGATGCTGTGGAATCTGTTTGAGGAGGAGGTTCAGATAATGACAACTCTTTTTCCTTTCAAAGTTCACCCCACACTGGCTCATGCACGTGCGAGTGAACTAATACTACTGTGTCCCTGATGCATATGTATACAGTTATTTTGGACACACATCAGCCATATAAAACTAAAATAGCATAGCAGAGGTACTGGTAAAACAAGGTGTTGATATATCCAGAGTAATTGATTACCACTAAGCCTACAGCCTATAGCTGTACCAGCTACTAACAGGCCATCACATACACTGAATGTGTAGTTGTTTTCAACAAACCATAAGGATGCTGGCACTGTTGCCAACTTGGCGACTTTCTCACTAGTTTAACCAACTTTTCAGAACCTCTCAGCAACTTTATTTATATAAAGTGACTAGCAACAAATTTAGCGACCATCAGGTGGGAAATATATTCAAATATTATATTGCTATTCATTCTCATGCATGCTTGCACGGCTCTTCTGCCAACAGCACAGGGGTCTCTCCCTCTCCTCCATCATCACAGGCAGCAGCAGGTGAGCTTTGTGGGGCAGAGATCCTCCTTTCTCACTCTGGATCTCTGTATGAAGATGTCAGTATGTAAATGTGCTGTTTGAA
Source organism: Larimichthys crocea (assembly GCF_000972845.2). Taxonomy (NCBI): domain Eukaryota; kingdom Metazoa; phylum Chordata; class Actinopteri; family Sciaenidae; genus Larimichthys; species Larimichthys crocea. Next base: position 19,267,631 of record NC_040020.1, on the reverse strand, counting down.
TATTTGAAATAGTTTATTTCACCTTCTCCTTTTCAATTCATTGTGATTATTGTGATAAAGATTCCTTTTAATGGCTTAAAGTAATCTATCACTTACTACAACCACAAAGCTATATGGAAATGAATTGATTCAATCAATATGCATATGCATATGAGTGTGGCATCATCTGGTGACTTTTAGTGACCTCTGGACCAGGTGCTAGCTACTTTTATTGGGAAAAGAAGTTAACAAATAAACACAGGCAGAAACCAACACACTTCACTCTTGCCTGTCTGTAAAAACATTATACTTAAATGATACTTGTTAGAAAGTCCTTGAGTACTACTTGAGTATGTATCTGAGTATGTTAATTAACATGACCTTTGACAAACCTTAAGTATACTGAGGTACACCAGTGAAAATCATGATTCTATTATATCACCAGTGTGTTAAATATACTTAAAAGGCCTACGAGTTCAATTGATAGTAGTGTTAATTGTATTTTGAACACATTGACTGTTATCGTGCTCATTACTATTATAATAGTATGATTATGTATTATTTCAGATGAATGTATTTGCATTAATAAAACATTTGTGTTTAAGTTCTATCACAATGAAAAAGACATATTTATTGGCAATAATGAAATAAAAAGATGATTATAAATTGTATAATACAGCTGTGTAGAACAAACACAGGTTATGTCCAGAAGAAACGACATTAACAACATGAGGGGAACTGTCATCAACATGCCGACTGTCTGAGGACATCAGAGAATGAGCGTGAGGATGGTGACAAGGTGTCTGACAGGAGAGTCTGCAGAGAAGAACCGCTGCATCATTTTCACCTATTATTCCATTCAGCGATCCACAGGCTCCGGTGTGAACAGGTGAGAGGCCATCTGGACGATGATGGCTGGTGTGGACAGATTTTAAGGAAGTTAGGCCAGGAAAAGCAGCCTGTTGTGGAGAAAATGCTGAAGTCAAAGGTCAATGGTGAGGTCAGGAGTTCAGAAAGTGTTCAGGAGCCTCTGATGTCTTATGCTGTATTATTTATTGACGCTTGATCAAGGAGAATTAGGGACACTCTCAAAGTACCATCAGAAGTGCCTGAGTCGGTCTCACATTCTGCCCAACTCATGCTGGTGGATAGACTTTAAACCCCAAGATAACACCACAAATACCATACGCCCAGAATTAGTCAAAGAGAATGTTGTTTTTTATTCATGGAGGTGTTATTGTCAGCATATTCTAATCTGTAGACACAGATGTCTGTTTATGCAGATTTGTCGCAGACGTCAACGGACAGCTATCTATTATGTCTAGGAAGGCAGCAATAGGTCTCTGTGACCCTGTTGTGTTGAGATAGACTGGCACCTACTGTTCTCAACCAAAGCCAAACAACTAATACTGCTGAGGACCTCAAGGCCCACACATGACCTTGTGTAACCTAAGGATAGAAGATTCCATAACACAGCCTGCAAGAAGAAGTGCTCGGGTCAGTACACTTCTGGACAGAACCAAATGCTTTGATTGGTTCTGACAAACTAATAATTGTGACAATCAAAAATGAAAAGTTCAGTTGAGAAAACTTGCTGGTGAGAAGCTAACGTTTTAAAGCACTTTATTAAAGTGACGTGTCCTGATAATATGATAAACATGCAAATCACGTAAACATATATGTACACTAAAGTACTGTAAGTATTTAAAATAAAGTACATGTATTTAAAGTGAACTAAAGTTCTAACTTAGAATAAATATTTTTTCCAGCTTAAAATGACCTTAAAGTACACCTTTTATAAAATATACTTATATATATATACTTCTTTAGAAAAAATCAATAACACATAATAAGTGTGTGTTACAAAGGACCTGGAAGATAATAATAATGAAAAATAATTATTCTTTCCATAAATGCACTGAATTACCACTAAGTATTTTAAAATTAATATACTTTTTTCAAGTACACTTATCTACAATTAACAATCCACTTGCATTTAAGTACAGTTTTCATAAGTACATGAAGTATCACTTTATGTACTGCAGAACTTGTGTTTTTATTTTCAGTCCATTGAAGTTGGACTTCATGACATCGATTAGATATTCCACTTTTAAATAGTACAATTCAGCACAAAAAAGAAATGTATACTGTAATAATGATAATTATTAATTAATAATAATAATTCAGAAACATGAAAGCATGCTATGGACTGTATGATAACTGTACAGTGAACAGTAAATAAAGAAAATAGAAATAATGATGATCATACTGGATTGTTATCATCATTGAGGTTCAGTGATGGAGACATTAAACTTACACAAATAAAAATGAAAATAATAATGAATCAAAGTGATTACTTAACCCTTGCGTTTAAGTATTGGATGTTGTGTTCAAACATGTATCAATGCAGTAAACCTGAGTTATAGCAAAGTTCCTGTTCACTCAGGGCCTGTTTGAGATTCAGCGCTGAGCAGTTGTCTGGAGTGGTTTTAAAGCAGCAGTGGAGACGGGCTCGTGGATCGATCTGTCTGTCTGGGTTTGTGTAAAACCAGGGAAGCGAGTCGTGTTTTCCTGCTTCCTCAACATTCCCATCCCAGAAGTTTTTGATTGATCCAGAGTGCTGTCGGATCGGAAGCTCAGTGTGCAGATGGGAATGAGAGGCACCTCGTCACGGACTGTCAATCACAACCACCACCCACACACACACACACACACACACACACACACACACACTGAGCAGCTTACACACTTCATAGACTTGCCTATTCCCTACGGGAGAATAACCACAAGAATATTTAGTTCCCCCACATTACCAACCACCCACAGACACACTTCTGTGCACACACGCACACACACACACACACACACACACACACAGAGGAAAGCTCAGTCATCTGGCCTCTTTTATCCCCACCCTCCTTGCCTCTCTCGTTTCTCATGTGGTAAATCTTTGAGATTTTTGACAGGAACACAAGTAGTTTTTCTTTATTTTTTTCTGGTTTCATCACCGTCCTCCTGATCACGCTTTGAAAACATGACAGCACGCTGATGTAAGACGTCTCCAGCTAACCAAACAGTGATAGAAAAGCTGCGACCATATCTGAAACTAAAAAAAGAAAGAAAAGAAGACACATCTGACAGGCATTTTAAATTCAGACCTCTTTGGCAGTGGATGGAGCTCAGACAGTTCAAAAGTAAATAGTATTATCAGGTTGTCACAGTCAGGAGGTAATTAATTATGAATGCTGTTGAAATTAATTAATTGAAAATGAGAACTTTGAATTTCTTCAAAGTCTATTTCTTTTAATTATCATGAACATACAACACCATTCCACCATATTTCTGCACTACACTTCTGGCAAAGGTACCAAGACATCCATCATCAGATCCACATATTTAACTACTGGTCTGAAATGTATTTGTGTTGATTCAAAAATCAAAAATTACACCAGCTCATCTACATATAACCACTGATTGAATAGCATTTGATCTAGTTCATGTTCATTTCATGTGGTGACAGTGTTACTTTGTAATACAGTCAGTAAACACGCAGAAACTTTTTAGCCATATTTTTTCTGTGGTTTTAACACAGATGTCAAAGCCTGCATTTTAACCTTACACATACACTGTTTGTTCCCAAATGTTCTTTCAGCTCACTGTAGATATTTTGGGGTTCAGTGGAGTTCACAGCTTAGCCTAAAAAATTCAGCAGTAAGCTGTGTAAGAAGTGTTATGATTTTGGGAGCACTATAACAAATTTGGAAAAAAAAGAGAGAAAAATTCAGCTTTCCTGAAGCTGTTGCATGTCACCTGGTCTTCCTTATGGAACCTTTGGCTTTCATTCTTAAAGTCTACATTTTGCACATGATGGTCTCAAACCACAATATAGCACAGAACTGAAGGCTTAACAAAAGGAGAGAATCCGCGGGGAAGTGTGGTTAGTTTATACATAGATAATAAGAGCATGACAGAGAGGAGTAAATGTGACAGCAGAGATTACAGCTACACTTATGACTTAATGCTTCAGTGTGTCACATTTAGAGGGCTCTTTACAGAATATGGCACAAATGTAATATAATATTCATCACTATGTTCTCATTAATGCATAATCACCTGCAAAATAAGAATGATGTTTTTGTTTTCTTAGATTGAGCCTTTAATACAGTGTGCCATGTTGAACCATCATGTCTGTCTCTGCAGCAGCAAATGAAGCAGTGACTGGAGATAGGGCATTTTGCATTTTTTTTCCATGTTTTGTGGCCACCACGCTTCAAACAAGAGATGCAATTACGACCTTAAAGTTTTTTCACGAGACATGTAATTTTATTTTATTTTATTTTTGTTCTCACAAAGGAATTATTGTTACAGTATATTGTATTAAAACCACACAATGTTTTTATGACACTGTTAGTTTACTTTTTTAAATCTAATCCAACCCGTAATCCTGTGTTTGTATTAAAGACACCCTAATCAGTGATGACAGGACTTATAGACATGTAAATGTGGAGAGATGGTGGAGTGCCACATAGTGGTATCCTGGGAGCAGTTAGGGGATCGGTGCCGTGCTCAAGAGCACCTCAGCAGCTAAGTCCCCATGGACTGCCATATATATACCATATGATATTTTTGTATGTTTTGTTAATCCATAAATGATTAATAGTGGAAAGGTTTCAGTTCTGAAATATTGTGCTTTGTGTAAACCGGATTTTCAGTAACTGACTGTAGTGTTGTATCTTCCTGGTTTTATCATTTATCCATATTTTCCCAGCAGCACTTCAAGATCCTTCTAGATCAACAGTGAAATCTCATCAACTGATATTAGTGTTGAGTCCACAGACTTCAGTGATCGCAGTGATGCTGCTGACCTCACACTGACAGGAAAGAAGGGAAGCATAGCCTCGCCTCGCCTTGCCTCTTCTCTCATTCCTTCTCAGTGTCCTCTTCCCTTCTTCACTACTGCCTTTTCATTTCCTCTCATCTTCCTTTCTCTACTGCTCACCCTGACTCTCTCATTTCCTTTTATCTGCTCTCCTCCTCTCTCTCTCTCTCGTACCTATCAGCAGCTTTTTTTCTCTATATATACAGTGTATCAGTTTCAAGGGCATGACTCACCTGACTCATGGTGGACAGACACACAATTTGTTGAATTGAGAGAGAGACAAAGATGCAGCAACAATAATAATACAACTAGAATTATCATGGAAGTGTGACGAAACCTCATAATCCCTTCCTGTCAACTATGTAGTTCCTCTATCATGAACTTTGACCCCAGTTTGGTTTGACATTAAAATACATAGTTTTGGATCATAATTCATACCTTGTGTGTTACCTTGTTAGTCTACTAAATAAAAACTCATTAACACCAAGCTTAATCCATGTATCTAAGAAGAACCTGGTGTCACTTGATGAGAGTTGTCACTAATTCCTCTAGAAACAGCCTTGTGATGGGGAAGAACACAAGTGCTCTAAAATTCAATCTCAAACACCCAAAATTCATTGAACGTGGTCAAAATAAATGGTATATGGAGCTACCATACCATGGAACCATTCATGTTATTTTGGTGAAATTAGATGAAAGAATGCCAGACATTATGAGGGCTAATAGTATTAATAATGATGACGATAATAATATCAATCACATATCAATAATATCAATGGCATTGGATGTCAACAGGACTACAGCAGCAGGCTTGATCAATCCCAGATCGAGCCACGATCCACGAGAACCTACAAGACGAGAAAGCATAAGACCTCCAGGGAAGAAGCTAGGCTAATAACATGTACAGATGGAGAGGAAAAGAAGGAGAGAAGAAGTGTAGAAGAGGAGAGATCAGCGCGTCATTAGAAATCCTGACTTTAGTTTGTTATTCAAGTCAAGTTTTAAAAATACTGCATACTAAAGTTCCTCTATTAGACACTAATGATGAGTTTGTGATGCAGATTTTCTGTCAAATATCCTGAGCTGACTCATGCATTATGCACAATGCATCACATGAATCAAACCAATGATTTGCCTGAGCCTGGTCACGAGTCTAAGCCTGACACCAGCACATGAAAACAAACAGGAGCAGGCCTCCCACTCTGTTCTTGTAAGGCAGCCAGGCAGTAAAGCAGTCAGCCAGTCAGTCTATGTTTAGCAGGAGCAGTGCTAATTGGCTGTGTGTTGGCTGAAAAGATGACACTTCTGAAGGTATAGAAGAATCCCCAGAGCATCCTCTCTATCTGCTCTCTTCTCACTCTTTGTAGCACCAACACACACACACACACACACACACACACACACACACACACACACAGTATATTGTACTGACATCAAAACTAAAATCAAGTCTTTGAGTCTTTGAGTACGTAGACATGCTAAATGGGCTGGAATGCATGTGTGTGTGTGTGTGTGGTAGCAAGACGAAATTACAGCTCATTTAGTGAGATGAAGCAAAGATAGAGAGATGGAGACAGAACAAATAATTATCCAGCCCTGCTGCTTCTGTCGCTGCTTACTTTGAGCCAGACAATAAAAATTTTTTTTTAAAAAGAATTCCTGGAAGCATCCCTCCCTCTCAGGGTCCGAATCGCTCCATTATTGAGGTATGTAAGTGTTACATTATCTTATTCTTATGTTCGTGCAAGAGAAGGCAAGTAGGAATTCACCCTTTGGGACCATATATGTGAAGGAATGTTCTATTCTAGCCTGTCATATATCAGGTTACACAGGCCCAAGCATATATGTTAAGGTCACTGTGTTAAATCTTAAGATGTTATGGAGGACACTGAATTCTGTCAGTCAGATACAGAGCAGCTGTATGTTGTAGTGTATGCAGTGAGTTTATTCTGTCCTGATACGCAGGACACATCTGAAGTTCTTTAAGGATAAAAGTCTCAGACTGGTTTTGTGCTGTGGGCCAGCAGGCTGCTCACCAAGACAGCCCGCCGCACAGACAGCCATCCAAACAGCTCGCTATGCACGAAAACCAACTGTCCATCAAGCCAGCAGCACATACACAGCCTCGTCAAACACAGAAGGAAGTATTAGTCCTTCTTAGAGACATATAATCTCAGGAAGCAGAGGTAATGAACTGCTCTGCTGTTCACTACTGTAGCCTATAATATACCATTACAAGAGTGGCATTAGTAAGAAAGGGAAGTTGTCCAGTCACTAAATCTTCCAGACTGATTTGTTTTGTCGGAACGACAGGCAGCACGCTGTGTGTATGGCTGCATTTTATTCAAAAATCATTACCAATTCAATTTTAATGTTATTTATACATAAACAGCATAAATGAAACCTCTCAGGGGCTTTGTACAAAGAGCATAGAGAATGTCAAAAATGAACATCAACAACTATACGTGACAACATGTAAGATGATATGAAAAACATACAGTTTAACAACACTGAACACATACAGACTTGAAATGAAATAAAACAACAGAAGTTTGAAGGAGGTGTGCTTATGTAATCAGAGATGTGAGAGAAATAGATGACATTTGTTTGTGACTGGTAACTTAGAACATCAGTGGCTGCTGACAGTGAGGTTGACATAACGTTTGAAGCAGAACTGTAAGACCTGAAACAATGAGCCAAAGCACTGAGGGGAGCTGCAGAGTTGAGTGATGATTCTCTTTAGATTCAACACCACGTGTGATCCCTTAACATGTATTACTTCTATTATTATTATTACCAAGGTGAGCAGGATTGGTCTTAAAAAACATTTCTTTGATCACACCATTTATCAGCTCTCCTCGAACTCTAACTCTGGAACACAAAGTGAAGATTCGGCTAGATTATTGCTTAACCAGTGAATGTTTTAACTTTCATATGTCTTCATCCATGTCTCTCGGATGCTTGGACAAACATATCCCCACATTGCCATGTCATTTATTACCATTACTGATCACCAGGGGCGTCACAGCGCTTTAAAAAGTGGGGGTGTTCTAGGGGTGGCACATGAGCGAAATTATCTGCATTGATTATCAGGAAAATTAACCATATATATGTATAACTAGAAATAATTAAAATGCTCTGACCACTCAATCAACTTTGGCAAGTTATGACTAACAGCTGAAGGCCTGTTGCCAGCCTGGCAACAAAAAGTGGAAGAAACATTTACTTGCTACTTGCTTACTTCCTATCACTGGTGATGGTAGTTTGGAAGTAGGATTTGAGTCTTCAATTTTCTGTCAAAGAACTCCCCAACATCTAACTCAATCTTTATTTATATAGCACAACACAATACAAATAAAGAATGCAATACAAAGTGCTTCACAAACTAAAAAACATCTGACAGAAATTAAGCGAATATTGAAAACCCACCACAAGACAGAAAAATTAAACACTGTCCACCAACTATTCACCAATGAGGTCATGTTTTGGTGCAGTGTGGCTGTGAGCAGGATTACACAAAACCAACAGAACAGAGATGCACCAAACTTTGTGGAGGGATGGGGCTCAGGCCAGGGAAGGAATCTGGTTACCTTTTATAATTGTGTGATTGCTCGGTTGTGGCGTTGATTATGCCTGTTGTGATTTTATCTTGAAATGGTCGGCATCAAACGAATCACAACGGTCTTAGCTTTCCAACGATATATGGCATGATTAGCTATGTAATTATAGCTGATGTGTATCTTACATGATTGCACATAAATAATGTTAGCTTGATGTTTCCCTCCTCTCACTACAACTCCACTTACTTGACACTTTGACTTGAAAAATGAGTCGATGGTCTGCTGTCTCTTCCTTTTAGACATGGTCTGATCATCAAACTTAGAAGTAGATGTCTGCAAATTAGCAAACCTTCTGTCAGTTACCATTATCTTGACTCGATGCTAAGTTTGTTTGCCACCTGGCTTGGTTAATATTGACTTAAATGTCACAAAGCAAGACATAGTTTTGTTAGTTACCGACAAAATTCCTCATTACTTACTGGTCAGATGACTGTTATAGCCTCTGCTCGCTGTCTGCTTCGTAATAAAGAAATGCAGATAGAGCTCTGAAAAAATGTTTATTTTTTTATTTTTCGCACGGCGGACCTGGTGGGTTTGGTCAAATGGCTGTGATTGGCTGGATTCATGTAGCCTATGGAGAACTGACGTGCGCTCCGTTTCAGTATGCTGGTGGACCGCGAGGACGGGTAAATGGTTTAAATCTCAGAAAAAGTGGGGGGGATGAAATCGTCTTTTTGTAAAAATAACACGGGTGCGACGCTCTTGCTGATCACAGATATAAGCATCCATTATTCTGCGACGCTCTTGCTGATCACAGATATAAGCATCCATTATTCATCCTTCATGATGTAAACATGTGTGAGGTAGTTAAAGAACTTCCGGCTGTTTTAACTTGCAGCCTTCTTCCAGTGCAAACAATGATGGAAAGCAGCATTGATAGATGTCTTAGCCCATCTCATGGCATGAACCAATGTGGTTGGCCAATTCCAATTCCAAAAGTGGAAAAAAAAGGAAAAAAGTGACTTATTGAATCATATTGATATAGTTTTGTTTTGTTTGATTTCATGTTATGTATATGACACAGGCACACAAACAAATTGTCATCAATCCAATTAATCTAAAAAAAAAATGTGGAAAAAATTAACATAGGTAAATGAGCTCACTTTTTGTCTGAAGTTTGAAATCAGTTTCCTTCTCGAACACAATAGTGCCCTCAACTGAGACCCTGCATGGCTTTCACTCTACCGGGTCTCTGCACAGTAAACAACACGAGTGTTGATCATCAGCTCCCCAGATAACAGACTAAACTTGCTCAGCTTTACTCTTGTGCTGAGGAAGTTCAGAGGCGTGATTGATTCTCTGTCACTGCAGAAAACTTCAGAAAGAGCTTCAAATGACTTGCAGTTAACTGGCATTCTGCCTCTAGACTGCTTCTTTTTTCAGCCCTTTAAAATCTTATTAGACATCACATCAGAGACTCTGGACTTATTCAGCTGTGTCACTCCCGCTAGGATAGCCACTTATCCTGTCAACCCCCCCTACCCACTGGACATGGCAGGACCCTTATTAATAGGCAAAGCTCCAGTGGGTCGTACCAAAACCCCCATGGGGGGGGGTGGTCATCAACACTGTGCCGCTGGGCTGCTGAGTGACAGCTAAACGGCTTAAAATGTCACTTTGAATAAGAAGCAGGCCACACACAGGGACTTACACATCGGGCATACGGGAATTCACACACACACAAATACACACACTAGATGTGTACATAGCAAATTTCAGTGTCTGGTGGGTTTTTTCTGTAAATAAGTGTGTTTCAGTAGGGGGGCCACGGCTCCGGCATCGGGAGCCAATCAGGCGTCGGTGGCCGCACACCTGGATTTACATAATAGAAAAGTACACACAAGGCCATAACAATAACTGAATATGTAAACATGTATTAAGATGTGCACAGGTTACTGTTTAATGTATGATCATATTTGGTATTTTTATGTCTTGTATTTAAACAGCAGCAATTGTGTGAGTAGATAATAAGGTCAGCATTAATTACATTCTGTGTTTACATGCATGTCCATCAGGGCTGTGCTGATAATAATAGGATGTTTATCAGTTTTCTGTGTCTGTAGAGCAGCTCTCAGCATTTTCTCCGCGTGTTGATTGGAAAGCCTCCCCTGCAGTAAGCCCTGGGGCTGTATCCAGAAAACCTTGTTAACGCCTCTACAGAGATCCGGCTAGGGAAATATTAGCCTCTAAAAGACAGACTAATGCCACTTTCTATCACTCTGCTATATAAGAATAGCCAGACTGTGTCATTATCTTCACAGCTGGATTCTTCCTTTGTAAAATGTCTGTGATTTGACACTAAAGATGAGTTTTGTTAAATTAAAATTATGAGTTGACCCTGATGCTGTGGAAAATATGTTACTAAAGCAGTAGCCTCAGCTACTACCTGGACGACTTATAGGATTTCATGGTCATTCATTAAATATTGAATTGTGTTTTTATATTATTATTGCCATTGATCACACTGGTTTTACTTAAACAGAGTAGAATCTAGAATCCAATCAGAACTCACCCTCTTGAAAAAGTAGCCCAGCATTTACCATCAGTGATTTGCTGGTCAAATATTTACCTGTGTGAAGCCTCTGGCATTAAACCAGGTATGGAGAAAGTAGCTAATCTTCTCTGCATTCCACCTCAGAGGACTTCTCTTTTTTTCTTCAATCAGATTTATTCCTAAAGCCTTACTCACACCGAGGACATAAGCGCCACGGTCACCAGAGCTGATCACTGCCACTCTAATCAGTGAAACCATTCACACCGGGTGTACGGTGTTCATTTTAGGACATCCTCAGATCTTAGACTCAGGTATCAGACTCAAACGAAAAGACATCAGAGTCGCCTAAAAGTCACTCAGTCTCAGAAAAACCATTGTCATCTCACAAAAAAATGGCCTCATCCTCACATGAAACGGCCTCATCCAAAACAGCCTCATCCTCACATGAAACGGCCTCATCCAAAACAGCCTCATCCTCACATGAAACAGCATCATCCAAAACAGCCTCATCCTCACATGAAACGGCCTCATCCAAAACAGCCTCATCCTCACATGAACCAAGAAACGAATGCGAAACCGAAACCACACGTCTTGTCAGTCAACTTAACAACTACAGTATTGTTGCTGTTTAGGCTAAATAAACCGACCAAAATAAATACTAAATAATTTATTTATTAATTTAGAATGAAAAATAATTTGTCTTTTCGTATGAACCCTTTATGGGCGTACTCATAGACCTATAGCCAGCCTTGGCCAAAGGAGGGAGCTGTTGAATAGCTTAATGAATTAGCAAAAGTAGCCAACAGCTTTTACAGTGACACAGTGGTGTTGTTTATGTTAACTGGTACAGCAAGCCAACATATTTGTGGTATAATAGCAAATCGTAATTTTCTGCAAGCTATTTCACTTGTGAAAACTTTCAGAACCATGTTAATGCTAACATGCTAATGTTAATTGCTAGCACGTTGTCTGTCTAAAATGACTAGCATGTTAGCGCTATTTGTAAAGACATGCTAATTGGTAACATTAGCGGCCAATGCTAAAATTAGTGCAAATGCTAATTGCTAGCGCGAATGCAGCCCATCAGCAAGCTCTTGATGGTGCACCTGTAGAAGTTTGTGAGGATGTTGGTGTTCATGCCAAACTTACAAGCTTTGTTGATGCCTCTGTCTGTGTGAAGTATCCAGGTGAGGTCCTAAGCAACAGGCACACTGAGGAACTTGAAGCTGCTGACCCTCTCCACTTCAGCATCCTGTGGATGGGGAGGTGTAGGCCACTCTGCTGTCTCCTGGAGTCCACAATCATCCCTTTAGTTTACTGACATACAGAGAGAGGTTGTTCACTAGCTGGTTAATGTCTTCACCCTATCCCTGTACACTACCTCATCATTGACCATAATGACGCCCAGGATGGTCGTGTCATCAGCAACTCTGTGGAGTTCTTTTTAATTTGACAACTCTGCAGTCAACACAGTCTCTGTCTTTTTGCACTGGGACCTTGCTGTATTTATGAGGTTTTGGTTACATTCAAAGTCAAACAATCTGTGCAATCAGTTTCTGATTAAGTAATTAAAAAAACATTTGATATTATTGCAGCGTATGGTAAATGGACTGTACTTATATAGAGCCTTTCTAGTCTTCCGACCACTCAAAGCGCTTTACAGTATGTATCTCATTCCAACCAGTTCTCAATGGATTTATTATTATTTATTTATTTATTTTTGTAGTGTAGGGAAACAGTTGTTCGAGAGGCCACATTCTTGTCTAATTTATTGTAGCGAGTAAAAGTAGACTCACATTTTTACAGCATGTTCAGCATATCAAACCCTCAGTAATGCATTATTACTTATATTGTTTCTGTGAAATCAGCTCCCATTTACTTCATTTGAAATTCCATGTTTAATCATGGACTGTATTTAAAGTGTTGCATTTTGTTTCTTGTTATATTCCGTAGAATAAGGCACAGAGGGAACCTGATCCAGAGCCTGTCTGATGGAAACAACGTGACAGACATGGTCATTACTCCTCAAAGTCCGTCAGAGAGAGAGGCAGTAACACGAGGGTTTTTTCAGCCTGTATCAAACGTTTAACCAGCAAATAGGTACAGTTTATACGTCCTATGCATTCCTTACTATTTACTATGGGTGGGTGCTGTTATTAGGACAATTAGACTTCAATTTAATTATTTTTTTTACATATTATGTTTTACCTGTAAAAATGCCAGACCCTGTGTGGCTGCTCAGCAGGTAACATTCATTTATTATGGCTTATTATGAATTATGGCTCTCATGGTAAGTGGCCTTTTTATCACACACTGCATACATAATAGATGTGTTTACAGCTTTTTGTGCATATTGCACATTGCTGTCTTGTTGTCTTGGATTATCCTTGGTCTATGGTATATGTGGGCACACTGAAAAACTCAAAATCTTATACTTTTATATATTTCTATAAAAGTATACTTTTCTAATTTCTAGTCAAAATATCTCATCACACTTAATATAAGACAAAATCACCTAAAGAGTAAGATTTAAGTGAGATAAAGTAGCTTGTTTTTAGACAGTTCATCTTGAATATCTTGCTAAGTGAAATAGTCTTGAAAACATCTTGTTTTGAATCTCAGATAAAACAAGCTTTTTTTAACATGTCATAAGGTTCTTAAGCTGCTGTGTTATTTGTAAAAGATGAATCATCTTGTTTCAAGAAATAGACTTGAATTGAAACAACAAATTTGCTTTATTGAAAACTGCATGGCACGCCCAACTCATGGTACAGTGTGGCTATTACATTTCCATCAAACCATGTCCATGTGATATGTAAAAAAGACAGAGGCAAAAGAGGCACTCTGGACATACTGCACCACATTATTCCACAAGTAATAAGTACAAATAAATGTTGTCATCAATTACAGTGTTTGTCAGTGCTTAAAAAAAAAATCAGCCCAAATACCCACACTCAATACAGACTCAAGAATGATGTTTGATGATGTCTGTGAGATCATACATCAGTGGAATGTACTTGCTATTATTGAAGTTTGCATAGTAGTTTGGTGTATAATCAACAAGCTTTTCAGCATCCATGAAAATATTGGCTTGAGCAAGGTCGGGAACTTCTACCTCATAAGCTAAATAATGATCATTCCACCCAACTGTAGAGAGACGTTGGCATTCAAAACATAACACTGACACATTTAAAATATAAATGTTTTTACAAGTGCAAACTTCGATGACATTAGAAATAACCAAAGATTTTCCACATGTATGCTTATTTTTATGTTGCATAATCCACAGGAAGGAAACTATATGTTCAACGTGCTCTATTTCTTAGAATTCTTTAATCTTTCTTTTGACATAGTAAACATTTTTCACCTCAGAGGCTGGGCTCATGTCAACTTCACTTGAACAAAATGTTTCTCATGCACATTCTGACTACATTCATAAAGTTGGTTGTGCTTAACAAGAGACTTACAGATATTTTTAAAATTACTTTTCAAAGCCCACTGCTTAAAAAAGCAATGCTTTGACTCAAAGCGCATACACATATGCCTCACTGTAGGACCAAGTGCCTTAATCTGAGAGGGAAGATGCAGCAAATAATGCTGTTTAGGTATAATATTTGCATCTGGAAACAGTTGTTTAAAATGTTTCAAATGTTGCTCTATTAAAAGCTTCAGCCTTGAAAGAGTTTAGAGAGCTATAATAGGTGAAAACAGAATTTTGACTATCTCTAACAACTTGAGTAGCATTTGTGTGTAATCATTTTCTCCAATTTTGTCAATGAGAAATGGCAGGATCTTTAACAAAAACAAGATGCTTTAAAACACATTTGATTTCATATGGGGTAACACCTTCAAGAATGACATGCATGATGTCTTGTGGGGTTTGATTGATTATATCAAAGTGAGGAAATTCTGCTAATTTGCTTATCCTGTTTATGCCATATGTCATTTTTAGATTGTCTTTCAGAAAGTCAGTATTTTCCTTTTCAGTGTCATTACATTGGCTGTTATGACTTGCCATTGTCCATTTAACAAACAAATCTTCATTAAATTGCCTTGTCTTCAAAGTTGCATTCGCAGTGCCTGCATTTACTTTAGGCAAACCCCACTCGTATCTTAAATACAGCCACACATGCTGAGCTAGAGTGTCTCCGCACACAGACATAAGTCTCACCTTTTGCAGTGACAACCTGGACAACATTACACAGCTCAGTTAAGTCACGGTTATTTCTCTCAAATATCTCATCAATACCACAATGGGAAAGATCTTTTGATTTTACCATGGCAAGCAGACGAATGGCAGCAAGTCTTGATCTGTATTCAGGGTTGATGTTACCTAAGGTGTAATAAATCAATAACAATTTGTTTTTGTTTGCCCGAGATCCAAGAGGATTGCATAACTCAATTTCATCTGTATATAAAACCAAATGCAATGCTCTGGGAAATTACAAAAACAGTGGGTGCGACTTAAAAATGTCTCCATCAATGAAATCATGAAGAAATCCATCCTTGTGTAACAGGGCCACTCCACCCAGGGACTCTGCGTTGTGTTGTGTTGTGCTTTTGTGCTGTCCAGAATATGTATTGCACACCGACACAGAACTTGAGCAAGTCTGACAACAATACTTTGAGCTGTCGAAGAGAGGCGAACAGCGCAACTGCCAGATGTCAAAGGAGCTCAGATGCCGGCTCAATCGAAACACCATGACCAGTATGATTGCAACATTACTTTCTATAACCTCTCCAGCATATATATCAAATAATGTTATGTATTTAAAACCCATGTGTCTCAATAGCGGTATTTTTGCTCTTTAATTGAATGTAATTTTTGGCTTGGGTTCCAAAATACCTGTGTTTAGTCTGTGTTATGTGTTGAAGGACAAGGAAGATCCCAAAGCCTACCTGAAGAAGCACCCTCTGCCCTGTCCAGTCCTGATGGTGAGTTTGTCCAACTTCCTCATGACTGTGTGTAGTGGGGGTGCGCACCCCTTTGTAGGGGTGTACTACATGCAGTTGTATGTGACTGCATGATCATATGAGTTTCGAGCAAATAGTTTTCATGCATTTAGTATACAAAAGATGAATTGATTTTTTAAAATGTCATTTCTATGGTTAAAATTTTAAATAATTAATTTTGGTAGCTAGGATCAGGGCTGATATTTGTTAAAAGATTTAATTCCATGAAAGTTTAATACAATATTAATGTGTGATTTTAATGGCAGACATTTTTTGTCATGCAGCAATATGAGATGAACATTTTTTAAACTGAGGCATATTAATAATGTATTTTTGTGACTTACAGCTAACAAGTCTGCAGATGTTGACAGTCCAGACACCTACAGTCCAGCAACCATGGCCAAGCACTACAAGACACTACAAACTTTGTATAAAAGAACAAATCTGAACCACCAGGATGTCTCTCATCTCTTGGATTTAGAATTTGTGGCCAGACGAGCGTTCATTGATTCAAATACCGTTCGCGAGAAAGACAGACGCTAGAAGGTTCTAGAAGAATATCCTTGTTTTAAGGATGCTGGATATGCAAGTCATTATTGACTGTGCTTAATTGAAACCATGGTATCACACACAGTGTTTAAAATACCAATTTCCTCTTCCATGATATATTTAAATGTCTGTATTGGTATATTTGATTTTTCATAGATGATGGAGGAGCTTCAATGCATTTTGGATAAGGATAATACCAACTGTATCGATGAACTGAAGGAAAGATGGCAAGACTTCTGCCAGAAGGTGCAGTTTTTTGGTCTTTGGAAGAAGGCGCTGAAACCCCCAATGGGAATGGACAAAGGTAGGGAATGATATTTTGGTGTTATTAGTAATTAGGGTGGACCTTCAGGCATGTTAATTGTCAAGTACATGACCTAATGTTTTGTCATCCTTCTTTTTCATCTATGACGGCTATCCCATTATTTGCTGAATGTTTGTTTTTTTAAGCATTGTGTCTTTTGTATACCTTTTGATCAGATTTGACCTTGTGCACTCTGTCCAAGGTAATGAATCTTTTCCTGCAGCTGAACAGGCTCTTGAGATCTTACGTGTGCTGCCATCACTGTTCCCCTCCACGTCTGCTCCTCCAAAGAGGCTACAAGATGCAAGTGAGGCTCTGGTCCATGTCCTTGAGGTGAGCTGTGTTGCAGAATTATTTTCACAGCAGTATCGGAAAAAAATATATAACTGAAGGTGCTGCCTCCGACGACTCCCAATCAGGGATGTAGTGGTGGGTAAACGCACGTAAACGCCGTTTACCCACCTCCAGATTTTTGGGAAATAGCGTTTACGAACCTCTAAATATAGTTTACGCACCTCTAAATACAGTTTGCGCACGTTCAATCATAGTTTATCCACCTCTACATACAGTTTACGCACGCATGTCTCTTGTTTTATAAACTACAGATATTAATAACGCTTTCCCGTTATTTTTCAATTGCCTACAACTAGTAGATCCTGCAAGCATGAGTTCTTGTGGGTTTTATCACTGCGTAGCCTATACGCGTAGTAATTCGCCCTCTTGCGGGAGCCAGCAGACTGCGAGATTTCATCCACACGTTTACATTAGCTTCGCTACCAACTACAGTGCTTCTATCCACAAGACAGAGCACCTTGCATGTTACTGATTACGTACGTGTGTGAAGTTATGGTGAAATGGATATTAGGCGATTTCTAAAGCGTCGAGGCAGCAATCTTCCAGCTGAGACCAGCAAAATATCTCGACACAGTGAGTCCAAAAAGAATCCTAAACTTCACGTTTTTAGGATAAACTCCCCATCGTTTTGGTTTGTGGACCATGCCACTAACTAACGTTAGGTTGTTAACTCGTGCCAACAAATTAGCCTACCTTTCTGGCAGACAATGGCGTTGTTAGTGCAGTCTAAAGTTTTTGGTAATTATCATATCACAGGGCAGCTTCAGATCCACGTGCACGTCCCTGCACACTAAAATATCCAACAGACAAAGAGGCTCTGTGGGCACTGTTGTGAGTGACATTATGACTATGGGTAGCTACAAAGTTAAGTTCAGTGCTATAATGATTATTTGATATTGTTCTTTTTTTTGCTTTCTTTCACACTGACATTATTTTTCTCTTTATTAAGATTTAATAAACCTCAAACATGCGTATTGTGTATCTCGAATTATGACTGATACAGAGTAGAGACCTCAGGGAACCCTTGTCACACACAAACATACATACATGCATTCACACACATACAAGTACACACACATGCACATTTACAAACACTCATACACACACAATCCTATGTGTCAGAAAAGTTGTTTCATAAAATACACATCGTAGCCTCCTTGCGTCATGCTTGCGTCGACTATGAATTGGCCCTTACAACGTCGTGGTCCCCCGATCCCAAAATCTATAGTTTACCCACCTCTTTTTTTACCACTACATCCCTGCTCCCAATGTGTAAAACACCTAAAACATTTGTTTTAGAAAAAGGATTTTCACTGGGTAGATGTCTTGGCTATGTCACAGTATGTACGAAAATGGGTGCATTACATGGTAGCAGGTTTTATCACTCTAATGATAACCAAGCAAGACTAGCCTAGCCTTGGTTTTTAGTTCGTTTATAAGGCGAGATGTATGTAAACAGTAAATGCATTGGGGATCATTTAAAACAGCACTTTGAGATGGAGCTATCTCAGTACTGCAACTTCAGAATTAACTAAAAAACTAATCTTTGTGAAGTTATGCTTGTAAACAACCCTCTACCCTAGGTTCCAAATGACCAGAATGCATTATCCTGACAGAAGGATGTCTGTGTTATGTGTTACAGGAAAAAAAAAAGACCCCAATTTCTACTTGAAGAAACGCCCTCTCTCCTGCCCAGTACTGATTGTCAGTCCATCCAACTGCCTCCTAGCGGTAGGAGATGTGGCAATAACCACTTTTCAAAAAGACAAGCTTACTGAGAGTGCCTTATACCTCATGGCCTACTACTGTATTATACCCTACACCTGACTTATCCAAAGTGTGTAGCCACTCTGCTTTCAGTCATACAGACAGAGGTCCTCTTAGACGAAATCCATGCGAGAAATCTCACATCGTCTTACAAGAAAAGCATGGCTGAGTGTAAAGGTTTTATTGGCCAATAAAACCAGTGGTCATATGGTGTAGAATAGCACTTCCTCTTTCCCTCCATGGGTACTACAATCCATGCTCATTGCTATTGATTTTTGGTCGGAATTTGGCTAAGTTAGCTCAGTGTTAATTTGGGGTGCACAACAATATTAGCTAACATGCTGATATTGGCAAAAAGTCCAGTATGGTGCATCCTTGATGATGTTACAATGGTTTATAGTGTATTGAGGGACTATTTGTTTATGTAAGCCCAGAATCTTTAATTTGAATGTTGCATTATTAAGCATTTGTATTAAGAATGAATGTCACAGGTGGAGCAGTTTTAGTGTACCTAGTGTGTCTATATGCTTTGAGTGTTTGAGTTTTGTACATGTATCGAGGGGCACATTGGTCAGATGTTTGGACCTGACCTTAACTCACTCACATATTTGGTATATTCTGCTATGTTTACATATTGCAGTTCCATAAATACTGTGAGCCAAAATGTTGAAAATGAAAAAAATAAATGAGGCTGTTTCCCTTTTATGCAGTCCTCTGGGACTTTTTGCTGTTTAAATAAAAAATAAAAGGTGGTTAAATGCAAGACTAGTTTTCATTCTTTCTGTCTTATAAGAAGTAGTTAATGCCTTGAATCTAGTAGGTGAATGTCTTGAATCTAGAACAGGATTATATTTGTAGAGCTTACAATAAGGTAAATACACTTGAGATGATGATGGGATGGTAAATTACAGCTTATTATGGCAAAAGGGCACTGCCTAATTAAAGTCAGGAATAATAACTTCAAGACATTTTGTCTCAAAATGCCAGTTTCTTATCTTATTTCAAGTAGGTGGTGGACTTGAATCTAGAACAGTGTCGCAATTATAGAATTAAAATTTAGTTAAATACACTTGAAACAAACAGGAAGACAGATGCTAGTTTTGAGGGGAAAATACTATTTTTCAGCATCATAAGCTTATTATGAGACACAAAAACATCAAAATACTAGTAAAACATAGCTAAAAATTTGTTTTCCCAGCTAATTTCAAGATCACTCTTATCTTGTAAGGCTTAAATATAATGTCTTATTTCAAGAAATCTTACCAAGATAATTTTCACTTGTTCCATTGGCAGATTTTTTTTTGCTTATTACAAGCAAATAAATCTTGTATACATTTTTTTGCTTATTTTTTGAATGACCTTTTTTTCAGTGCACCTGTCAAAAGGTCAAAGGTTGGATTTACCAGAAGACTTGAAAGCAATGTGAAAAAAATGTCTTCGTTAAGCCATGGCTGAATTTGTAATTATGTCTATAAATGATAGGTAAAATATGTTGGTTAGTACTGGTCAAAGGCATTCATGTGGGGTTCTTGGCTAACTTAACCTAATATACTACCTACTTGTATTTATCCTTCTCAAAGGTCGATTTAACCTTGCACTGCCAGTGGTGAGCTGCATCAGCTGTGGCCTAACATGGTCCCCCTCCATTACGGACATCCAGGGTAGTGCAGATGGGCCTGGCTTGAATTTCTGCACCTTGTTTGCAACTGATGTCTCCCAGTCTTTCTGTGACATTAAGATATCCGCCCCATGGATGTCACTTGAGGCATACGACAAAATGCTGTGAGCGAGTTCTCAAATTTCCAAATTTAATGAAGTCGCATGTATTCAGTCCATCAATGTTTATGATGACTTACTCATATACTAATACTATTGCTGTTTTTGTCCTATACTTAAAACATACTTACACAACTCACTTATACAAGGAGCCTTGTCTACACTCCAGTCTTGTCTTATAATAATGCAGCACAGTGTGAGGATACAGGTGTGTTAATAAGGAATATTTATCTATCTGTAAAGTCACTGGTATCATAGACTGCAGTCTGCAGTGTAGTTAAATAGATACACTTCACTGATAAACACACAGCTGAGTAACATTAGGCGTAATGATCATAGAAAGTTAGTATGTCACATCTGTATTATGTTCATATTCTATTTCTCTCTGCATCACTGTACTGTTCTCACTATATGTTATACGTCCAGTATGTAAACATAGGTAAACAGCAAGCCAAACTCATTTTTCACGAGCCAGGAAGCGAGCGCCTTGCTCCTTAATTAAAGGGCAGATCACAACTTTCACCAGAGGGCAGAACAATCACATTTTTCTGACAACAGTTTTTATAGGTGGAGCAAATGAACCCACCATTGCACACATTTCCTGCTCATATCCATCCCTGTATATCAGATATAGTACAGCGCTGTGCTTTTCTGCAGTGTTCTTGGGGGACAGGACATGGAGTCACATGTCTCAGCCAACTCAAGAGAAACAATAAAAACATATCATAACATTTCTGTGACTGTTACTGGGGCAGGTCATCCCGTGATTAAAACACTGCTTTAAAAACCGATTGTTGAATGTAACTGAGTGATCACAGTTTTATGTACAGTACTCATGCTCGTTAATGTTACTCTCACTTAGAAACTGATCAACTGATAAAAGAATCACAATCCCGATGTGACAAGTGTGTGTTTTTATATTGTTGTTTTTCTAAACAGATTCAAAAGGTCATCTTGGGTGAGAAAGAATGCTTGGCAGCTCCTGTTGGTGACTACAACAAGCTGTCTGAACCATCAAGGCAAACTGTGTCCATTGATGGCCTCATCCAGACTGACATTCGGCCTTGGCAGAACATAAGAAGCAAAAGTATGCTCTTCATGTTAAAATATTTGACCTGTATCATCTTTAAACAAATCTCCAGTATCTGAGCAGTAGTTGAAAGTTCTTCAGACATAATATGCTACTATGTGAGGTCTGGCTAGTTGGGGTCTGCAACTAACACTGCCCTCTCCGCTTTAAAGAAAGGCTTGATTAAAGGATCCTTAAGTGTTTATATAGTGAGCTCACTTTCATTACTGACTTTACTGACTTTGTTCTGTTTTTTCGAGCCTCTCTTGCTAACATGTCTGAGGATGCACAGAAGGGACTCCAGTGTCTGGTGCTTAAAAACAAACTGAACTGAAGCTCAAATGCTAAAAGTGGAGGACTGTCACAGGAGAATCCTCAGCCATCTACTGCTCCTGGGTATTTACTTGGAGGAGGGGGAGATCAGAGAAGATGATGCAGCTGACAGTGATTGCAGCACTTCTGATGAGGAGGTGCTAGTTCACCTCCTGGGCACTGCTGAGGTGCCCTTGAGCACGGCAAGCGAGAAGCGCCCTACTGCTCGTAGGGCGCTTCTCGGTGGCTGCCCATCACTCCACTATCTCTCCTCACATTGCATGTCTATGAGTCCTTGTATGTGTGTTCGGGGTTAAAATGCATGTAAAACAATAACTGAGTAAAAAAATATCTGCCTCCAATACTGATGCAGAGGGCAGACAGCACACCAACAGTTTGCTAATGTAAAAACGAGCACACTGTTGTTGGTGGTGGGGTTATGGTTTACGCAGGCAAGTTGCAGACATTGAACAAGGGTGCATTCATTAAAGGCAATTTGAATGCAAAGACATTGTGGCATTGTCAGGCACATTGTTGTGCCATTCAACCACCACCCTTGGCCTCATGTTGTGGCATGATAATTCACTGCCCCGCATTGTATGATCTGTAGACAATTGGTGGAAGCTGAAAACATCCTAGTTCTTGTATGGCCTGCACACTCACCAAACATGCCACCCACTGAGTTGTGTTTGGGATTCTTTGGATGCTGCCTATGACAGCTTGTTACAATACCTGCCAATATCCAGCAACTTTGCACAGCCATTGAAGAGGAGTGGGCCAACATTCCACAGGCCACAATCAACAACCTCATCAACTCAGCGTGAAGGAGATGTGTTGCACTGCATGAGGCAAATGGTGGACACACCAGATACTGACTGGATTTCACAGTCACTCGGAACCGTACACAGTCAGCCTCCCGCCTGCTCTAACTTAATAGTATGATCTCTGCCTGTCATCAGACATTGGTCACAGGCACGTATACATTAACACTATGTTAAATCAGTGTGTGGAGTGCACATGGATGAGCAGTTTGGAATTAATGGTCAGTACAGGTGAAGGTGAGAGAAGGTGAAAAAGAGAAAAAGTTGACATGGAGCATATTAAGAAAGGAGAACAGATTATAAAAATGAAGGAGAACAGCCCTGCCGCTGCAAAATGACATGCCTCAGTCATAGTGTTTCTGCTCATGAGTTTTTGTTTTTCTCCTTGTAAGAGTGATTTTCTGTTGTAAATTCTTAGTCTAGCCTTTTGTTTCTCAGTGTTTAGTGTTGTTGTGTTTTTCAGCCTCCTTCGGAGCGCTTTCAGTTAATGTTTTGCAGCCTGTTGTTTTTCCTCCTTGTGAGTGATTTTGATTTTGATAACTTTTTCATAAAGTAGTTTAGAGTTTTTGCTCCTTTGGAGTGATTTTTTTGTTTTTCCTAGTTTAGGCCTGTTTTCATAGCCTGCCATAGCCTCACTCCTTGGAGGTTTTTTTTGTTATACCAATAAATAAGCTCATTGACACCTCTGCGCCTGAGTTCTGTTTTGAGTCCGGCCTGACAGCTCATAAATGGCACTTAACTATGTTATGCATGAAAGCAGGACATAAAGGAAGAGTTTCATGATGTTCAATGCAAGTCCAGTCTGAATAAATTCCAGCTGTAGAAAGTACACAAAAATATGTCAAATTACAAATCGTGCCTTGAAACGGTCGTAGTGTTTGTGGGGAGAATTAGTTCGCAATGACTTTGTTGTGCCTCATATGGGTTGGATAAAGGTATCTGGAACAGGTGACATTGATTGGACGCTGAAAAGATCCCATATCTTTTCCTGAAGCTGCTGGGAGGCGAAGGCCAAATGATGTTGGAAAGCTAAGAGCATCAGGGAATGTGGACATCCAAGGTAGCTAATGAGAAGGGATCAGAGCTGATTGAGAGGATTCCAAGACTTCAGGAGTCTGCTCATCTTCATAAAAAAAAATGCTGTCTGAAAGGTTGACAGAGACCTGCTGAGCTGTTGTTTATGGTAAGTTTTGTTTGCACCAGTCTGTCACGTGAAAACTGAGTCAGAGGAAGTGAATGGATCGTTTGTGCTTATGTACGGAAATGGGATGAGTTCAAGGCATGGTCTTTGTTCCCAAACTTTATAAAACTTTATATTCTTTGTAATTCAAAAGTAGAGAAACACACACACACACACAGTCCCACTTTCCCTGATTGAAACAATCATTCATATCCATTTTTATTTCATTTTTCCCCTCCTCATTTGGTTTTGCTTACGTACACATGCACGCACCCATTCACACACATGCATGGAGTAGTCGAACTCTCCTGAGGTGATAGGAAGCCAGATGTTTAAACAATGAGTAGCGCCCCTCAGAGGCAGGACGTGGAAGAATGGGCTTTCTTTTCATTTTTTACACTGAAGAAACAAATTTGTCACTTGGCTCCCTGTAGTACAAGCCCAGATACGAGCCCAGCAATTAGTTTGACAATGATGTACACACACACACACAGATTTGTATGACTAACACCATCGAGGACAGGCGCACATAGTCTAAGTAGGAAGCTGAGAAACAGTGAATGGCACAAAAAGAGAATCAATTTAAACCCAGATGTTTTGACAAAGAGAGAGAAAGCCACTGGGGTTTTTACATTGTTACACAGATGGCAATTACACAATACAATACATTACAATTCAATATAAGTGCTGTCATTTCATAATAATGGAGCAGGAGAAGCTGGCTCATTCATACTAGCAACATACAGCTGAGTGCTTCATTGTACTAGAATAGGAAATGAATGATATTCCACCACAGTGTGTGGGCTGTGTTTAGATCCATGAAACTATATGATAACGCCACCTCTCCACAATACACCTATTTTGCTAGTTTTTGTCATCATCATGTTCACAGTTTCATCTCTTACTTCACTGAAGTGATGGAAGCTTAGCTATTAAAACTCTCTCTAATGTCTCACCATCCTGCGTAGAAGTACTTGTGAAACAGAAATGGAATGAGTCCAAGGCCTGGGCTTTGTGGTCCTTGTTCTTGAACCTAGTTATACAACTTTGAATAAGTGTTTGTGTATATACATGCTGGCCTGTTTTAATGTTGTATGAGAGTGAATGCCGAATTTCAAATCCTTCAACCTACTAGCTGTTGATGTGGTCATTTTGGTTGTAATTATTACTTTAATTATTAATCACAGTTCCAAATTAATTCAATCATTTTCTCTTTATTAGTATTAGTGCTTTGATGTATTAATTAAAGTCATTATTTATGTTTATCTTTTGGTAATCTTGACAAAGCTTATTGGTTGCAAACCCATAGTTTGGTCCTTTAAACCATTTGGAATCCCTAACACCATGTTGTGTTTAGCTGGTTAGTGTGTTTGTAGCTTGTAACTGAATGTCTATAGTTTGGTATGTTATGCTGATGTAAACTGAACATTTCCTGCTGGAGTTATTGTGAAGCATTGTTAGGAGGTGCATTAAGCTTCATGAGTCAGTCACCTGAAATGGTTTTGGAAGTCTCCAAGGAGTTCCTGTATACGCTGAGCACTTGTTGTCTGCTTTCTCTTCGCTCTGCTGTCCAACTCATCCCAAAACATCTCAATTCGGTCGAGTGATTGTGGAAGCTAGGTCATCTGATGCAGCACTTCATCACTCTCGCACTCTCTAGAGGTGTCATTGTCCTGTTGAAAAAGTCTCCCTCAGTAGTGGTTTCTTTGCAGCAATTGGACCATGAAGGCCTGATTCACACAGTCACCTCCAAACAGAGGGGATGAGATGTGTGTGCTACGTGAACTCTGTGAAGCATTTATGTGGACTCCCCTCTCTTTCTCGCTCCCTCTATCTCTCTCTCTCCACACACACACACTCACACACACACACACACGCATATATATATATATATATATATATATAATCTAATATCTTATATATATATATATACTCTATAATATATATATATATCTATTATGCTTCTGCCGTTCAGGAAATTACACCTTTGATATATTGAATGAAATTTGAATATATGGATGAACCTTGAATCATATTTGAATGAGTCTGAATATATGAATGAAACCTTGATATTTGGAGTGAACCTTGATAATATTGAATGAACTGATATATGGAATGAAACTTTGAATATATTGAATTGAACCTTGAAATATAAATGAAGTCTGAATATATTGAACGAAACTTGAATATTGGAATGAAACCTGAAATCATATTTTTGGGGGAAAAATTTGGAAACTTGATATATGACATGATTAGTTGAATATATGAACGAACCTTGAATATATGGAATATGAACTTCAATATATGAACTGAAGTATGATATGACAGAACTTTGAACTATTGAATGAAACTTGACGACGTCAGACTTCACGGCATCTTGTGTAACGTGTGGTTCTTATAGCTAAAAGTGAGTGACAAGAGTCAGTCTGTCACAATCTCGTTGCAGCACAATATAAAACTATGAGGACCATCATTAACACTGTTGTGTCGGGCCAAAAATCCACCCGATACCCTGATCAATACCGTTTCTCTGACAAGGAAGTTCGCTCCCTTTTTAATCGTGGCAGACATAAAACAGGCAGGCAGCTGTTTTCAGGACCAACCTTCCGCTGCGACTTCACCTAAGATGCCCAAAACACCCAGTGCAGCTCGGACCTAGGCATGTCTGTGCTACGGGCCAAATGCCCAGATGGGCGTCCATTCGGCCACATTTGGGCCGGTGGCTCCGATTGTTTTTTTGTATGTATGTATTTGTTATTTGTGCGCTTTGCAACATTTGCCCAGCAGCCCCAAACTGGACTTGCGGCCCATTTTGCATCACTTGGAATCAGGCTTTGGGTTGCACGGCAATATCGGTAATATTTGCCTCTTCAGACAGGTTCAGAATTACGATTTTACAACCCACCCTCCCTGCCCCACTCAAATGGATGCGTCCATGCAGCTCGCTAGGTTTACGTAATGAAACCGGCACAGGGATAGACGTCTATACAGTCTATAGATAACTTCATACTGTATGTTCACAAAATATTAATTACAATAAATTATGGACGACAGATGTTCTAAAAAGGCGGAAAGGAAAGAGAAAAAATCCGAGATTAAGATGCGGAAAAGGGCCACATAGTCGGGAGTCGAACCTGTACCCCCGAAGTGAGCCTTCCATATGGAGCGGCTGTTCTTAGCACCGAGCGAAAAACACAGATGGCTCCAATGATGGGCCGGTCCGCGAGAAAAAATTCCAGGGCCGGATTTGGTTCCTAGTCCGACCTTGACCAGTGTACAATCTCACCCTACACAAGAAAGGGTCCAGACACTGTATGGTTAGCTTTTGATATAGTTTTTCAGGTGATTTAATGAAGGTAAAACAGTGATGGCCGTGCGTTAATGGCACTGCGCTCTGACGTTGGCACTTCTCAGGGACTGGAGGGCTGCTTCGTTTTTACAGGGATTTCATGAACTGAAACGAAAGCTCTTCATCATATTGTTGATAAATAAGCATCACCCACATTCATAGACACCAATGCAGGGTGAATATTTAGTTTAGTATTGAACGTTTTTATTTGATCGCGACACATGTCAGCTTGGGCAAGCTACTCACAGCGGACTGCGGACAGACAGACAAATGCATAATGAGATTATGCCGAAAACTTTATCTTGCCTGTTGTAGGCCTGCCACGGTTTAAAAATTTGAGCAAACTTTTTAAGAGGTTTCGGCACGCATTCGCCAGTGTATTATCCATGTCCTCATTGTTTAATATCGCTGCAACTCGACTCGGGCGGCCGACTCATTGTCTTTCGCTTTTACGACTGTTTACACAAGATGGCTGGATGGTCTGACGTCAGTGAAGTTCTTTAATATATTCAAGGTTTCATTCATATATTCGGTTTCATTCAATATATTCAAGGCACATCCATATTTTCAAAGTTCATTCCATATATTCAGACTTCATGCAATATATTCAAGGTTTCTCAATATATTTAGACTTCATTCATATATTCCATTTCATTCAATAGTATTCAGACTTCATCATATATTCAAGGTTCACTCCATATATTCAATGTTTCATTCCATATATTCAGACTGTCATTCAATATAGTTCAAGGTCCTCTATATATTCAAGGTTTCATCTCAATATATTCAGACGTCATTCAATATATTCAGACTTCATTCAATATATTCCAAGGTTTAATCCTGAACGCATGCACTATAGCATATATACTATATATATATATATATATATAATATATCTTATATATATATATATATATATATAATATATATCGATATTAGGGCTGTTCAATCATAAAAAAAATTACTAATTAATCGCAAAAATTTCTGTAATTAATCGCGATTATATCTATCAATAAATGTATTCAATAAATTAAATGCATTTTTCTAAGACTGAAGCTTATAATGAATATTTATTTTGTAAAATGATCAAATTAATGTAAAATAAACACAGAGAAAAGTATTTTAAATTCATTCATGTTATTGGCTTAAGGTGCACATATGCACAGTGCAAACAGAAAAAGCAGCACATGAATGGAAAGAAATATACTGAGGAGTGCCCCACTCCTGTATGTAGACTGGGTGTTTTGCTTTGAGATGATAGTTAAAGTCGTGTTACTCCTGTGGAATTTAAATTCGGCTTTGCAACTGTGCAAATTGCCTGTTTTTGTCCAACGAGCCGTCGGGCAACTTTTTAAAATGAAATGTTCCCCCTAAAAGTCCGTCCATATCAAACATATATACATAGACTCTCCTTTAGTTAGGATAGATCATAGACATATACATAGACTCTCCTTTAGTTAGGATAGATCATCGACATATATACATAGACTCTCCTTTAGTTAGGATAGATCATAGACATATACACAGACGCCTCACTGAGCACGTTGGTCCGTTGCTGCGATACGTTAACGTGTCCGCCATATTGGATGTGGCAGATCTGCCCGTAAACTAATACAAGCAGGGTCGGTTTTAGCTATGGGCAATGTGGGCGACCGCCCAGGGCGCAGTCTCCGTGAGGGCTTTAAGTTAATGCCTCTACACCCATTCACACACACACACTAATATATCTGGGAAACAAAACTCTACTTTGCCACATCCAAAATGGCGGCCGCCACCGGAAGTAAACAAAACCGCGTTAATTGCGTTAATTTTTTTAACGCGTTAATTCTTTAAAATTAATCGACAAAATTAACGCGTTAATTTTGACAGCACTAATATATATATATATATATATATATACACAATTCTTCCACAGTCTTGTTCTTAGTTTGCACCTGGTTCACCACAGTATATGAGCGTATGCTCCTTTTCCTTGTCTAATGAGATGGTAAGAAAAGCCTACTAACTTGCACAAGTCAGGTCCTAGACTGGATTTTGCACCCAATACCATGGCAGTTAGTGTAAACTCATCTTTGAAGCGAGGTATGGACCTAAAATAGGCTGCTCCACCGGGGTCAGAAAGTCTGACTTCTCAGGTCACTTCTCAGGTCGCTTCACTTTAAGGGTTGAGTTTGTACTGTGAGCCCATATGGAAGTGAATATCCATGTTTGCCAATTAAGTCTGTCTGCCATTCTGTGTTTTACTTCCTGTCTTCAGTTACTTTCTGATGACTTTCAAAAGTCAGGGTCATGTACATTGGTGTCTCATTAGTCTGACCATTGCTCCCTAAAATGACTTTTCAAACATAACTACTTAGTATCGATATGATTGTATATATGATATGATTGTACTGCACTGTGTATTGAAGAAGAATATATTCTTTTTTCACTCTATTTTATTTTTACATGCATTTTAACCTGGACACACACACATGCAGTACAAGGCCATAGACATGCAAATGTGGAGAGAGATGGTGGAGTGATGGGCAGCCAGCCAGACCAGCGCCCAGCGAACAGTTGGGTGGGGTCGGTGCCTTGCTCAGGGGCACCTCAGCAGTGCCCAGGAGGTGAACTGGCACCTCTCCAGCTACCAGTCCACCTTCCATATTTTCGGTCCATGTGGGACTTGAACCGGCCACCCTCCGGTGTGTGTGTGTGTTTCTCAGTTCATGTATGTATTGTTGTGTGTTTGAGGGCATGTGTTTATGTGTCTGTGCGTGCATTCATGTATGTGTCCCTATGGACTGAGCTACTGCCGCCCCTTGCTGTGAAAACAATGCATTCTGGTAGTTACAGTGCTTCCTAAAGCATCCGTCTATTGATAGTAATTTACTGAGTACAGCTGAGAGTTAAAATACTCTACAATACAATACAGATCTACAATGCCTTTCCTTAATCATAATTTGGAATTATAATGTCTATGCTGATACAGATGACAATTATAATTATTTTACCATGGAAATTGTGACTATTTGTTTGCATTTATTTTGCACCATTTATTTGTGTGTTGTCAATATGTAAAGTCTGTAAACTGTGTCTAAAGCTAAATTATATTTTTATGTATTTTTAGGTTATTTTGTTATGGGAAAGTTTTTTTTTATTAATGCAAATGGAATTAAATGACATGAATAAATTAAAAAAACACTTTTTAGCTTCTCTAATAAACTTATACAGTAGATGATGTGTATTATACTGAGAATGTGCATAACTGAGCTTTGTGTGGTGGACTAAGTGGTCTTTTGATTTTTCTCTGTCATTTAGAGGTAAGGTGTTACAGAACGGTTGACAAGTGGCATTTAAAGACATTTACACAACAGCATTTTGTGGATCAGATAGTCTCACCTACACATAAATATACATATAGAGTTTTGTGATACATAATGTAAGAACACCGTAAAGTCTCTGCACTATATTAGGAACAGTCCCACATATAAATGCAGAAAGAATGTGCATCGTGCTGCACTTCTGTGAGCATTGACTGGGTTTAGGACAAGCACATGACAAACAGCTGTAGGACACAGGATGAGGAACACCACATGGAGGCAGCCTGTGTACACAAACAAGCTCTGGTGTGGTGCGGAAATGTGATGATTATTATTTGATGTTTCAACTGATTTCATATTAAAAACATAAATTATATTTCCATTTCATTTATGTCTATTTCTTATGCTGCACAATGTTGTGAAGTGTAACATTAACAAGACAAGTAGTTTGACTTTACATACCTTAAAACCACAATAACGTGATTAATTATTAATCTGATGTCAATAGTGAACAAATAGGTAGTTTTAGACTAATAACTAACATAATTCCTGTCAGAACATGGGGAGAGCTCTCAGACAGCCTGGATGAAAAAAATAAAATAAAATAAAGAATTATAAGAACACAAATTAAAAATGACTGTTGGCTTTGACAATTATTTCTTGCATATAAAACAATATTACACTGCAACAATTGTAAATAAAGAAAATTTGCCTTGGAAATGACCTACAGTATTGATATGATTGTTTATATGATAAGATTGTGCTGTACAGTGTATTGCTGGTAGTCACAGTGCTCCCTAAATCATCTGTCTATTCATAGTAATTTACTGAGTACAGCTGAGAATTCAGAGTTAAAATACTTAGATCTACAATTCTGCCATTCTTTAATCATAATTTGGAATTATAATGTCTATGCGGATACAGATGACAATTATAATTATTTTACCATGGAAATTGTGACTATTTGTTTGCATTTATTTTGCACCGGTTATTTGTGTGTTGTCAATATGTAAAGTCTGTAAACTGTGTCTAAAGCTAAATTATATTTCTATATATTTTTAGGTTATTAAAAAAAAAACACCTTTTAGCTTCTCTAATAAACTTTTACAGTAGAATGATGTGTATTATACTGATAATGTGCATAACTGAGCTTTGTGTGCTGGAGTTTTGACTGTTGTTCACCAGTTCATCAGTGTACTGTGCAGCAGCAGCTTGGTCACATTTCATTTCACACTGAGGAGAGACATCTAAAGCTTGGATATATGTTATACATCAGTTTGTTTCACTTTTGAGCTACAGATCAAAAGAAAAGAGCAAGAAGGTCAATATGTACAACCCCAGTTCCAAAAAAGCTGGGACGCTGTGTAAAATGTAAATAAAAACAGAATGCAATGATTTATAGATGAAGAGTTTGAACTGTCCACTGATAACAAGCTGGATGGTCCTTCTCCTCTTTAGTGCACAGGACACAGTGCCCACAGTTTACAAAAATAATTTTAAATTTTCATTGATTTGTCCTCAGAACAGTTTTCCATTTTTCCTCAGACCATTTTAAAAGAGCTTTGGCCCAGAGAAGACGGATCATGTTCACATTTGTAGATTGCACAACTGTGTTCACAAACAGTGATTTGTGTTTCTGAGCCCATGCAGTGATTTCCAGTCGAGAATCATGCCTGAGAACATGAATCTGTCTGGTCACAGTAAAAAAAAACAAAAAAAACAAAAAATGTGGGAAGGGTCATGCTGTTTCGTCTCCAAGCTCCAAGCTTGATCTCAGGCATCTCAGGCCTGCTGTTGTCTTCAGGTGCTACTACAACTTCAACCTCTAATAAAGGACGAGTCATCTGCTGTAGTCTTTGTGTTACCTCGTTGGATTCTAAAATAGGTCGTTTTAGACTCCTAACATAACTCCTGTCGATATCTAACATGGGGAGAGCTTTTAAAAAAATAAAATAAAGAACAAAAATTAAAAATGACTGTTGGCTTTGACAATTATTTCTTGCATATAAAACAATATTACACTGCAACGATTGTAAATAAAGAGATTTGCCAATGACCTACAGTATTGATGTGATTGTACAGTATATATGACATGATTGTACAGTGTATTGCTAAAGAATCCATCTATTTACAGTAGTTTACTGATTACAGCTGGGTTTAATACTCAGATCTACAATACCTCTCCTTAATTATAATTTGGAATTATAATGTCATAATTCATATTTTAAAGGGGACCGCTTAAGGCTGTATATTTACTGTTGGGTGATAATTCACTGTGTTCATCACTTTATTTATAATATTCTATAGATCAATCCATCCGAGAAAACAAATAAAATAAAAACTTTGTTTAAAGATACATTTATTACCAGTTTAAATGTATTTAGTAAAAATTCTGCATCAGTTCCTTTAAAATTTGAATCTGAATTTTCTTTGTTTGCTGGTGAGGTCTTCACAATACATTCACAATATATTGTGCTTATAGTCAAATGTAGCATCGCTAAAAATAAGTTTTACCAGGGACCAACACTTTTCTCATTCATCAATATTAATCACGACATCCTAACTTTGCATAAATTGAGATTAAGTGTCCGTGTTTGGCTGGAGGATAAGAAAAAAAACAAAACAAAACAGGATTATCATTAGCACACTGCTTCCTGTGCAGTCACTACAACCAACACATACCTGGAAAGTATAGAGAAAAGAGTCCTTGAGTTTTATTTCCCCCCACATTTTCCCATATAGGCGAAGAAACTGAAGAAATAAATAAGAATATGTAAAATTCATCCATAATTGATGCCGTTGGACTGTTGGAGGAGGAGTGTGTTATTGTAGTGGATATTCTTTAGAAAATTAACAGCTGCTTTGGACAGTTTGTTCAAAACAAATTCACCTGGGAGGATTTTCATTTTTAACACTGATGTGCTGTAACACACACACACACACACACACACTCGTTTACACACTCAGACAAAGGTTGTAACCTTTTTTCTCTCTACATGTATATTTTCTTTTTTTTTTGTCTTTTCTTTTTTATGATCAGTGTAACCAGTGGATGCACACACACACACACACACACACACACACACACACACACACACACAGACACACACACACCACTCAAATAGATCGACACACACCACAAAGCACATGGTCCTAGAATGGACACATCCGTGTCCCTCGAGACTCCTTGTCCAAAACAACTCAACCATCAAGGAGACAAATTGGACTGTGTGTGTGTGTGTGTGTGTGTGAGTGAGTGTGTGTGTGTTTCTCAGTTCATGTATGTGTTGTTGTGTGTTTTAGGGCATGTGTGTTCATGTGTCTGTGCGTGCATTCATGTATGCGTGTGTGTGTGCAGGTGTGTGAGATAGGTGAATGTGTGTGAATAATAACAATGTGTTTTTCTCCTGAGGGGCTCCACCAAGCCTGAAGAAATAAAATATTAATGATCAATCACTGCTTTGGGACCACAGACACATACAGGCACACAGACCTGGCATTGTTGTACAGTATATTTGCGAGAGTCTCCTGACGATATTCACTCCCTAACCAGCCGTAAGCAGATGCTGTTAGCCTGCAAGTCAGACAAGCAGGATGGGGAGTGGAAGGATGTCAGTTGAAACCCAATGCTGAGCTACCACTGAGCAAGGCAATAAGAACGGTTCATTGGTTACTGGTGTTAAGTAGCTGTTTTTGAGACCATATTTTGGACCATGGACCATTTGACTCAGGGTGGTGCTAAACAAAAAGATAAAGAGGTAGCATTACTTTGTGCATTACAGTCTCACCGTTATGAACTACAGCTAGTGCTATGATGTTCAGTTCAGCATTTAATTTCCATTAAACATGACCGAACACAACCTCTGAAACCAGTGGTGGTCAGCCTAATAGGAAATACAGTAGCCTATGCTGCGTTTGGCTCCTGGAATCTGGGGCTGGGTTTGGTTAGCTACATAGTTGACCCAGCTAACAATAGTTCTGTTGCCTGCTAACTAAAAGCTCACCCTCAGTACTGTTGTCTTAGCTATAAAGACCCAAACTGTTTTTTGTACCAGGCTGTAAACATGTTTATTTCTGCTGTGAAGTTGGACATTTGGACATGGGGACTTATGGAGACTGACTCACTTCTGGAGCCAGCCTCAAGTGGATGACAAGAGGAACTGCAGCTTTTTGCACTTCTGCATTGACTGCATTTCCCAGCCAAGGATTTTGCTGCTTGGTTAGTACCAGTTAGTTACTTTAGCAAGTAGTTACGTAGTAAAGCTATCCATCCATCATATACTGTAAATCACAAAAATATATTGTGTATAAAATCTGATCTGAGCAAAATCAATGAGTAGAGAACATACAGAATAAATATGTGTTCTAAATTTTGTCAGACCAAAGAAGAAAGACAAATTTGAAAAAAATATCGACAGGTTTATGTAATTAGGTGTCATAATTGGGAATAAAAATGAGCAGTACTGTGGGGGCATGTCCGCTGAATGTACTGAAGCCACATCCACTGGATTGCACATTTCACTAATACAGTGGCATTCATATTTTCAATATTTGTGTGTTTAAATAATGGAATACATCCAATAATATGTGCAAAATATGATAGAAAATCCACTCCAAAATCACCTCTGTCACAGCTGATCACCTCTGTCACAGCTGATCACCTCTGACACAGCTGATCACCTCTGTCACCTTTGTCACAGCTGATCACCTCTGTCACAGCTGATCACCTCTGTCACAGCTGATCACCTTTGTCACAGCTGATCACCTTTGTCACAGCTGATCACCTCTATCACAGCTGATCACCTTTGTCACAGCTGATCACCTCTGTCAGCTGATCACTTCTGTCACAGCTGATCACCTTTGTCACAGCTGATCACCTCTGTCACAGCTGATCACCTCTGTCACATCTGATCACCTTTGTCACAGCTGATCACTTCTGTCACAGCTGATCACCTTTGTCACAGCTGATCACCTCTGTCACAAGGAGGCACTTTGTTAGAAATTGATACGTCAATTGTTTACAAGTTCTGTTTTACATGTAGAGCTTGCGATTGTGCAGTGTTTGTTTTTGTATAAGAATACCACAATTAAAAAAAAAAAAATTACTTATCATTTCACAGAGCACGGGTATCCTGCAGTTTGTGTTAAATTGTATCAGGATGGGATGGTTTCTGAAGCTGACTGAATATGGTACAGCCCCACCTAGAATATTTTTCACCAGCCACCACTGCACTAATATATCGTTCAAAGTCTTTTCACATGTTTTCAGCAACTATTTCCAACATATTTAATATATTTTGAAAGAAATCTCAGAATTGCCTTTACACGGTCGATTTTAACTTCAAGGACCTTCTTTCTGTGGACATTCATTGTCTCCAGGGGATGAATCCTAAAGTTTCTGGTTGTTCCATCTTTCTTTTAGACACACATACTTACATTTAAACTTTCTGGCACCAAACTGACATGAAATGTCAGTTTATTCATTTTGTAATCATTGATACACGTCTGTGCTACACACACAAAAAATGGCTCAGGCCATGACAAAGAGGAAGAAGTGATGTAGCGCTCACATCACTGATTTTTATGTGCAAGAACAGCCAGAGAGTTTATCAAAAGATGAAAAACAAAAGAAACTAATTCTCCAAAGTAATGTGGCGTCTGTGTGGGGGTGAGAAACACACAAGATGGTTTGATCTTTACAGTCGGGGAACAGAGGGCCCAGGTGTTCCCAGCAGGCACTGACAACTCACCTGCAAGTCAAAACAAACAGTGAGAACACACACACCATAAAACAGCAGGCGCTGTCGTATTTTAAGACACCGTGAGGGATCACAGAGCACTTTCTCACTGAAGCTTTTATGACACATTAACTACTTGCTAAAACATTTTGTCAACAATTTAAATGTTAAAATGAATATTGATTTTTTTCTGTCTCGTTTCAAGTCAGCATCGACTTTTTCACTATTTTACTCCGACCTCAATCAGTCGTCTGACCTGAACAAGGAGAAATATTTGAGTTGCTGGAAAATGCAGGAGACACTGGGATTACCAGACAGCGAGTATTACAGGAAGACATTTATCTCAATATTCACATCATTTCAGATAAACAGGTGTAACTCATGTTCAAAAGTGAAATCAGTTCTGCACAGAATAATGAATGGAATAAGCATGTGATCTTCAAATTCAGGTTAAAGGGTTTCTCTCCAAGTAACAGTCCAACTTCAATGTTTAAAAAAATCAACATCTGTTACAAAACTATGGAATGATTCCCAGTGAAAGGATAAGAGAAACATAAGTGGAAATTCAAGCTGCTGTCTAATTTCAATGCATCATGAGAAAGTACCAGATTGCAACTGGACACTTCTGAATGTTCTTCATATAAAATATACATATTTTATGGAAGCCCAGCTTCCACAGCGTTTCCTCCTCTCTTGACTTGCCCACTGACTCACCTTGTTTATCGAGGTGGTTGACCCGTTTTAAGGAGACAGGGTCTTTCACTTCTCTTCTGGGAGTTGATGCTGGAATATGAACATGTTATTTGGGATTGTAGATTCACTGTAACGACTTCTAATATTTTCCGATGTTTTTTTTTTTTTGTTTGTTTGTTTGTTTTTATTTCGATCAGCTATTTGGAAGGTTAATATCCATTTAGAGGTCACAGATCATTTCTGTACACACATAGATTTTCTATAATCTCCTCTACATCAATCCATCATTTAAAATATGAAAACCACCATCTGCTGCTGTTTCAGCTTCCCAATCACCAACATCATGGAGAACATTTTTACTATTATCAACATCATCATCACCGTGATAGTTCATTCCTATTATTCCCACGAGGACAGGCCATGGCCCTTAGGCAAGCTCGGGCACACACACTTACACACACACACACACACACACACACACACACACACACTGTGAAAAAATACAGAGTGGAGCTCACCTATCACCACCATTATTACCCCTTCCCTGCTGTCCCCTTTGGGGAATGGACCAGTCCCTTGTCACCAACTGACATCCTTCCCAAGGGTCCCTAATGGTCCACACAAACACACACACACAGACACACACAGAGACACACACACACACCTGGATCCCAAAAGTCAATTCCCAGGGAACTGTCAGACTATCCCTGGCCAAAGATCAGCTATCCATGAGTGAGTGCTAATGCATGGTGGTAGTGCATGTGCATGTGTGTGTGTCTAAATGTTGTCTAAATGTGAGACAGCGCCAGTTTTGACATTTCTTGATCCCTTTGCCACATTCTTAGGGGTAGTGGACAGTTATTTTTTGGTAAAAATGAAAATAAATAAAAATAAAGTAACACATTTTCTATTGTCTTTTGGCCTGCTACCGTATGATTGGCAGAAATCCTCAGGGGCAGAGAAAAAAGTCACACTGTTTGGGCTGGGTGAATGTGTGTGTGAGTGTGATGTGATGGACACATTACCTCAAGGCATTATTGACAGTTATAGTTATAATGATGTGAATTTAACCAAGAGAAAAATAATATTTCGACCTATATGCCAACTTAATTTTGGTCAAAATTATGAAGAGTTTTATTAAGCTAACTTTCTGACCTTGTATTAAATTAAGTTTTACTGTTTTTAAGTGACTAGCTGCACTTTTAAAATCTTTTGTCGTTTCTGTAAAAAAATAAAATAAATAAATAAACGTACACAGACATTCTGTGTTCACCAAGAGGAACAGACGGGACAGGAGATCACGTAACTACTGTATAATAAAGAGATCTGTCAACACAAAATACAGAGTTCATAATTACAAGAACGAGACACATATTTCATAATTACATCATTTTATACTTTCAGATACAGATCTGGTGTTAAAGATACAGATTGATGATATGAAAATATAATACATACACACACATATACATACATGTAATACAATATATAATGAACAAATCAAAACAAAAAACAAATCTCATGATTACACGATAGAGATTTTAGTTACAATACACTAATCTCCTATTCACGATATATCAATCCCAGAATCATTTTTAGAACACATCAATCTCATGATAAGGAAGCACAGCTATAAGAAAACAATCAAACAAACAAACAAACATATTAAAAGAGATACACATCCCCTAAAGGTACAAATGTGATGCTCACAGATAAAACATGAACACATGAAACACACAGTGATGTTTCCTTCAGTGGAGCTCTCTGTAACTAGAAATCACATGATGGAGCATAAACAAAGTCGGAATTTTTCTTTCACACTTTGACATTTTTACAAGCGACTGCTGAGTACACAGGCTTTCACTCAGCACCACTGAAATCAGTTCGAACAAGCCAACACAAAGCAATCAAGGAGCCACACACTGTGTGTGTGTCTGTATCTAATCCACGTTTCAGACAGGTTGTGTTTGCTGAGGATGAGACAGTTGTTGGCCCGCCTGTAGGATATTGGTACTGGCCCAACTGTATTCAGCACCTTCTTTTGTCTCTCTGTCTTTACCTTCCTATTCCTCCTTCTCGTCTGCTTCTCTACACACCCAGAGGAGATGAACTGGGATGAAAATGGAGAAAAGAACTTCACAGAAGGGAACCGAATGATGAGAGGAGAAGGTAGGAACAGAAGGACGATGGACACAGGAGGGTTTACTTTACTTTATCATCTGTGTTTGTCTCAGTTGATGCTTGTGGTCGTTGCATGCTGGCAAAGTGGAATTGGAGTTTTAGCCTGGAGGTAGCTGCTGTTTACACTTCTTTCTTTTCCTCAGGTGCTTCAACGCCTAAATATGACTCAAATTACTGTGCTAAAACAAATCAAATCAAATCAAATCATGAAAACATGAAACATGACTTTATTCAGTGAATAAAAGTTAGTCAAACTTTTAAAATGTCTCACATGTGTGTCCTGTTATTATATTATTGTTACATTAGTAATACTATATTTCAACATCTGCTGATAACCAAAGTGGTCTCCGGTGCGCTCGAATCCTGCAGAAGCTTTGTGATCCAGTCTTGAACTTCACCGTCTTTTTGGACTTCACCATTTTCTCTGATGAGATTGGCCGTTGTTGTTGTTAGCCGTCCACTGTCAATCCCATAATGCCTTCGTCTAACAGGAGACTGTCAACCAATCAGAGGCAGAGTAGGGTGGGTCTGAGGAAAAAAGATAATGTGTATGTGACCTTATCATTACAGCCCTGTTATCAACTGTTCATTATTACTCACCATCATATAAACTAGTTATGGATGCTTCATATGATGATTTATATAGATACGATGCATAGATATCTATATATATATATATTATAATTATTATATTATATATATAATATTAGATATAATAATATATATATATATCAGTGAAAAACCTTCTATAATCCTATCTACATTTTACAAACCATCCATCTAAATGTTGAAATCTCCACAAACAAGTAAAACTACATTTACTCATTTCCATTCATAGCTCGCTGGCCTGGTCTCAAACACTGAATATCACCTACCTCTCTTCCCGTTACATGAACCGACATGCAGGTCCATGTGTGTTTTTTTCAACCATTTCTCCGTCTGTATTTGATGGCTGCCATCCAAGTTGTTGAATTATGTTTGACACTTTAGTCCCATCCTAATGAATGAAAAGCCCAAAAAGTTGCATTAACAACAAGATGTTCAATCTCTATTACACTGTCAGTGTAAGGTCCTTAGTACTGAATGACTAACTGATTTGAGAAGTAAAGTTGTTGGAATAATATATGTTACTATGTGGGATTCAAAGTGATTTTCAGAGCTTTTTAAACTAAGGTGCTGAAGGCACTCTAAACAATGTGGTAAAGCCACGTTTAAGATGGACAGCCATGAATGTAAATGTGTTGTTTACTTTGCCAAAGTGAACTGGAAAGATGGGCCCGGTGTGCAGCCATCACTCCAGGCAGACAGTGTCAGGCAGATGTATGAGGAATTAGGCAGTGGACGACTGTACTGTGTTTGAAAAAAAGCTCCCAAAAAAACGTGGAAGCAGGAACGTCCTGTAAACTTTCTGTGAAGGACTTCGCAGACAGAAAGCTTCAAAGTTTATTCTGTTTGTCCACTTTGTCCTCAGATTACAGCGGACGGCCCTGCAACTTTTTGTCCTGGTTGTAACTCTTGAAAGGTCAGACTGTTATTCAGGATTTTCTATATTTTACGCTCATAAATAGAATTTTGTGAATGGAGTACAGACTCTGACGACAAAATACAGAACACATTTTTAATGACAAATAATACACATAACTGCATCAAACCTGGCTGTATGCCAACTGGAAGCTGTTTGGTTTACATACTGCAGAGCGTAAACTCTTATTCTATCTTAGCTAATATTTAATCTAAACAAACTGCTGTTACAGCTCGCGTGAATTAAGAACATATTACTTGCTGTTCAGCAGCAGAAAGTGGCTTTAATAAACTCTAAATGTGTCACATAATAAGGTTAAAAATACACATTTTCTTCACTCTTCACTTTGAATCCTTTAAATTTCCTGTGCCCGTACTTTCATACATACAAAGACATCACAAAACCATATGCTGTACATGCACAAACACGTACATTCATACACACACACACCACCTCACAAACACTTCTGACCTCCATGACAAATTTCTGCCTCCTGGGCTGAAGACTGCTGCTGCCAAAGGGTGGACCGACTGATCAAGTGACGAAGCGACACAGCGAGCTGTACGTTCTAAAAGTTGTACGAGGTTGCTACTTTCCAACGTCTACTACACAAAAAAATGACTTTTTTTAATTTTTAATTTTTATGAAGCAATGAAAGTAAAGTGATGTTTTCAAACAGAGCAGGTAAAAGGTGAGAGTTGGTTAAGCAGTGAACAGATTGTACGTATCAGTGAGTATTGACCACTTTGTAGACATGATGATTGTCTTCAGTGGACAGATACTCTTTTTTAGTGGTCACTCATGGTGATGTGAAGCCACCTTCTGTGACATCTGAAGAGCGCACATAGAATTAAAATAAAAATGATTTTAGGGCAAAAAAAATCAGGATAAAGTGACACGGGAAAGTGAGGAAGCCTCGGAAAAGGAAGAAGAGTCTACAGAGTGGGGTGAAAAAACAGGGGCAAAGTTTCAAACATGGGCTGATGACTGAATGTGAAACAATTATAGCAGATATTTGGGTTGAGTGGTGGAGAGGCGATCCTATTAGGGCTTTCAGGAGAAACATGTCATTTCATCGACAGTGACAGTGACACCAGATGTCATTTTAATTGACACTATGCCATAGGAGAGGAGGGAATGAGAAAGAGAGCCAAAGAGAGAGAGAGGAAAGAGAGAGAGAGAGGGAGCCAGAGCTAGAGTCCTACTTCCCCCAGGGCGATCTTAATTGGTAAAGTTAGGAATATAAGCTATGAAATATTAAATGTATAAAAGTGGAATATATTCACCCTGTGCTGCACTTTCTCTCAACAGGGGCTTTTGCACAGTAGAGCACCTAATAGGCAAAGTTGGTAAATACTTATATTTTCTTCTTCTATACAATTGTTGTGAAAAATGACACTCCTCTGCATTAAATAATCATAAACATGCTGGGCCTACATTCATGCACCTCAACAGCTTATATATACAGCACGCAGCTCCACAGAGGAGGAAATGCACTCCTCAATTGTTTCTCTTTATTGAAAGTAAGACGCGGCGTGGAGTTTGCATGGTTGGCGCTCCCAGCTGGCAGCGGGTGGTAATTGTTTGAAATTAGTAGAGCTCACTCAGAAATCCTTCAAATCAATGAGCACATTTAGACAAAGTGAAGCAAATGCTCTTTATTAATTCACTTCATTGTTATCGTTGTGTGTGTGTTTTTTAATCTACTCTAATGTTTTCAATTCTAAAAACAACCTGGTGCCACCCTGTCACCTGCTCAGTGATGGAAAGGAAGGAGGAATGGCAGAGCTGAAACACTCTAAACAAACAATATAGAAAGTGTTGCAGAAGCTGCAAAGAAAATGAACTTCTCATCTCGTAAGAGTTTCTGTGGATGGCGCCTCCAAATAACACTGAGTGGTTTAGAA
The DNA here is from genome assembly GCF_000972845.2 of Larimichthys crocea. NCBI lineage: Eukaryota > Metazoa > Chordata > Actinopteri > Sciaenidae > Larimichthys > Larimichthys crocea. Next base: position 19,224,882 of record NC_040020.1, on the reverse strand, counting down.
TGCGACAACACGCTCAGGAAAGTACTGACCAAATTTAGACTAACCTAATCAAATACTTTTCAGCCCTGCTTCTAAATAAGATCTTAATAGTTTGTTTTGATATTATTATCATTTGCAGATAAGAAATGAGGATGAAATGTGATCAGGGATGTATTATCATACTGTATCACACTGGCTAAAAAGCCTTTGCAATACGTTTTCAATTAAAAATTGTTGATGTTGTTTCAAGGTGCAGTGTGTAAGATTTAGGAGTATTTCTGTGTGACGAGGTGATACCAAATACAGAATAAACTGGAACCACAGAATGACAATATGTTTGATATAATGCTGCTCTCTAGAGGGAGTAAATTATAGAAGTAACATATAAATCAAACCAACCATGAAATGGTTAACAACAAACACGTAGGCAAATTATGGCTTAAACATGACTACACACAACAAATAAAGTCAAACTATTCTACAAGACTCAATTTGCCTATTCACAATAAAGCACACATGTCCACTCCCCTACTCCCCCTTTAAGGTGGCAGAAAACTCCCCAAATAATAGAAAAATGGCCCATTCAAGTGATGAGTTAAGAACAAACTTAAATCAAATAAGTCTGGGAAAAACAGTGGTTGACTTTTTTAAAAGTATCTTTGTATCTAAAAGAAACAGAAGCATTAATATACCAAAGATTTCTTTCTTTACAAGACACATTGTAGTGTCAAAGTAAATCATGAACCTTTCTAAACTGGAACATAATCCCTTCTCCCAGTTGGAGACATGCAGGTGACTGGAGTCTACATTTAGAAATAATCATGTTCATTTTGTATTTAGGAGACTAAAATCCATTTAAACATATCTCAGCACTGCTTGAGCATACCTTTTTCTTGGCTAATGTATTTAAAGAATCATTCCCAGATATAGTCCCTAACCAACATGAAAAGTCTATAAATAAAACAATTTATGCAACAAATAATGAGCTAAATGATTATTTCATGCTCCTATAGTGTCTTCTAGTATTATTAAAATCATGTTTTCAATCATTTAAAAATGGAGCCTATCAAATCAGCTCCAAACAAAGGCCCAGGTGAGCTTCCCCGCCCTTTTTTATAGACTCCACCCCATTTGCCTGCTCTTAAGGCTAGACTTCCTGTTACCCTCCCTTCCACATCTGGAATATGGAATACAATATTCATAACTATGCTTTCATTAGTGTGTTTGTCTTAAAATGAGTCCTTTATATCTACAGTGAGAGCAGGTCCTCTTCCATCAAGTCCGACATGTTGAACTGACATTATTTTACAGTAGCCCAGAGCAGACAAGCAAAACACTGATCTATATCCTTTTGCTTTTTTTATTTTTTATATGAGTTTCACATTCAGAGTGTTTCCTTCATGCTTAAAGGAGAGGGTGAGGTGTGGGAAAGTATTCATTTGCTGCCCTGCTAGGTGCCACTAAATCCCACACACTGGACCTTTAATGCAAATGCGTTAAAAATGACGACAACATTAGATTAATTTCTCGATTCTAACAGGGCTGTTTTGTCAGGTTAAGTCAGGAGGTAGCATGGGGTCACAATGTATGGCTGCTGGAGACCCATTCAATTTCAAAGTACGGGAAAGTGTCAGTAGAAAATAGCACATAGCATGTAGCACATATGTAGCAGGTTAAAGCACTGCTCCCTGCTGTGACCTGATGTTGATGTGTCCTCAGTGAACCCATGTTTGTTCACCTGATCGCGTCTTTCCATTGACTTCATTTGCATTTTTATGTTGCATAGCAAACAAAGTGCAAATTGCTGAACACTCATGTACAATGTTAACATTTTTGCAAAGAATGGACTGGTTTCAAGCGCTGCTATGAAGCAAAACGGAGCATGTTTTCTCTCAGTGTGAGCCCAGAGTGACAAATAGAAAAGTCAGAGTAGTTGAGAACGCTGAATGCTTTCAACAGGGTGGAGAAATTGCCCCACTCTGCTCCTCTGTTTATACACGCAGGAGAACTAGGCAGGCACCACGAGTACCACTAACCACAGTATGGAGGAGAGAAAAGGTTTCAGTAATTTCACACATCTAAATTCAAATATCAAAGTGCTGTCCGATGCAACCATTTCATATGGAGAAACATTGTAGCTCAGGACAGGAAAAGAAGTTTTTCCATGTGTACTGTAGTGCCACACACATAGACAGCAGCCAGCCTGACAGAAGTGCACTGTGGGAGACAGGAAGGTCAAGTGCAGTTCAGCATTGACAGATATTGATGTGAAGCTCCGTGAAACCATGATTAACCCTCAGGAGTCCGACATAGAGGAGGAAGAGGAAATACTAACTAAGAGATTTAATCAATCTATGTTCATTTGATTGTTGCACTTTAGATTGATTGATTGATTTTATTTGTTTATGTATTTGTGTGTTTGCACATGATACCTTCATGGTACATGGATAGAAAATGTTCAGTATTTAAGTTCCCGTGGTCGTGGTGGGCATTCTGTCTGGAGCAGCAGGAGCCCTGTCACTCACACACATTAGGTCATATGTGTGTATCCAAGCTGCAGCCCCTGAAGGCTGTCCATCCATCTCCACCCCCTCCAAAAGACCTATCTAACTACCTGCTCCAACAGATTCTGATCGCAACTGCCTGCAACACTGTTTCCTGTTGAAAATCTCATATCCTGCTCAAAAAATACAAGTAGTCTGAGATTTAAAAAAATATATATTTCTAAAGAAATACTTAATTAACTGAAAACAAGCCTGTTTTTCTCTCTCTTTTTTTCTTGTAAATTAAAAGTGGAAAGAAACGATACAAACTGATGGTGGATGCTGTTTCCATAGAAACAGATATAACTTGGATACTAAAGATTAAATATATTTGATCCGCAGAATAAAATGGAATATGTTGTTCATCTATATGAGCTCCTGTTTGTGTCCAATGACAGTCTGTGGATGAGCATGTTGTGTTTTTTCTGCATGGTCTGCAGAAGCAGGTTACTGGTATGAGGACAAAGGGTGCACTTATTTTGAGCTTTAGCCTTATTTTAATATTTAGAAATGATTTCTAGTTTTCCAGTTATGTGTCATAACCATCCTTAGATTAACAACAGCTGCATAGCCCCATGAACTGGTGACCTGCACAGGTGCTAGCACACCATGAAAGTATTGTTCCAAATAACAGCACGGTTTCATCCCGTCCTAATGTTATCACTGATGTTGTCATTGAAATAAATGTATTATATGGACATATTCAGTAAATATGTTAGTATATTATATTATATATTAGTAAATTCCAGTAAAATGTAAAACATTCTTCTAGAACATCTGCCAGCAGTCCCACTGTCAGAATGAGTTTAGAAAGTTGCTAATTTCGCTAATTGGGAGATAAAAGAGCACTGCAGGCCTCTGAAGTCCAAATGAAGCTCGTTTGTTTTTAACATTGTTTGCGTGCGGGAAAATAGGATATCACTGAATTCCAAGAAAAGAAGAATGCCAGCCTCAAATTAGGGGGTGTTTTATGTATTTGTTAGGACAATTACTTTGGGCCAATTTGGGCTTGCAGCCAATTAGCCTGTTTGGCTTTGAAAATAAATAAGTGAATTCACTGGAGCTGTTTACAGCAGCTGTCTGCTAATAATTAGCAATGAGCATTTGTTTCAGCTTTACTACTTCTACGTGTGGCTTTTAGTGATTTTTGTGGCTTTTAATGTGTAATTTTAGCTTTTCAGGAATATCATAGTTCAGTCTGCTCTGCTGTTTTTGTAGAATACAGTTTTTTGTCCTCCTTTCAGGCCCATATACATCATTATGACGTGCATTTATTGTATTTTCTCCACTAACTATCTCTCTCTCATTCTCCTGCTCACACTCAAACATATTTTGTCTTCTTTGCTAGAAGGTTTATGATGATTGGTGAATCCTATTAGTGTGTGTGTGTGTGTGTGTGTGTGTGTGTGTGTGTGTGTGTGTGTGTGTGTGTGTGTTTCCTGCAGTGGAATGTACAACTATGGGACCAAGAGTCCTGCATAGTGACTGATGAGCTAGATGCAGGGAGGGGATGGAAGAATGAAAATTCAGAATGCCATCCAGACACACACACACACACACACACACGCACGCAAGCACGCACACACACACACACACACGCCCCTGTGTTTTTCCCTCCAGTTTTGATTGTCTGCCCCGCCCTCATTAGATTCACCTGTGTCTTGTTACCACTCCCCTCTCTTGTGTATTTAGTCTGTGTTTCTCCTCCTCTCTGTGCCAGTTCGTTTTGTACCCCAGTGCCTTACGTCCCAGCCTTGTGAGTTTTCTAGTGATCGGATTTTCCTGGTTTTTCGTATTTTGCCTGTTCACTGACCTCTGCCTTTGCCTAGCCCTTTTTGGATTTGTTTGCCTGATCTGACTGATTACCGTGTACCGAACCTTCCTTCTGACTAGTAAACTGGTTTGCGTTTCAACCCTGAACTGTTTTTTGAGTCGTGCTTCTGAGTCCTACCTTTTGTGGAGTACAAGTCATAACAGAGCACACACATAAACTCAAAAGGTTTGAACAAATACACACACACACACACACACACACACTGAGCATTTGTTTCTTTGTATAACTGCAGCTACTGTATACAGAGTGGATTAGATTGACGTATAAAGACAGTCCAATGCTGTTATTCAGAATGTGATGGGCTTTGAATCAATACTGCTCTGTTGGCCTGCTGGAAACACTGTCAGTGTCCTCTGATGGACCAAATAGTTTTGCAGAAGCTTTTCCACCCTGACAAGAATAATATTCTGGTTAAACGGTTGTATTACTCACTTGAATATTATAGATTTATTTAGTAACACTATAATACTTGAATTTAAAAATGTAAACTGACCAAGTCAGTCAGAAGAGGTCAGCTTTCTAACCATATTTTGCTCTGCTTGGCAGAATACAACATAATATTTAGTTGACTTTATTTCACTGTAGTCTCAAAAATGCAGTAAAATATAATATTTTAATGAATAATAATAATAACATTTGATTATTAAATATTATTAAATTAAATTGTACTTATACCTGCGACCTCTGGTGGCCATAGTAATTATGATGGGAACAAAGGAGGAGGTGAGCTGATGTAGTATAAAGAGTGTGTGTAGAGAGGAGGAGGTCTGGATGGATGGACTGAAGAAGACAGGACTCACTCAGGAGACTGCAAGAAACCAAAAGTCAACAAGACTTCTTGTCGGATACATACAGTACACAAGTTATCTCATGTGTCACAAATGTGAGGTAATTACATAATTAAAACACTTTTTCTTAACCCAAGCAAGTTGCTTTGGTGTAGACTGTTTCACAGTGTTAACCGTTTGTTGTTGTTACCATGACGATGAAGGTCCAGTATGCCAGCCTGTTGCTGGTACTCTCCAAAGGAAACTCCTGTAGCTTAGCCTGTAGCTTAGCCTGTAGCACACAGACCACTGGTAAATATGTTCTATTGTTTTTTTTCTAAAGATATTTTTTTGGGCCTTTTTTCAAGCTTTATTTTAAACAGAGGCAGCTGAAGAGTGACAGGAATGTGGGGAGAGAGAGACAGGGAATGACATGCAGGAAAGAGCTGTAGGTCGGATTCGAACCCTGTGAGTCAACAGCTCAGCTAGGCTGAATCTCCAGTGACTGTCAGTATGGCTACGTAGCAGGCCACAGTTGCAGAATCAGGAGATGCTGCTTTTATATGTGGGGATGGGGAGCCAGGGCAGTGGGTAGCAAATGTGGCCACCAGATCAACCAATAGTGAAATTCCCTTGCAGTACCCAGGTTTCATCCAGTAGAGGGAGATCGCTGCGTTTTAACAACACAATGTGTCAAAGACTGTGAGAATGTGTTAAAGACTCTGAATTAGTCCACAGTACTAAACACACACATACTGGTTTCATGTGAAGGAACTGCTCTTTAAGATTATTCATTATGAGAGTGTTAATATGTGAAGTGGGGTTAACAAAAAGAGGAACAACTTTTCACTTTAACTGATCAAAAACTCTGCACTTTATTTCAAGACACATTTTTCAAAGAACATTCTTTTTTTTATTACAATACTTATTATTTTATCATGTGAAATTGAATTATATAGGAACACTAGTGTGTTTAAGTTAGACATTGGATCTTTGCATAAGGACGTGAACTGAAGGATCCAGAAGATGTGTCTGTATAAAATGGTAGTTTCCCATGCTCTGTTGCAAGCTTCAGTCCAGACATTTTAGGATCAGTTGAGCTCCATCCATCATTGCCATCATTCCCCTACCATCAATCTATCCATTACGTCCATTTTTCCTCCCTACTTCCTTACAGTTCCATGTGCCTTTTCCTTCTCTTTCCCACCATCATTTGCCTATTAGCTATGCTGTCCATCTGTCCATCCCCATCCACTGCACCTCGTATCAATCCTTCTCTCTCTGTCAATCCCTCTATCATCTATCCATCTCTCCTTTCTTGAGGCTTTTTAGTCTTTTTTCCTGCTATTAGAAATCATGGCCTTGATCCCTATGGGGAAATTTTTCCTGATAAAATGTCACTCACACACACTCACATGCAAACATACTCATAAACACTTAACCACACACACACACTTATATACACACAAATACACACATGCACATATCCAAAAAGCCTGTATTTGTCCTAATAAAACGTCAAGCCGGCAGCAAAATGAACTGTAATGACTTTCAGGCTGTACTAATGGCCAATAAATCCTGGATTAGGAAGCTCACACGCACTCCCTCTATCTCTTCCTCACCCACCCACCCCCCTCTCTCTCTCTTTCTTTCTCTCTCTCTCTCCCTCTCTCTCACTCACACACACACACACTCACCCACACAGGGTCATGTTTCATGGCGTGCTGTGCTGGGTTCATTCAGGAGTCAGATGGGTAAAGTTTTAAGCTGTTTTCTGCTGTTAATGACTGTTGTGCTGACTTTTATAATAACAGCATGGAAAGGAATCAGCAGGAATTAGCATGCTAGGATCATTTAAACCAATGATTCATGATGACTGGGGCTGGCAGACATGTACACACACACACACACACACACACACACACACACACACACAGAAACGCTTCCATCAGAGAATTTCACTTTATGACAGTTCAGAGTCATTTTCCGGCAAAATGTACAAAATAAAATCCCGGAAGCAGTGCCTCCATCGTCTTTCATTATCAGCCGAGTGATGGATGCATTCATCGCCTTATTTTAAAGAGAATCAGCAGGATAAAGTGCAAATGAGAGAGGAAATTGTGTATGAGGAATTTTTAGGACAAGTTTCTGCTGTATTAGACAGAATGTGACGGCGAATGATTGGTGAGTTTACAGGGAGGAATGGTGTGGCAACAACACAGGTCATCAGTCATCAGACATTTTAGTGAGTTTTGGGTTAAATATTACAACAACCTTATCTGGTACACATTTGTAGAACTCAATATAAGGTGACATGTACAGTGTCTATGAACTGAATGAATCTGGCAACAGAGAGCATCTCACTTTACCTAAAACATACAGTACAGAAGATTGTGATTCATGATGTATTATAGATTTTAATGAGGCAGTTCACAGACACATGTATGATCAGTTCAATGAGTAATTATGACATTCCCTGAAGACTTAAAAAAGGTAATTAAGACCTGCCAGAAATGACTTCTCGGACTATATCTGATGGATAAATTGTCCAAACATGTTCTGTGTGTCCCCACAGTGGTGCTTACAATTCATTTTAATATCTATAATGTCGTATAACAGAAGCTATAATGCTTCACTGAGCATTATATGCACTTGCAAGCCATACTATTATTGTTCATGGAGTGCCTTTTATAATGTATAGCTTTGCTATTCCTAAAGTCTTGATGTTATTTGTAGGAGCTAACTTTTTTTTGGGCACCCCGAATCAGAGACCACAGGCCTGGTTGGAGACATTAGTTCTCTCATTTGACTATTTTTTAAAAATTTCATTCAATTTTCAGTTTCAATGAAATGGCTGACACACACACACACACACACACACGTCATTCTTATCACATCTCTTGTACATCATGTTGTCAACACTGTGTCCACAATAAGCCAATTAATTGTCCACACTAACTTTTGCAGACATAAAATGACCTAAAGTAAAATTACTGGGACCATTTTAGATCTGTATGTTAATGTGAGATTATTTGTTCTCAATCTTTTTGACATCTTCCACTAATCCAAACAAATCTATTTGCAAAGTCCAAGCGATAACAATAAAACAATTTGTGAAACATGATGCTGCCATGAGTGATTGCTTTTGTGTAGGGTCTGCTCTCTGTGAACACCGACAGTACACCCATAGCATGGTCACAACAATCTTTCCAGTCCATGACTTTTCTAAATTTGTGTTTTTGATGTTTTCTGAAGCTTAGAACATACTAAAGCATTTATACATATATGACTTGTCATGTATATTATCCACATGGGAGAGAATCAAACAGACTTCATGATATATTTTATTGGAATCAAGAACTGTAATTACTGTATGACATTATATGCAATTCCATATGACCGCAGACCACTGATGTGCCTGTAGGGGTGCTAGAATGCTGGTGGTCCTCGTGTTGACCGGTCCTTTTCCATTACTCCTTTCCAGATTGTCTGTTGGTGCTCCATTGTTTCTTGCCATTGCTTTCATACCTGGAACCCCATCATCCATACCTGGCAGCCCTTCTGCCTGATTATTTGGACTTTGGATTCCTGCCTGCTCTTTGGAGAATGTACAGTATTTGCCTGGTTTGGACTACTTCTCTGGTTTGGACCACGTCTGCCTCATGGTCCTAAGCTTCATCTGTTATTGTAAATCTTTGAACTGCCTCAGCTCTGCCTCTGTCCTCTGCGTTCGGGTCCTTTCCCCTGTTGCTTTGCTCATACCAGCCGTGACAGAGACCTGTCAAAATGAACATGAGGAAATGATCTCATGCTGTGAATCCCAATTTACATGTTGCACATGGTAAAATTAGCCTCAGGTAACAAATAACTCATGCCCTGCTTCACTGAGACATCAATTGTGTGTGTGTGTGTGTGTGGTATTTTTTTGTTGAATTTTCTTTTCTGCATTTACACATGGTCCCAATAACATAGTTTACAAACAAAAAACATACTAGAAACATGGGAAAATATATGAAGGAAAATGAAAAAAAATATATTTTGTCCACATATATATGGCCTTATTTATTCATGTACATGCCTTACATTTCTACATACATTTTTACAGTAAGTATATTAAGTCAGAAAACATTAGAAGATCCCATGTATGTATGAAGGCAAAAATACCCCCCCCCAAAAATAAAAAATAACGAGATTGCAAGAAATCATGAGAACAAAGTGCTAATATATAACGAGTATTATTAAGCAAATTCTTTGAATAATTACACGGTGCAAAATAAAGACATTATTCTTAAAAGGCTAACAGAATAAAACTACAGAACATCCTGAGGTTCAGTTCACTGTACTGCTCTGTGGCCATGATATCAAAGGCTGTGCATTCCACTTTGTTGGAAGCTGAAAGGACATCCACGGTTTTCCAGTTACATTTACATTACATTACATTACTCCCAGTTTCCCATTAGTTGCGGTGTAACCATGGCAGCCACTTTTTGTGCCTTTACAAAATGGCTGAAATCAGCGCATGCACATTTCAGCAGAGGAGAGAAAGCAAGGCAAAGAATATTTTTTGCATGTTGCACATTCAATAAACAGCAGATTTGGGAGGGACTATTTGTGTATGCCCTTTGGACCTCCGCTCTTCACACGACATTGTAAGAGTTTCTCGCTGAGAGAAGCAAAGAGATTTCCTAACCAGATTGCTGATGGAGACTCAGACAAAAAGCTGTGGGGTGATGGTCATGTGGAGGAAACATTTGTAGCAGAGGAGGATACAGAGAGCCCAGAGGAGGCGCCTTAAGCTGGGGGAGAGCAGAATGATATTCACTGTCACCCACTGCAGGGAAACAAGAACATTAAGAACGAAACACAGTAAAAAAAATAAGCCAAAAGAAAGAAAGAGAAGAGGACCGTGACACAACTTGACACACTAGAGAAAAAACATAAATTCTTATACAGTATTCTTATTCTTAATCGTATCTATATTTTCATTTAGAAAGAAGGATTAGCATTTCTTTAACAGGCAGGAGATGGTCCACTAAATATTTCTTTTAACCAAGAGGATTCCAAGGAGATTCCGATATCCCAAGCTCAGCAATAGAACCAGGTGCATGGATCAGGAAAGAACTGCTTATATCAGCAAGTTTGAAAGAAAATGTAATGCTTCCTCAACTACGAGCTCCTCCTTGAATCAGAAATCATTTTTATATTGAAATGTTTTTCAACTGGACTTTCATAAAATGCCGAAATAAATAAAACCCAAGCCAGACCACTGCCACTACTCTGAGATCAGCTGACAATGAGAGACTACACTTTTGATATTAGGCCTTGGATACTCTGACACGTTGCACTGAAATCCAGCACAATCACAACTGTGAAATGTATTTTCGGTCACACACGTGTCCCCCTCTTCATGTCTCATGTTTGTTCCATGTGTGCCACTGGCTGTGGCTTCCTGGTCTTTCCTCCTGCCAATCATTTTGCAAACTTCAGCTGCTTTTCTCAACCAATGCCAACCTCTACAGCATTTGAACTCATTCATTCAAAAGTCCCCAGACTGTTGTGTCTCCTAAGTGCTACTTTGCTGTGACTAATTATTCCTGTTGTTGCTAATTGACTTCCTCACTTTGACTTTGTTTGACTCCAGTGAAATGTGTTCTTCCAGGATCACCCTACCAGTTTGCCTCTGTGGGATTCTCCCCCAGTCAGAACCAGAACTACCTCGCCTGCTTCCAGTCACTTTGCCCCTATCCCTCATCCCCACATGAAGACCCCAGCTAAGCGAGCCCACAATCTACTATCAAGACAATAATCTCTTTTTTACAGCTTTTGGTCTCCTGGTTTGTGTTTGTGTCCAGATTCACTACCTCCATGATAACACATTAATTCTGTCCAAATGGGCCTTTAGCAGGGCTTAATCACAAAGCTGCAGCAGGCAACATCCCACTCCCACTAATCTCCTTATTTGCCCACTCATGTGTGTGTTCACTGGGAAGTCCTCTGCATCTAGGACAGGAATGGAATATAAAATTAACCCTATCAAAGATTCACCCAGAACGGCTGAACCTTTCCGGCGTCTGCTATAGTTTACTGACCTCATCATGCAGGTTTTCCCGATAATAGATTCAAATAGAATCTCACACCCGCTAAAGGAGTGCAACGTTATCCACAGCATATGGTGTGACATGCAGTTCTGTATGTTCATGCTTGCACCAAGGTTCAATTCAGTTTAAAGTCCTCCCACAGGCAACCGGTACAGTATTGACCCCTCTATAATAAATACGGTATGTGATCAAACTGCATTTTATCCATTATATAAGAGGCAAACCACACAGGCCGAACCACAGATCCTTGTTAATAAAGAATAATATTGACCTGGCATAGTGTAATTCCGTCTGTAGGTCTACCTGCACATTAACACTTCCACTCATAAAGCGGTGACACAGTGTGGGCATGCAGAGGAAAGAAACCCACTGAAACAAGCAGACAGAGACTGTGTCGGCTGGAACCTGTCACAGCTGCACCCACACATGCACACATGTTTATTAACAGCTATTGATGTTCTCTGTGCATGTTGACTGTATCTGGAATTTTTTAAATATGTATCTATTTTTACATGGATTTGTTTTGGGTTTTTTTTTTGTGCATTACCTGTAATCCTGCATTTATCATTTTCACTGAATGTGATCATATTTCAAGTCTACGATGCTTCAACCAATTATTAGTAAGTAAAATCTTAATTTTATTTTTAGGCACATTCATAAATGTATAAATGTAGAGACGACTATTTAAGGCCATCAGGGGAAAGGAAATCAATATCTTGCATTTGACTTCACTTTTCACTATTTGAAGCAAAATGAAAGAAGAAAAATGAAAAAGCAAAAAGCAAGTAAATAATCAACAAAACTCAGAACAGAAGTTCTGATGATGACAGTCATAGATATAAATATTTAAACATCACCTTTTGTTGTTTTTAATTACCATTTGCTAAATTACTGAATACCTTTTTATATATATATATATATATATATATATATATATATAATATATATATATATATATATTTTTTTTTTTTTATATTTTTATTTATTATTTATTTATTTTTTTTATGTTTATTGTACACAGCTACACATATTCCAGCTTTTAAGTTTACTCATCTGCACTTTGCATTTGTTCTCGTGCTGCAGTGACACTGACACAGATCTCATCTTATTGAGCTTTAGCTCAGTGGCTGTAGTAGCTTTTCTATGGTCAGCGTACGACTGCATTAATGAAAAGCTTTTCGCTGCTGCTTGTTGGCTGGGTGATAAAATGTGAATATTACATGTTGAACAGCACAGAAATCATCTAAGAGCAAAGCAACAGGCACAATAAAAACTCTGCCGTTTCAATCTCAGTTTCAAAGAAAACAAAAACAGTGCTTTTAGCTTGCTTCTGTTGATAAATATTAATGTAAGGGCCCACAAACTTAGTTTGAAGTGTAGCCTTGGGAATCGTCTTCCTCCAGGAATTTGAAATAAGGCACACACATATGAGCAAAGTACAGTACATTCTAACATTTGATCACATGGCTGAGTACATTTCATTTGTACTGATGTCAAAAAGCATAGACACAGTGTTATTAATTGGCAGAGGTCTACATTCTGTAAAAGAAGTGGACTGATTATACTGAGAATAAAATCATTCACAGTGATCTGGTCCGGGCAGCAGATTTATCACTGGATGACCTTTCACCCCCCACTCCCTTGCTCCCACACACACACACCCAGAGACACACAGCCTCTGTAGACTGATCAGCAGTATTACTCCCCTCGCACACATCTGTAATTTCCATGACCACTGAACCTTAGCTGACAAGCTGTCAGTAGATGGAGTCTGTGTACGTGAGCACTTCAACAAAAACATGATTCCTTCTCAAATCTCAACCCGAGAATCGTCGTGCTTTAGGTGTGTGTGAGTGTGTGTGGCTGCATATGTATTCACTGCAACAGCAACACACACTTTAATTGTCTAAAAGCAGGAGGGTTGAAGTTCCTCGGCTGCATGAAAAACTGCAAAGTGCTTATTTTCCATTTTTCCACTCTGCTTCCTGCTGAGTGTTTCATCACCTCTGGGAAAACAAACTCCACATTTTCTTGGAAGTTGTACTGTCGTCTTCTTTTCATCCCTGTTTGTGCTCTCTTCCTCTTTCTACCTCATCGCCAACATGATGTTTATATGGAAGGAAGCCCTCTCATTCAGTAAACAGAGTGGTGTCTGAATAGTTTGATAGTCTTGAGGGTTTGCTTTCACACAATAAACTTGAAGTTTGAGGTTTGGCTCCCTAATTGTATTGAAGCTATCCCAAACGATTTAGCAGCAAATGCTAACTCTCGAAAATAATCGCAGCAGAAAACCTGTGAACTAATGCAGAAGTTCAGTTTTGTTGTAAAGTGGATGTGCAGGGAAGGAAATCTTTACTAGATTTCACTCTTCTATTGATCCATCCATCCTGATCCTGGTCACACCAGGTTACAGCCATTCCAGAAAAAACAATAAAGACCTTGGAAAAGTCCCAAGTCTATTGCCTAGGGCTTCATTCGGACCAAATCAGGTGTTGTGACAATTTACCACAGGGCTGTGCGAGGTGCGAGGGGGTGGAACTATATCTGATTCACCTGCTTTCTCCTTCTCTTTCACTCATTATCTGTGCTGCCTCACTTTCCTTCTAAACAGCACAAACCAAGAGAAACTTCTTGGTATCAATATTTTGCAGCATGGACTGCAGGCCAGACACATGAAATAAACCAGAACACATGATAAGTAGGATAACTTAGTCCATAAACTCTACCTGGATCACACTCAGTTTACTGACATTTCAGGCTGACTGTGGAGTTTGATTGGCCACCAAAGTGTGGCGTCAGGTCTCCAAAAAATATTTTTTTTGCAGTCCAAACAAAGTACTCTCAAATGAATGGAAAAACCTGCACAATCAGAACTGAACATATACAGAAGAGAGGTATTGAATTGTTGGGTGTCTGTAAATAATATTATAATGAGTACAGTCTAAACGTGCTCAGCTCGATGGGATGGAAAGTGCCTTGAAAAAACTTCAGTTCAATAACAGACAATGTCTAGACTATAAAATATCATTCACAAAGACTTAGGAATTCACCCATGACCAAGCACTCACTTGGATTCGGTTATAATTTGTTATATATATATAATATATATATATATATTATACATCCTGTTTGGCTTTAATCTGTTGAAGGAAACTTGTACACTCAAAGGAAACTCCATCAGAAAAACAGAGAACGTAAAATGGCTCAGTCTTCTGCAGGACAGGATTTTCGGCTCAGTGGGTGTAGAGATTGAGGGGATGACAGCTTGGGTTCACAGTCCATGTTGGCTTTTTAAAAAATGATCTTTTGCTAACTTGAATTAAACTCGACAACAGTCAGACCCAAATAAAACTGTCTTCATTAAGCATAGCATTAATAATGACACAGTCATCAGAACATTTTAGTAATTCATTCAAAATCAATTAGCTTAATTCATTTATAATGAATGCATCTATCAACCAATGCCATGAACAACATCCCAAAGTTCTCACAGTTCCCATTCTTAAAATGGATGAATGTCACTCCTACTCAGTGGCAAACAACACATGGTGCTGCGGCAGGTGCTACGAACCAACAGCAGCATCCAAAACCACGCGTTCAATGAAATGACGACTGTCTGACTAAGCTGCATGAACAGCATAATTCCTCTTTTGCTTCACCGTGATTACAGTTGTGTACAGAAGAATATTCATCACTGAACAATTTGTGATATTGTGTAGTCTGAACCTGACTCAAACTAGGCCAAACAAAAACAAATCCAACTGGAAGAACAGGTTTTCTGGAAAGAGAAGGTTGCCTTCAAATATACACTGAAGTTCCAGTTCATATTATAGAATAACTAAAAAATCTAATGCAGACCTGCAAAGCAGTGCTTATTCTGACACTGTGTGGTTAGTGATGCTGCATCAAAATGTGTTTCTAATGTTTTCCTAAAAAATATGATGGGCAAGTGTATTTAAAAAAATATATTAGTAGCAGTAGTAGTGAATTCTTTTTATTTCATGAGACATGGAATAACTCGGTAAACATAATTTCAAGAAGCCAAAACTTATACACATGCTAAGACGGGAGCAAAAGCTTCAAACTAATTAGAAAGCAGACTCAAGGGGGGAGAGAGGTAGCAGCTGTGGGTTTGTGAATCCTGCTATGGACAACAGTTTGAGCCTTTAGCTGTTTGTGTGTGTGTGTGTCTGTATGTGTGTGTGTGTGTGTGTGTGTGTGTGTGTGTGTGTATCAAATGCCACCAGCATTTTTCTAATCCACAGGGACCCAACTTGGCACCCACTGGAACCTTCTCTCACTGTGACAGTTTCAGCTCACTGATTCACTTGGGGTGTGTGTGCAAATGTGTGTGTGTGTGAGTGTGTGTGTGTGTGTGTGTGTGCATGGGCCTGCCTACATATGTATGTGTTATTGTGTCCATAACGACTTCTCTCTCTCTCTCTCTCTCTCTCTCTCTCTCTCTCTCTCTCTTCCCTTCGCAGCCACACTATTGTTTCTTCTCTGTTTGAGGGATTCAATATGAGCGCTTCACCAGCCCACTATGCTCATTACACACACACATACACACACACCAACAGAGCACAGACAACCCCAGGGATTGTCTTTGTCAAGTCACTCTCCCCTTTTTCACTGTCTTTTTTTGGTCTTTCTCCTTCTCCACATCTGTTCACAGCATCATCCTTCTTTCTCTCCTTACTCTCTGCCTTCTCTTTTTTCCTTTCTTCATGCTGTCTTCTTTGTTTTGGTCGCCTGCTGCCTTCCACAAAGTAGCCAAGGTCAGAAAAGGTCGCTGACGTGTAGTTTCATGTCCTCCCCTCTCTTCCACCTGCACTCCTCTGCCTCTTCTTATCCTGCCCAGGAGAACCTGTCCACACCGATGAGGACCTGAGGGAGGACAGGGAGGAGCAGCTGCTACATCCACAGCACCCACTCAAACACACACTCACTTCATTTGAACTGTGCACTGGGGATTATTTGGGAATGTCTCAAAATGATGAGATGAAGATTTAAAAATCAATGAAGAAGAATAATTTCTAAAAATTGAAATATTATTTAATAATATAGGGCTATTTTTTAACTGTGTAGATAACTAAAACACAATCACTCTCTCTCACACACACACACACACACACTAATAATCAGCACACATTCCATAGACTTTCACTGTGCACCACTTTTGAGTGACAAACACGAGACAGAAAAAAACAAAATAGAGTGAAAAGTGAAAGGTGGTTTAGCTCAAAAAGGTTCAAAATCCAAGAACGAGACTGGGCTGGATGTGGCAGAGCATATTCACACTCTCCCTTTGCTGCAGTCAGAATCACGATGTTTAAATACACTGATGTTTTCTTTAATGTCTGCTTGTGAATGACCGAAAGGTGCATTGATTTTTTTGTTGCTACTGCAAGGAATTGTGGGATGGCATTATCTCCTTACCTATGCTAAAGGAGATGGCTATGTAAATTCTTTAAATACTGTCATTTAACTCATTTAGGAACATTCCTAGGCAAAATAGACTATTGGACTGGACCCGCCTTTTTATCCTGAGCAGGTTGTTTGGTTGATTATCCAGGTAAGAGGAAAACAGACAGGCCACGCCCAGCAACACCCACACACAGGCATAGACAGACACAACACAAAGAAGTCCTAACACATACAAACTTTTGCCATGTTGTTCTGCTCCTCTTCTTTTCTCTTCTCTTCTCTTCTCTTCTCTTCTCTTCTCTTCTCTTCTCTTCTCTTCTCTTCAGGCATGCTCGACATGGCCAACAGCACATTTGGTTTTTGTGATGTGCTTGCTGTGGAACTGCTCGCAGAGCTCCAGGATGAACTCCTGCACGGTGATATTTGTCAGGACACACTCGTTGACTGCACCCAGGTCCAGTATGTTAAGAAACACCACAAATGGCCATGTCCAGGTAGCAGCTCGAGCACAGCACACATCTTGTCTAGCATGTCCACTCCAACCTTGGTCTTGTTGTAGCAGTGACCTGTCTCTGGCTTTTTTGTCATCATCTCATGATTTGAGGTTCTTCTGTTTTTTTTCCCTCTTCTTTTTTGTTCTTGTTGGCAGTGCCAACAAGGCTCAGGTTCTTGGCTAAGGGTTTGTAGGCATGTGGGAGAGTTGTAAAAAGTTGTTGATTGTTACATTTCTCCTCATGCACAAATAAACTCCAACAACTAATCTGTGTATTGCTGTGGTCACACTCCATGTGCTCTTCCTCTCTCTGTACAGAACCACATGACAGGGCCACATTTTCTTGCCTTGCCACTGGACACAGTTTAGTGTAAGATAATTGGGCATTGAGTACACTGATTATATTATATTTTTAACTTTTTAATGTTTGTTATGCACCAATAACACCAATACCTCATCGATTGTCGTTGATGCTGGTTGGTCTCCTATAGAGGCTGGCAGAGATTAGAGAGGAGGCACGTGCAACCACATGATGAAAACATGATGAAGGAGTTTAGGAAACCTATGGAATGTAATGAATGTAGCATCATGTTTCTCTCACGTCTCTATTAGAGATCCTGGATCTCATGTGTACAAGTGTGCAATCACAAACTCCCCAAACAGAAATCTGCTGTACTTGCTGGAGGACAAAGTGCTGAAAGGCCACCCTCCCTGTGTCCGGCCCAAAATAGATCGTCCAGCTGTTCCACACCTCAGGGCCAAGTCGTGTTGCATGGTCAGCAATGAGGCATCCTGGATCAAGGAGCTTTGCATCATCCCTTCACCACTTACTATTTACCTCCACTCTCCTGGGACATCCCCTTCATCCACCAGTGCTGCATATGTACCCTTTGCTGGGAGTAGGTCAATGCCACAAAGGTAATTGCGTAAAGCCACACCTGCCCTTGTTTTTGTCTCCAAAGTGGTGGAAGTCCTACTTTTTTATTCATTTTATATTTTTTTAAATCAATAAAATTGATAGAGCAGATGGAAGCAGGGGAGCTTGCCCTGGATACTCTTCTTCCAAAATCACTGTCACTTAATTCCACATTAAACCTGTACACTGAATCGCAAACAGCCATTAGGATGAAACCAAAGCATCCTGTGTAGTTGTAGAAGGAATATCCACTGTTGGCTGGAGCACAGGGTCAAACATGTTCATCGTCTATTGTCCCAACACAAACAGAACTCCATACAGCTTTGCTGCCTTCTCTGAGTATATGTCCAACAGTTTGGAGCTTGCTTACAAGACTTGGCTGGACACATTGTGTGTGTGTGTGGTGTATAATCAAATAAATACATTTAGAATTTGTTGCTGCAACATAAATAAAAGATAATTTAATGTAGCACAGTTAATCCTTGTTAAACAGAACAACCTGTGTTTCCATTACCTGGCTATATGATCAATAAATACACCTGAGAGATGAAGATGGACTGGTTGCTCTTTGCTCTTTTTGACATAATTGTACTTCGCATTAAAATGAATAATAGGAATCTGACCGTTGTCCTGATAATTATGAAACTATCCTCAGCTATCTTGTCTAACACTTGTTGAGCGTAGCGAGTGTAGGTTAGTATAAGTTCATGAATATTTCTAAATGAGTTTGGTTTGTTAGGGTTGATCCACACTCATGTAAATTGAAGTGCACAAGTCTCTCTCTGAACTTCCTCTGGGTTTCTGTCACATGTTAAACGCTTCAGACACTTTCCATATTGCACTTTGTCATCACATATCACTCCAGTGAGCCAAATGGGAACCTCACAATGTTTACGTATCCTAGCAGCTCGTATAGAATGACGCCCAGTGTTAATTAAACACAATGCAGCTGAATTCCACCATGACCAATTTAATCTGTCCTGTCTGGATAGGAGGCAAGAATGGTTTGTCAGATGGGAACTGTCTGTCTAAAGGCACAGTGTCCAGGGGGACCACAGTGGCAGACGGACTGGCTAAGAATAGCGGAGTCAGACTGACATGATGGAGGACCAATTCACGCCTGAGCTGATGGGAAAATACTGACGCAAAAAAATATATGTAGAAAGATGATTCCTTAAAACAAGTATACATACTCACAGACCACCAAAAATACTGAGAAATATTAAGAATTGAAAATAAATATAAAAAACAGAAACATTGTGAAAATGTCTAATACTGTACATGTAGAATCTAATGTGCATCAATGTGCTTTAAATATTTTATTATTATTTCATATTACTGTCTATATCAGTGGCTATATGCTTGCAGTATCATTTATTATCATTATTTCTGCCTGAAAAATCTGTAAATAAATTCAAAATTCATGTTGACAGATTTGTAATTTCAATTCTAATTTTAATGACCCAAAGAACACAGTGTCAACCAAGCTTAAAAATGATCTCTTTAGTCTGGCTTTTATTTAAGGTGCCTCATCATTTAGTGCTGAGCTGTTTAAGCCTCGATCACCCTCTGTGATTCTTCTTATCCTCTGTGTTTACTCACTTCATGGATTTGAATTTACTCTGAACATTTTATTGTTTTTATTGTTGCTGATGTTAGGCAGAATTGTTCCTTGCTTTCTGTGGACTGGTTCTTAAACTTTTCTTATCCCATGTGTATATTTTTTATTGGCTTTTATTTATTCACTATGGCCTAATTTTATTTTTGTTCATTTCTGTTCATGCTCTTTACTCTTTAAAACACTTTAGGCTGCATGTTTGCAGGTGCTATATAATTAAATAAAGTTTGAGTCTAAGCAATATCAAGCAATAACAGATTAGGATTTGTGTGTGTTGTAGGAGACAAAAAACAAGTAAACAAATAAATGAACAAATGAGTTACTAAGCAATTTTTCCTGAATACTAACTTGCTAGCTACTTTGTGTAGCGAGTTGCTGCAGTCTGCATATATTTCCATTTATTGTGCAACTTTGGTGGAAACTTTCTCATCTTGACTTCCAGTAGCGCACATGTTTAAGATTCTCAGAAGGTAGTTTCAGCACCAAACAGGAAAGGGGAAACAGGAAACACAGTAGTTACTTTCGTAACAGGTGAAAAAGCTTCTAAAATACCATCGCACACATGATGGTGTAAAGCAAGCTTACAGTAGGTATCTATTGCAATTTCTTCTGTGCTCATGCCATTATGTTCCCATATACCATGGCAGCGAACACAAAAACACAAATAGTCAGCCCTACAAGGGCATTTACAGAAGACATTAAATCATCTGGTACAGCAACCCATGGACAGTTGAAGCGATCTATTATCACATCCATGGGAGGTTATTATATCCGTCTCATCATTCACACACCTCCACTTGTAAACCAATCTATTTATTCACCTTTTTAGGTGGTGAGACCGCCCAGTATGAGCTGTTTGGTGTGCCTGTCCCTGAATCTGTGTTGCTTTCTTTCTGAAATCTGCGGAAAATTAATTCCTAAAAGCTGAGCTGACAAAAGGTGCAGAAATGTGACTGACCTCTGTCTCTATAACAGTCCTCACACACTGTAGCCTCTATTTCCATGAGCTTGTTGAACTGCCAATCCGTTAACAAAACGGATTTTATCACAGCCTATACCAGTGAACGTCAACTGCGGGCCACATTCGGCCTGCCAGAGCTTTCCATCTGGCCCCCAGAACGTTACTGGATTCAGGAATAGCCTAGTGAAGAGGACAAAGTATGTTTCTATGTTTTTCTTTAAGTGAAATGAAACAAACACCCTCTGAAAAGTAGCTTGTGCCAAAGCCTGCCTCCAAATCAAAAATGACGATAAACGCGTTGCTATTTTATTGTTTCACGTATGTCAACATTGTCCTTTCTTTGGCTTCATTTCCCTGCACAATAGCGCACTATTGCAGTCTCTCATTAACAACCATCAACATAACAGAGAAGAGCATTGTATGTGCAAGCTTTGCACATCGGCAAATAGATACAAACGACAAATAAAAGCATCAGGCCATCAGTTATGAGAAATGTTCCTCTTTACATGAAATTAAAGTAGCCTGTGATCCAACAAATAAATATGAAGTAAAACCAATAAAATCACAAGACTGAAATACTCACGTTTGGTTAATGGGAGAAGTGACATTTCCCCTCTGACACTATCTTTTTAACATTGGGCTTGGCAGCTGTTATGTCTGACTTAGTTCATTTTTCACATGGTGAGCACATACATGGCCAACGTCCTCAGTGTGTCATACTTTTGGGGACAAGCCACCCAAAAGGCGTTCAAGCTTTCAGCACCACAGAGAGCAGCCTTCACGGCACCATCAGTTCACTGTGACTGGCTGCCTTGTCCGGCGGCATCACCATCCCCACGTTAGCAGTTGACAGCCTTGTTAATATGAAGCCTAAAATATTGTTTTTGCTCCCTAGTGGAAGGTAATATGAGTCTGTTAACACTGAAAATGGCTAAAAAATAACATACATTTCAAAGGCAAACTGATATATTAAATAATAATATATTACTTAGGATACAATATTAATTTAATTTTTCAAGAGTGCCTTAGCCCTGATAGTGTCTGCCGAGAAAAAATTTGGCCCTTGGACAAATGTAGGTGATGACCCCCTAGCCTATACCAACCACCTTTCTCTGGAGCGCTCACAGCCACCCCAGCTGTGCTCTCCAAAATTTACAAATCCTCCCATACCCCCCCGTCCATCTGGTCGAGGAGGTGGGATTCATTTCAACAAATGGAAATTTACTCTGCTGTTGCATACCACCAAATATGACACATTCAAACACCATGTTATTGCAGTCATGGTCCTGATTTAATTGCCAAAAAAGTTATTCAGTTAGTCATTTATTATCCACCAGGCCAACTGGGAGGCTTTATGGACGGACTTCATCCAATGAAATGTCTGTCAAAGTGACCCTCTGCTCCTCCACCAATAGTTACCCTTCTCCTCCATTGTCACCTCCGCTCTACTTCCACTCAGCACATTCTCCTCTCTGAAGGTTAATGGTGCCATAGACTCATTCTGCTCTACTCTGGACAAACTGTGTGTATCTACGAAGCCTGCTCGCTCAAACCAATCTTACCCATGGTTAAATGATACCCCGTGATTGCTGTGCACCAAACTCAGAGCTGCTGTGAAAAATGGCTCAAATCCAAACTAACTGATGACATCTGAACACTCTAAGCCTAATTCTCAACCAACATCACTGCTGCAAAGACTGCTTTTACAGTGACAAAATTAACAGTGCCACTGACACCCGGAAACTCTTCTCAAATTTTAAATCACTACTCAACCCTTAGGTTTCACAGGCAAAGTAGCAGCAATCAGCAGCCAATTCTCTGACCAGCTCACTCTCATCCCGTCACCTCTGCAAAAGGGCACCACTAATACTGCAATGTGTAGCAGTCCTACTACATGTCTCTCTCTGCCTCAGTGGGGCGGCACCGAATAAGCTACTGCACTTCACTTTTTGCCTTTACACCCATTTACCTGAGGTATGCAAACTGCTGACATGTAGCCGTCCTACTACATGCTCGTTGGACTCTATATCAACAAACCTACTTCAATCCATTAGCCCAACCATCACGCCAGCTATCATGCACATGATAAATGTTTCGCTGACCTCCAGCTCAACTGCTACTTAAAAAACCTTTTCTCAACTTTGCTCAGGTTGAGAACTATCATTCTGTCTCTTCTTCCCTACTATCTAAAGCTATTGAATGGTCGGTCGCTAAGCAACTCTCAGAATTCCTCTAACTGAACAATCTTCCTGATCCAAATCAATCTGGTTTCAAGAGTGGTCACTTTACCAATAGCAGCACAGTGTCCTCTGTCCTAATTCTGCTTGATTTATCAGCTGCCATTGATACAGTTAACCATCGCATCCTGCTCTCTATTCTCTCAAACATGGGCATCTCTGGTTTGGCTGTTTCCTGATTGAATCCTACCTCACAGGTTTGGACAATTGTCCACATCTCACCACCTCACCATGTGGGTGCCCCAGGAAGCAGTGCTGGTGCCCCTTCCATTTTCTATATACACACGTCCCTGGGTCAGATTATCCCCTTGCATGGTTTTCCTATCACTGCTATGTAGATGACACTCAGCTCTATCCATCATTTCCTCCTTTCCTTTGCACGACTCGGCCCCTCCAGGGTACTGAGAATCTTAGGGATCATAATTGATGACCAACTAACCTCGGTTGGTTTGCACTTCACAACATAAGAAAATTCAGACCTTACCCAGCTCCTGATACAGGCTGTGGTCATCTCAGAACAAGATTACTGCCGTTAATGCCCTTCTGACAGGCCTCCCCGGCCTGCACAGTAAAACCCTTTCAGAGTAATCAGAACGCGTGCCTGGTCTACAATCAACCCAAAAGGTCACATGTTGCCATGCTGACTACCTGTAGCACAATGTAGCTGTACCACATTAAATTCAAATTGCTAATGCTTGCCTACAAAGTATCTACTTGAATGTCCATATACAGGCATATGCAACCTCACAACTGTTGCGTTCCTCCAATGAACAACGCCTGACTCCAGACTCTTCTCGTCTGTTGTTCCCTGTTGGTAGAACACGCTACCAGTTCCTACTAGAGTTCCTATACTTTCTAACTTAAAAAATAAATAAATAAATAAAATAAAATAAATCAAACAATAAATGAATAAAGTTTTCCTTTAATAAAATCGCTTCACAGTAATTACTACATTTATTTTGTACCTGACAGTGTTATTCTTGCAGCTGTTTAATCTTAATTGTATGTGAAACAATGAGGTGAACTGCATAATCAAACTAAATTATAGTTAACTAATGTTAATATTTAAAATCATAACTTTTCCTTTTGACTTGCTTTCTTTATGGACTGAATGGAAAATAATGTGTTGTTTTACTAAAAAGAATTATTGAGCTTGCTTAATGTGAGGTACACTTGTAGCATACTAGCTGGATGAGGAGCTAATATTAGCATGGTAGTCAAATATTCTTCAGGCTCTCTCCATCTATTATCATTATCTCTGCTGATTTGTGCTCAGCTCCATGGCATTTATAACAGCTTGAGTGTGTATATGCGTGGATATGTGCGCATGCACTTCCAATTGTGTGTACATAAGAGAGGAGGGGAAAAAACAGGGACTTCACGTGTTACTCAGCATAAGTGAGTAAAAAAAAAGCGCATGCATTTGTATTGATAGTGGCTGTGTGTGTATGTGGTGGAAAATAAGTGTGCATGCATCCCCTAAATCACATCACACGGCTAATGTAGATGTTAAATTGAATCGGCTGCAGCATCATTTGTCTGGTGGATCGTTACTGGTAATACGTCTGTCATATTAGCGAGGCATTTCTCATGTGGACAGTAAAATGTCTTCCCTGTACTCACTGGAATGGCTGCACTTAAGTGGTTGTATTTTTTCATTTGTTTTTTCCATTTGTGCATTCTCACAAACAAGACAAATGTCATGCTCACACAATTTATTGTGTCTCCAAATACATCTTGGATTTAGTCCAGACAGCAGGCAGATTGAACCTTTCTGTACATTGAAAAGATGCTGAAGTGACATATACTGTACAAATACAAGCAAAAAACATCCTGACCTGGGTGGTTAAACTATATTTGGTAAGTCCATTTTTTTTATTATGAACCATATAGACAAATGTTGTTACTTACAGATAAGCATGTACAGTGTAGCCACAGCTACACATTTACCTCTATATTCCACCAGGCACAGCTCTGTGATGACACAGCCAGAACAGCCCTATGGATAATATAGGTCTAGAATCTAGATGAAGGCATTTTGTGCTGGCCCCACAGTGTGGTACAGTCTTGAGTAGTTGAGTGCATTGTAAAAATGTTTTTTTTTCATTATGACACTGTTGGAGGAAATCCAACTATGGCAGGTCATTGAAAATGTTTTTGGAATTTTAGCAAACATGCCTTACTTATTCTTACTGTACACAGAAAACACTGAGATAAGGAAACTCTGAGTTTTCAGTTCCAGAAAGAGTTAGTTAATTGCTTAATTAGTTACCATGGTAACTACTTGAATCACGGTGTACTTGTCTTATTTGTGAAACACTGAACACTGAAACAACTCCCACCTTGAGCAAGTACTTGGTGACAGTGGCAAGGAAAAACTTCAAGACAGAAACTTTGTGCGGAACCAGATTGAGTTTAGAAAGGGGGAGGGGAGAGAAGAGAAAGAGAGAGAGACACAAATATTAATGGTAGCTATATATATATATCATAAATACAGAGAGATAGAGATACAGAGATGCACAGCAGCAGCAAATCATTGACTAACTATAAACTGTAATGGAGATATGGTAACAATAATGACAGTAGTAATATGTGTAGTGGACGTCATGCAGGACCACAGCAGCAGCCACGATCCATGAGAACCTGCTGGACGACAGAGCACAGAAACTCCAGGGAAGAAGTTTAGTTAGTAACATGCATTAATGAGACATGTATGTTTACAGATGGAGATGGTAATGGAGAGAGAGAGAGAGAGAGAGAGAGAGAGAGAGAGAGAGAGAGTAGAGTTTTCAGTGAAGGGAGATGTGACTACATCTTTAACCAATACCATGCCTTTGACCGTGACCTGAGCCAGCACTAACTATAAGCTTTATCAAAAAGGAAAGTCTTAAGTCTATTTTTAAAGGTGTTGACCGTGTCTGCCTCCTGAACCCAGAATGGTAGTTTGTTCCACAGAAGAGGAGCCTGATAGCTGAAAGCTCTGGCTCCCAATCTACTTTTGGAAACTATAGGAACCACAAGGAACCCAGCATCCTGAGAGTGCAGTGTTCTAGAGAGGTAGTAAGGTACTATGAACTCTTTTAGATATGATGGTGCCTGACCATGAAGAGCTTTGTAAGTAAGGAGAAGAATTTTAAATTCTATTCGAGATTTAATAGGTAGCCAATGCAAGGAAGCCAAAATGGAAGAGATGTGGTTCCTGTCTAATGATGATGTTAATAATATAGTAGGCGTCAATCATGAGCAGGCCCAACCACAATTTTGAGGTGTAGCCATTATCCATGGAAACCTGCGAGATGAGGAAGCACAAAAACTCTTTGTTATTACTGGCTTACCTGCTGCTAACATGTCCTTTGGCCTTTGCCTGTGGCAGCCAGCTTTGCATGGCTTAGGTACCAGTGGAATATAGTATTTTATCAACCATCTGGTGTTGCATGGGTTATGTATTAAGTGCACAAGTTATTTCAATGTACTTTATTATTTTTTCCTTTAAAAAGCTACCTTACAGCACATCACCTTTTCTGTACCTCCTGGGTTTCCGTCAGCTCTTCACAGACTCGTTTTGCATGGCTCATGTGTCATGTGGAAAATGCTGCTGCACCTTTTGCTGATTTCTTTGGATACTGAGCCCTTGAAGTGCAATTTAATTATCACATATAACCCGACATGAACTTGCATGCTCCACATCTAATGTGGGTAGCATTTATTGTATTCTCACAGTCCCACTGTGTTACTGTTAATACTGTTAATGATGTTTGTTAAAAGAAGAAGTGTGTAAGTAAACCTTTGTGAGTAGGAAAACCAAGGAAAAATGCTCGGGGAGGAGGATCCGGCTCTCTACCCCAGAGATTCTCAACATGAGGGGGTCAAGAAATGTTTCTGGTGGTTGCCAATGTCAAGTCTTTAATGAGATTCAACACAGTGGACAAGAAGTCTACTACAGTCTATATACTGTGTTTTAATACATGATAACAGGCCCAGTTATGTATTATGTATTCCTATCTATTATTGTTCTTTCAGGCCTAAAGCCCTCAGAGACTGTGAAGGTGCTGCTATTTCAGAAATAGCTGAAAGGTTGAGAACCACTGCTCTAACCAGTCGGAGAGTTTGTTACATGTATTTTTGAATGATGCATTTATTGATAATTTTATGTTGATTTAGAAAATATTTTTTGGAATTAAATATATTGTTGGAATATACCTGATTATTAATATTAATATTATAATATAATTTTAGTATAGCTCTTTTTACTGCCCATTAAACCATCAAAAAAAGAAATAATTTATAATTTAGTCTTTGCAAAGACAGCAATGTATTAATGCCTATTTTTATTGTACAATTAGTTTTTAATGAATGTACTGTTTTTTCACTGTCTCATTGTGTGGTCCATATTCTTTCTTCCTGTTCTTAAGTTTTTTCCATTTGTGATTTGGGTCATATAAATGAAATCTGACCTGCAACACATACAGTCCAAATGTTGTACCTATGATTTAAATGTTGACTATAAACAGAACATTAACAAAGAAGTTAAGAGGAGGAATGAAATACAGTACAGGGGCTCATCACCATGCTCGCTTCAGCCAGCCCTCGTGCTTCATGAACATCGTACAAATGACTGCTGGCATTGATACATGTCCATTTATTTAGTCATCTGCCTGTCTTTGTCCATTTTGACATGGTTGACACGAGTATACATACAAAAAATTATACTTTATAAAATGAATAAAACGTCAGCTTCATCCTAACCCTAACCCCTGGAATATTTAGACTCTTTAAAATTGATATAAATGATATATGACACTGTTGTTTTAAACAGTTAGAAGTTGCTCCTTAGAATACATACTGAACACATATGACATTTTCATTATAGTTAGCTTTAGATGATGTTGTGTTTTTCATAATAACAATAATAATAATAATAATAATAATAATAATAATAATAATAATAATAATAAGCTCGCTCATTATGTGGGAGGAGATGGCCACATACTGACAGCATGTTGTGTGGGTGAATGTGTGTGGGAGAGACAGTGACATGTACATATATACATGAACTGTGACTATTAATGTGTAGGCAAACATACTGTCTTCATATATTCATGTGCGCCTGTGTGTGTTTGTGCATGTGTGTGTGTGTTTGTGTGTGTGAGAATAGGTAAGATCAGTTATAGATGGATACTCTGTTGACAATTCAAAGATGTCAGCTGAGTAAAGTATGCTAATGCTATTCTCTGCTCAGCATCCAAACACACCAATATATTCCACATTGTGTCGAGTGCTGATAATTAGCTGTGTGTGTGTGTGTGTGTGTGTGTGTGTGTGTGTGTGTGTGTGTGTGTGTCCGTGTGTGTCCGTGTGTGTGTGTGTTTGCACCTACTTCCCTTCAAACTAAATCAGATGTAGCATGATTACTGTAAATATGGATTGTCATTTTTTATCACAACTATTAGTACAGCTGCTTCTGCTCTTTATGTTTGTGTTGGTGGATAATAAGGGTTTTGCCTCGTGTCAAACACAGAGGTCAGCTGACACTAATAGTAACAGGCAATTGGATATTCTTTTTACTTGTCTTGTTCATGTTGGTAATTTCTTCATTCTTTTTTCTATCGTGTATATTGACAGCAGTGATTTGGTGATTTGACAAATGAAAATATGTCCAGAGGCCTCAGACAAAAGTGGGATTTTATTTAATGAATTGGGTTGAAAGTGAAAGGTTTTTATATATATTTTATATAGCCCGTATTAAATCAAACAAAGTGCTTCACAAAGACAGACATACTGTATTTGTACACATAAATTCATAAAGACACAGGTCCGTGTGTCAGTTTGAGCGAAATTAAAAGAAAAAAGTATCAACAGGTTTAAACACGATAAAAAAAATCCCAGGAAGAAAATTAAAAAAATATTGTCACAATAATCAATTCAATTCAGATTTATTTCTGTAACGCTAAGTTATAACAAAAGTTATCTCATGACACTTTTCATACAGAACAGGTCTAGACCAAGCTCTTTATAATATTATTTACAGAGACCAACATGTCCACCACCATGAGCAATCACTGAATTACTAATAAAAATCATCCAGTTTATGTCACTTAAAATACAAATTTATAATATAAAATACAAATTTCCTACTGAAAAAACAAACAAACAAACGAACAAAAAAAAAGACCAACACCAGAAATTCACTATGTTATGTATGAAAAATGTTTCAGTGTTAATAACCGGTGTTTTTGTAACTTGGGTGCAAATTCAGGAGGTTCATATAACCACAGAATCAAATCAGTGAGTAAACACTGACTCTGTTTATCCTCCACTAACATTGAAGTGGGAGATTAATATCTAAATCACATTAAGTCCACATATTTTCCTGATCCGATGTGAATTCGGCTTCATAATGACTGAGTCAAACATGTAGAGGTGGATAATGGCACTGGCACTTCTTCAAAGCCTTCGGGCGCGTACTGTTGCTTTGCTTCTAATTACATTTCTACTTTCAAATGAGTTCTTTTCTTACGCTGCATTCAGTGTGATGTCCTCCTCCTCCCACTCACTGCCTGCCTATTGTGTCTGTGGAGCGCATAAACAGGCCCCTGCTTCCCCTGCTCTGTGCTCAGGACCTCAGTCGAGTCCTCTCATAAGTGTAGCAGCCAGGTGTGTCACAGTGACAGGTCTGACAGCAGGCTAACCTGCTGCTCATTTTTCTCTCTTCAATAAGAATGGGAGGGTAAGGTTCCAAACACCAGGCTGCAAAGTTTATAACCAGGCAGTGATGGCACGATGAGCTACATTTTAATTCTAATGTTTTCAGTGCAGGAAAATGTGAATGTGTCAATGAATCGATTATTGTGAATGTGCCATGTATACAAGGTCTAAAGTGTTATATGATATTGTTTTTGTGATAAGCCTGTCTGTATCAAGTCTTTCATGTTTTTTATGTTTTTGTATTCACACTTGACTGTGTTTTTTTCAGCAGTCACTCAGTGTGATGCCGCTCAGCTTTTTGTGCTGCTTCATCAGAGTTAGCTGACAAAGATGTAAACATAGCTATTAGTTGGATAATGGTATTGATTAGTATAACTACTTTACAACTTTTCAGGGAACTTTTTTGAAAAACAAGGCACGGCTTGTGTGCATTTTTCTCTTTTTCCTTTTTTAGCTTGTTTGTGTTCGGCTGCCCACTGCACACACAAAAAAGAAGAGAAAAGAAAAAGGACACAGCGAGATGATTCCAGATGAAAATCCGAGCTGTCAGTCAAACCTTATCGGCTGCTCAGCTCTGCTACCTGCACACCTGCTAGCTCACAGACACGCCGTGCCGAGTCTCACCAAGAAAACTGAAGAAGATTCGCTCAGAGAATCTCTGTGGAGCCTGTCACTAACCACTGTCACATTCTCTCTTTCTTTCTCTCGCTCTTCACTTTTCTTCACCTCCCTCCCTCCCTCCCTCTCTCTCTCTCTCTCTCTCTATCTCTCTCGGCTGCAGACCTGCTTTACTGGATCTTAATGAACATTAAGAACAGTGAATTGTAATGCATCAATTAACCATGGCAGAGCACAGGCGCAGAATGCTGAGGGAACACCAAGTGTGGGCTGAATTTTTGGTGATAATACTTGAAAATGTAGCTAATTCTGTAAGCAGTGAAATCTGTCCAAATGTTGAAAGCAAATAATGGATTCATAGCAGCTATACAAAATGTTTTTAATGTTTCTACTGTATATGGCATGATCATTTGTTTTATTATATATATATATATATATATATATTTTTTTTTTTTATATCCCTATAGAGTATCTTGATCAAAGCAAGTTTGATAGTTTGATAGTAAGCACAATCCTAATTAAAGTCTTGCAGTATTCATATGCACTAACTGATTTTTGTGAAATAAGGTGAGTTGAATTCTGCATTTGTGAGCTGAATACATCAGAACTGGATGACAAAGCCTGTCTTCCTCCAAACGTTGCTCCAAATGCAGGCTTTGTGCCCCACACGTGCCCTTGCCTTTAAGTAGACCTATTATCATGCCTGTAAACACATGCATGTGCAGTGGTTTTTAGAGTAATCAGCATTCATGTATTTCAAGTTGGAGTGCTGAACGTGTTGGATAAATCGACACGTTCAGCACTCCGGCTGCTGCCAAAGGAGTTCACTAAATGCTGATTACAGCCTCTCATTGCTGGTTCAAACTTTTTTTTACGTCTGGCGTTTACGTCAACAGCGGTTAGCTTAAACACGACTAAGTGTAGAAGTGTTAGTGTAAAAATTCCAACTGCCAGAAGGGGGAGACACAAGTTGTGCACTGCCCGTGTGAAATCACAGTCTCGTTAACATCCTGTAATTACTGCGTGAAGCATTTACTCAAGGTTTGACAACAAACACAAACAGAGACACAGACTTGTATTAAAGTTAAGGTGAGCTTATTCCATCATCAGATCAGACCTCCAGTTTTGGAGGCGATACATTAGTCATAAAAAAAAGCTGTCAGGACTCTGGACAGCATCAGGAAGAGAGACAGACAGTAGTGAAGAAAAGTAGAGAGTCGGAGTGAGAGAAAGAAAGAGAGAATGTGACAGTGCTTAGTGACAGGCTCCTCTGAGGGAATCTGCTTCACTTTTCCTGGTGAGCCTCGGCACCAGGCCACCTCTACTGCCAAATATAGCAATGAAAAAATAAAAAGCTCACCAATTAGTGGGAAGGCAAGTCTGTTTCTACTTTCATAACTAATCTCTCTCATAATTAATTTGTCACTTAGTGTTAAAATTGCTATGAGAGGTTGTTTTTTTCCATCCAGTGTTTTTCTGTGGGTGATATGAAGGAGAAACCTGCCCCACAAATTGCATGTGATTCTGGCAGAGACATGCTGACTGACAGAATGCTTGACTTTAATGCACGACAGAAGTGATGAGAGAGGCTGCCCAAGTGAACGAGCTGTCAGGTGTTCTCCGAATCCACACACAATTATTACATATAAGAACACATGAGAGCAGCCCATGAGCCATGATACATAAAGCACCCCGCACATGTCCAGATCAGTCATGTTACACACACTACTGACAGCCACACAGACTGGGCCACGTTTAAAGTTGACAATGACAGGCTGTTAGATTTGCACTTGTTGTATTTATTTTCATCATTCACAGCAGAATTAAAACATGATAATAGTAGGTTGCAATCATGAGACCGTCCAAATTCTGGTGCCTCTTGGCTGAGATAAGCTCGCCTGGCTCCTGCATAATTCAAACACTACGAAGAACTCTGATGCTACTGGAGTTCCATTTTACAACACAAGTGTAAAACTGTTCAAAACACTATATTCAAACTATTTAATATACAGTAAATGTACAAAAAGTGCTACACTGACTGCTTGAAATGATTTTAGTTGCATTTATATCACACTTTCCAATTAGCCTTTCACACACTCATGATGTCAGAAGCAATTTGGGCTTCTGTGTCTTCCCCAAAACACTCCAACAAGTATTTCTTGTTCATTAGTAGATAAATGAAAAAGCTCTGTTGAAACTAGAATCGTTGGACTTTATTTCACAAGATCTCTTCCCTGAATTCAATTAATCTCAATTTTATTCACATTTTATCTCATGACCTTTCCATATTGAGCAGGACTACATCATACTGCAGGTGTGTCCAAACTTGTTTTAAAGCAGGCCAGTACTAACATTTTAAAAATGAAACAATAAATAATAAAAGCACTATTCTGTAACAATTTGTTACAATTTGTTTTCAGTGTCACAATTAACCTTTTTTTTTTTTTTTTTAATGGCAATGCTACCAAATCTAAGCCAGTCAGGCATGAACAAATCTAAAACCAGTTCTTCCTTTCTTTCACATCTGGAGTCAGATAACAGAATCAATTGTATTGAACATGTTAAACTTGCATCATGTTCATTTTAAACATGGCTTATTATGAGTAATGCAAAGTTTTGAATGCAAATTTGATTTAAAACGTATCACTCTCATGCTTCTCTTTTACAAAATCATTCAGAAGGCACAGTATCTGACAATCCAGCCCATAAATAATGTATTATAAAAATTCATCTTTAGGCCGTATGAAATCTGAGCGTGGGCCGTGATTGGCCCCCAGGCTGGACTTTGGACATACCTGCCATACTCTCTATACACCTGAATGGTGAGGGTGAATACTCAGAGAGACAGATTTCAAAATTTACCAGGAACTACAGTCTCAGTCTTGTCTCATTCAGCTCATGTCTCTGTACATTTCTGGAGTCATAAGTATACAGAGCTAAAGCATACAGGAGTTAAAGCGGCCGAGAACACTCCACCACGGCATTTGTGTAGTGAAACAGAGGAGACAGGTGAAGTCAAGATAACGTTACTCATTATGACTTCTTAGGTTACTCTAAGTGTAATAATAGAGAGTATATGATGATGAACATGAAGGCTGACTGTTGTAGTGTGATTACAAAGGTTAGCCTAAGGTGTCTGCTGCTCACTGTGTTTATCTGTCAGAGTCTTGAGTGAAGCAGCCACACAGTCCGATAAAATGTGAAGAAGAACATGATGACTGAAATGATAAAACATGAGCCAAGAAGAGTAAATAAACAGAAGTATAGGAGTTTACATTTAGAGTTAGAGTTCAGTAAATATGGTTTTAGTTTGTTGGTCAGCTGGTTTGTTTTACTATGTGATCAGAGCTTCTCTTTAATATTTAACACTATTATTTATTATTTGTTAAGTTATAGTCTCACTTCATTCATTGTATATTGCAAATTAAATTTGGCAAATTTCTTTTGATAATTTAGTGTCAGACATTTAGTCTAATCACTTTATTATAATATTTCTCAGATAGATTTAAATTGTATTTTGTCAGTTCTGTTCTACAGAGAGAAATTGTTGTCTACACAAAAACCTCAAATATTTATTTATTTGTGTTTTATAATTCATCATGATAATTAAACTTTTGAATTTCCTCCTTCTGTCACCAATAGTAGTAGCAAATCTCATAAACGGACACCTATTTCTGGTGTTACTTTATGTTACTGTAACCACATTTTTGTATGCATGTCCAAAGACCAGCAAATTATGCTATGTATTTCTGAGACTTGTGCTTTAAGTCACTTTATTTATATTCATTTTTATTATTCATCTACATTACATTCACATCCAAATCACTGTATAAAGGCTAGTTACATTTGCTCAAAGTGGATGTGGTGGAGATCCTGCACGTCAAACATCACAAGATGTCTTTGAATATAATCCTGTAAGACTTCTTAATGTAGAGTCAATGTTTTACAGTCACACTGTTGGACTCCACATATTACTGCTACATGTTCAGATCTTCATCAGATTCTGAGTCAGTAGAAACTTTACACATGCAGATGAGTTTTTAATTGGCATTGTCCACAGGCTGCAGGATTTACATCATTTACTTCACCTTCCTTTATTTAACCAAACACGTGGAGATTCAGCTGTGCTTTTCAGGATGGATTTAAATCTTTGTTGTCTCCATCTTAACTGACATTCAATGAACATCATTAGATTTTGGCTTGTGAACAGGTTCAGAGGAGAGGTGAGAATATCTGCACACAAACACTGACCACAACTATTTTGGAAATCCCTTATGGCAGAAAAGAGGCCGGATGATTTCTAATTTATTTTAATTGATTTGTGAGACATTAGGAACCTCTAACAATTCAAGTCCACCAACACTTTGCTGCAGGGAGTGGAATTCATGAGGAGGGGGAGCTGTGTATCTATAGAACACAGGAAGCTGATGTTCTGTCACCGGTTCCCCAAGAGGAGCTGAATTCTCAAACAGTACTGTGTCACTGTGCAGTGTGGAGGGGGCGAGTGAGAAAGAAGGACCCGATCTGGCCACTGTTGCCCTGACTGAACTCCAGCAATAAGCTGCAGTGCAGCTCACAGCTGTTTAAGCAGCTGGATTTTCCAACTTCCCAACTGAACTCAACTTAAGCCAAAGTACGCTATCAACTTCCACTGAGAGGAGATGCTCCCACAAAGGGATGACTATTTAGCATAGAGTGACACGGGGTGAGGGGTGGGGGTGTGTAGGGTAGGAGGGATCGAGGTGACAATTTGACTGGGTGGGACGGGAGAAAGGGCTAATGGAACTGTAGGGAGGGACAGTGTGGCAGGAGAGTTGGCCTATACCGAACTTGACACGCAATTAGAACATACATGGCATATATATATATATACACTAATGGAGTGCATGCAAGTTTGTGTGTGTGTGTGTGTGTGTGTGTGTGTGTGTGTGTGTGTGGAGGTGAGAGGAAGAGAGGGATTGAGAAGGAGAGAGCATCCACTGAACACACATTACGTGGGGTGGGAGATGGTCTGGCCTTTTATACGTCCTCTGTGTGTGTGTGTGTGTGGGTGTGTGTGTGTGTGTGTCTTTCTCAGTCATACACACTCACACACACACACCTGTCATGGCTAATGCAGGTGTAGGGGGCACGGAACAAGTTGTCAGCACTGTCATCAGGCAATGAACTGCGGGAACCAGAAAGTGACAGGAGATGTGTGTTTGCACGTGTGTGTATTTGCACGTGTGTGTGTGTGTGTGTTGGAAGAAAGAGAGAGAGAGCTGGAGAGGTCAAGTAATGGAGGTATGTGGCATAGAAAAATAGTTCCAGCTATTCACTCCAGCTGTGTTTTTCTTCCGAGCTTTCCGACTGTCCCTCTGTCAAATAATCTGCTGTTCAAATATCAAACAGGCAGGCCAGAGGAGGAGGACATGATGCACATTGACTCAGAGGAGTTGTTTGTCCTGCTCTCTCACACAAATAAACAAAAGAATCCTGCAAAACATTTTAATCATATCAGGTCTTTTTGCCAGATATAAGACTGACAATCATTTCCTTAAAACAAGGGTAGTGCAGTTTAAGAACTGTATCTCAATTCATGCATTGTGAGTATCCAGATGGTGCTTAGAATGGTCAGAAAGTTGAGTGCTGTACACTGAACGCTGCACTGAACACAGTGGTCGTCATTTGGCTATTTATGAAAATGGCAGCTGAGGAAGCTGCCGGAGCTGAAGCGGTTGCAGTGAATACCGCAAAATATAAAAATGTAAGTTGTATGTTTTATATTTATATTTTACAAGTCAAATGTTGGCACTAATACTCTGCCTGGTTGCAATTTGACAAAGGAGAAGAAGTGGTAAAATGTTGCCATCATCATTTTCTGTGTGTGCGGGAAACAGCCGTACACAAAGTACATAATGTACACAGTGTACTACATACAAGTTTAATCATGGAAGTATCCGACTTGAGACACAGCCCAGTACCATGTCACGTTGACAATGGGCAATTTAAACCTTGTGCCTCCATTACCCACAATGCAAATGTATTGCTGACAGTTCGATTAGATGTTATTGTTGGAGTGTGTTATTGTAGTATTAGGGATGCAGTCTGGTTACCTGACGTGTTCCTAACTCGTTGTATAGTATAGTGTGGGTGTGGTGGCCTCTTAATGGGAACATTTACTTGAAATTGACATTTTTTCATAAAAGTTATGAAATATTTTTTATTAAGGTGAGATAAGATCGGATTTTCAGCCCTTGAAACAGTTCATTCTATAGAGCATTTCAGTGAAACTCTGCTCCAAACATTGCATCAGTATCACTTATGATGTGAATGATGAAGAATTGATGGTTCTGGAAATGATCTAGGAATGTTGTATTTTACCTGACAAAGTGTCAAACCTGCATTTGTTATTGCTGAAAAGTTTGGCCTGAAGTTTTCCAGAGATGTGAGTAGCTCCAGCACCACAGTGCCAGACGGCAGAGGGGTTCTGTCTAGACTGTCCAATCAATAACATAATAAGTGGCTGCCTCTTGCTTTTTTTTGACATTCTGTAAATGGAGAGCTAATGTTGCTCCATCAACTCTATGTGGTTGCACATTTAAGTATTACTGTCCTGAAAACTTCAAGACAACAAAATGAATTTATCTATTTAAACATATAACTATCACATTATTATTTTATTATTTTCTCTCATGGTTTTGTCCTTGCATGTAATACAATTATTGTTGTTTGTTGTTGTCTGTATTAATCACTGTGTTTACTATTTGTAAAAAAAAAAAACTCTTTAAAATGAACACAGATATTTTTAAATGATACTACAAATGGAACTACAGTTTATGAATTATAAAATTAGTAAGTATTTGACACTGATATCAAAAATGTGGTTAAAAAGGGTCAAATATGACATACATTGTTTTTGTAGTCGTCAAATCACAAGATCAATGGAAAAACATCATTTCCATATTGTTAAAAAAAATTTATATTTTAATATTTCAGTTACTC
The DNA here is from genome assembly GCF_000972845.2 of Larimichthys crocea. Classification (NCBI taxonomy): domain Eukaryota; kingdom Metazoa; phylum Chordata; class Actinopteri; family Sciaenidae; genus Larimichthys; species Larimichthys crocea. The sequence goes on along the minus strand of NC_040020.1, from coordinate 19,187,702 downwards.
AAAGAGGCACTCTGGTCCCGTTTTTTAGTCTTAAAGCTAAAGTGGAATAAAGTACCTGGACACATTTAATCTCTTTTTATTACTTTTTTTGTTGTTAGATTATTTATTTGTATTGGTGGTTTTAATAATTGTCATTAATTTATTTATTTTTAGTTTTAAAAAAAAGCTTCTTTTTTTATTATTTTTTTACATACAGTTGACTCAGTATAGTGTAATTCACTGAATGCAGGAAACATTTACTGTGCGTTACACAGATTAGAAATACCTTTCAGTAATCCAACAACAGTTTTGAAGAATAAAAGGAAACATGAAAGAGCCTTGACGCGGTCTGATGTCATTTATTTGAGCGCGATAATCCTGTTATATGTGTCGTGCCTTTTAAAACATGTAGGAGCACACATACATGGAGCTGAGTGACAGGTTGGAGTAAGGTGCAGAGGCAGCAACCTCATTTCATGTAAGTTTAATGATTATTCTCTGGACTCTGGACAGGAACACACACACACACACACACACACACACACACACACACACACACACACACACAAACACACACACACAAACACACACACAGTCATTAAGACTCAGTGGCTGACAGCAAACAGGGATCCAAACTGTAAAAACAAACTTGTGTGACAAAGTGAAAACGCCCTCGGCCATGCAGTAATGTAAGCAATGAAACTTCGATGTTTGTAAAAAGTGCAGACTCTTTCATAGATCTTTTGAATTTCATTAATATAAAATTTCCTCCTGTGTGGAAGTGGATGAATCAAGCATTTTAACATCATTTGGAGATGTGTAATGGTATTAAATGTATGCTACATTTATTAGCACGAGTATGTTTATGAGGGTTTCAGGCAATGAATTAAAAAATATTTTCAACTGAGGTGTATGAAGGTGAAGATGAAAGTTACAGCTGTAAGGTAAATTAGTAAATTTGGCTTTAATCACATTCTGCTTGTTTAGCTGCAGTTTATCTTTTTAATTTGTGTGTGTGTGTTTATTTTACTTTGGCAACTCTTTTTTTATTTATTAATTTTTAATTGAGGTATTAAAGCCAATTTTACAGCAGTTTCACATGAAGTGAACCAGTAAAATTTAAACACTAATTGACTTGAAAAACTCTCTGTAAATGAAAAATACAGAATCACTATCTGCATCTGCAATGTTCTTTGAATAGATTCCAAGGCCAAAATGTGTCAGAGCTGAAATCTCTCTAATCAGTCAATCAAAACCTAACCAACTTCATAATGGTCGAACTTCTGGATTTGAGCACGCAAGGCTCTGATGATTCAGGGAACTTGTTTTTGTGAAGATTATTGTTATTATTACGATTATGTTAATGCATGTTTTAGGGGCTTGGGATGCTTTAAAACAGATCAGAACTGGTCAAGACTACTAAATACTGCTAAGTTCTGGGCTTGGGCATGGTCACGGGTCCCTATAGTGACCTCAATCACCCCAGATTTGGGAATATGTTGAAAATGATTGGGATCATTGCTGTCATCATGAAGAACATATCTCAATTTTGTTTGCCCAACACAAAGTCAGCCATTTTGGATTTGTTCTAGAAACACCTCTGATCGGCAATGGGAAGTTAGCCTTGTGTGACAATCATCATTTGATTTATATTTTAGTTTCTTGATGCGGTCAGCACTTCATATACTAGACCATAACATATAGTCAGCATTCTGTATCGCTATGTGTGTTCGAAATGCTTGAAATTATCTGAGCCGTGTCAACCGACTTGAGCAGTGTAGTATATCACCATATATGGACCTCAAGCAATATGATTTACAGAGTGTGCCTCTGTCAAATGCACATTTAGAGGCAAAAAACTGACGAGACTCACCAGCAACAGCAGGATCTGTGCGTGGCCATGACCGGATGTAAATTGAGTCTCCGCCACCAAAGTCTCAAAAGTTAACCTGACAGTGAGCGGAAACTGTGAAAGTGAGCAAGTTTAAGGGGGGGTGACCATTGACGGGCTTCCTGAGGTGCAGTTTCTTGTGTAGAGGGAGAAGAGCAGCATAGGCTTAATGAGGATGTGGGAACAGATGTACAGGAGGACAGGTGACGTGAATGGTGGGAACACAGATATTAAATGTGGCACCAGGATGAGGCTGATAATGGGACCCTGAATGCAAAGCCTGTAGGACTTCCACCTTATCTCTCAACTCCATAATATTAGGAGGTTGCAGCTTTAAATATGAGACTGTGGCCATTTCCTTTGTCTTAATCAAATCAAGTCAAATCAAATTAATTTTATTTGTATAGCCCAAAGTCACAAAGTACATTTGCCTCAGAGGGCTTTACAATCTGTACAGGGAGTGACACCCTCTGTCCTTAGACCCTCGGTTCGAGTGAGGAAAAACTTGCCCACAAAAACCTTTAACAGGGAAAAAAGGTGGAAGAAACCTCGTGTACAGAACAAATCAATCACAAATCATGATCCTTTCGAATAATTGAAATAACTGTTGGCACACACTGTCACGGTGATTTTAGACATGCATGCTGACTGCTAGTTAAACAGGTGTTAGGTAGATATAAACAGTGTGGGGTTAGGGTTAGTAACTGTGGCTCGCCATTGCTTCATTTAGTCATCAAACAGTGTTAGAGTTTAGATGCAGGTCAAAAGCACAGTCCCTCCTGCTGACGGTGTGTGTGTGCACAGTGGGGCAGGCTGACATGAACACTTCAAGTGTAAAGCAGGTATCAGAGTTAATATTTATACAATCACACTTACAGGTTTGATTTAGTGACACTTTGTTATTACACTCCATTTTGACAGCAACTCATTTGAAAGAGAGTAAAGAATGGATTCACTCTATGTGTAATTAACTCCGCTCTTGCTCAAAATTCACTAACAATTTTACTTTTACATCAGCTCAGCTTGTTGTGAACGTTTCAAACAGCACTGCAGTATGTGTTGGGACCATGTGACTCCACGCATGAATTTCGGTCATTGTGTGAACTGAATGGACTTTTGTTGTGAAATATGATAGGTCACAGGTCACTTCCTGTTACAGTAACCTAACAACCCTGACCGGGTCAACTAAACCCAGGTCGCCCCAAACCAGTGCGTGCAGCACACAGAGTCTGCCAGCTGATTGTAACAAGTGCCGACAAGTTAACCAGCCAGCATCTGTGATCTGTGCCATCATATTTGATGAGATCAGTACAGCTGTATTTTAGCAGTTAAAGGTCCAGTGCTATGGTAGATGAACCACCGTTCAGCTGCTGTGTTACTGTGTGATAAATACAGTCACTGTGCTCAGGTGTGCTCGTTCAAATCTCACGCTTCACATCCTCCTTTGTCTCTGGTCAGACGTGTTTCATGCACATGCACGTACACACACTTTATTCTCTGATGTAGATGAGGCCATATTGTTTACACACATGCTGCTCTCTCTCTGTTCTGTTGATGTGCTCATTTTAATTGTAATTATTCATTCATTTAATCATTCATCACAGTTCCATATTAACAGTTTAGTGTATTTTATTGATTGAAATCGATCAATTATTTGGCTATCATTTCCCTTCTTTAAAGGTGGTGCTCTGGGGTACTTAATTATTTAATTCAAGTCATTATTTATGCTTATCTTTTGATAAGCTTAATAGTTTGGTGCTCCTTTTTAAGCATTTGGAATTCCCATCATATTCAACCACTCCAACGTCTTTTTAATCTGTTTTTGTTAAAACCAGTAACAATAATGTCTTATTCATAAAAATCATAAAAACCTGGATCAGAAAATGTAATCTTTTGGAAAATCAACATTTTATGAGATTATCTAATGTTGATTATTTTTCAGTCACATTTCTGTTAATGTGGTAAAGAGCATATTATTATTTTTCCTGAAAATATTATTTCAGTTTTTTTCTTTTTCCCAGAAAATTGATTCATGCAGTCAAAGAAAAAATGTCCGATACCAGAAGAAACTCCTGAAGCGCACACACCATTAAAGAACAGATGATCATAAATATTAGGCTCTCTAAACACTATTCCTCCATGTGGAGAAATGGATTCTTTGTGAAGTCAGCCATTATTCTCCAACAGTGCCAGAGCAGTTATTGTGCATCATTACCCATGGCCATAACACCACATAATGACAGCATTTCACTATTCACTACTGATGTTAGGCATCAGATGACATACATGCAGACGCTATATTTTCCACCCTGCTTAACAAAAGCAATGAAAATAGGAACCTAAATAAGAAATAGCAGAGATACAGTATGTTCCTCCAAGTATTAAAGAAATAACTGTCAATCGTATTTCATAAAGCAGCACAGATATTGGACATTTACAGTGATATTTTCAATGTATTTGTATATGTGAAGACATATAAATAGTTAGCAATAAACTTGACATAACAAGAGATTTAAGTATGTAAAGAATTATGAGAAATAAAATGGAACTGAATTGAAAAAGACATTTCTAAAACCCAGAAGAAATGGGTGTTGTGTTCAGGCTTGTGCTGACTAACAACACTAACGCTGTAATCACACCAAATCAGGCGTTGTGCAGATTAATGCAGGGTTGTGCAGCAGCATGCAACCGCTGTGAAACAATCAGAAAATAACATTTATTTCTCTGATTCACTACAACTGCTCCCCGTCCCAATTTTTTTAAATTTTTTTTTATTTTGCTGCAGATCTGCTTTTAAATGTTAAATCTGAGCAAACATCTTTTTTTTTGTGGCAGACACGGAGGTTCCAAAGATATTCAGTTGTCGAGAACAAAACGAAAACGGATACATCTGTCCTGTGCTGATCCCTCTGAAGTGCCAACACGCCTTCATACATCTAACCATCACTGGATTACATCTGAAGAACAGAAGACAGAAAAGGAAAGCGTGTGGACATCTCTCTGGTATTGCTGCAGTCTGCAGCTATAAAGCCAAAGTGTGTCTGAGCTTTGGGTGCATAAATATAGATTTTACTTAACTTAAGCTTTACTGAAATTTCATTAGGAAAAGGGCATTTTTGTCTTTGTTGAGCTGGGACTCAACAGTGTTAGACAAAGCAGGTGTGCAGTTTGCACGGTAGTTAATCACCAACAGGGATTAAGAACATTCGGCCTCAGTCCAAGTCTCACCAGGATTACTGGCTTAGAGGAAATTCAGTGGACCAGTCCTCCTCTTCCTCTCAATGTGTTACATATTTGTTGTAAGTTATATGGTATAAATGAACACTGGATGGGATGTAGAGCTGCTGTTTGTCAGTGCTTCTGCATGTCTAATAAATCCTAACCAGTGCTGAGCCATAACATAAGTCTATCAAACAGCAAATGCAGCTGGGCAGTTACAGATGGCCAACTGTTCAATACACAGCCATCCTATACTTACTGATCTCCAGAGAACTGATCATGCAGTCTGACAAACTGTTGCACTGCTCATTAATCTAGTGATAAACATTAGCAAGCGGTAACGGTGCGAGCAGTATGACCTCCAACCAGGTGTTTTCTTTGCTCATGCATCTCATGCATCATGTTAAAAGACAAGATCTCTTTAGTTCATCTTGATCTCCATTCCCAATTCATTCATGATGCATCTGGACAGTGTTTTAGATACTGGGCATTGGGGAAGTTATTGATATGTGCATATAGTTAAGATGGTGATGGTTTTGACAAGACTGTGCAGTATGTAAAAAATGTATTATATAAAATTATAAAATTATATTTGAATCCAGGGAGACCTGGACATATATGTATGTATGTATATACACACAAACACATACACACACACACACACACACACACACACACATATATATATATATATGTATATATACACCCACACACACATACACATTCAACATAAGGCTGGGCGATATGGACCAAAAGTCATATCTCGATATTTTTTAGTAGAATGGTGATACTTGATATAAATCGTTATTTTTTCCGTGGCCGGCTAATTTCATACGTCACTCATACATTATTAATGCCCCGTCTGTAAATCGCACTCCCACCACTCATCAGTGGTCCAGTGTTGACAACTTAGCGACTTTGTCACTAAATTTAGTGACTTTTCAGACCCTCTAACCATTAGTTTTTTTCCCAAAAAGCGACTAGCGACAAATTTAGCGACTTTTTCTGAAGTTATTGGAGACTCTGACGTGACCACGTCAACAAGCAGTGGGAGACCTTGACAGAAGGAGAAGAGAAGTAAAAGCAAACTAGCATCTCAAGGGAAGAAATGTATAGTCACTTCAACGCAAAATTTTCTATCACCAAGGTCATTCAGCTCAGCTCTTTTGCATACATAACACAAAAGCACACACATTCAAATGCAAGTGTTCAAGCTCAGTAAGCACAAATACACGCATGTCTAAAGAAGACATGCATACATATGCATGGGTACAAACTGTACAACTTGCCCTCAAACAATTATAAACAACATAGTTATAAGTTGGAGCCAAGTATGTGTTACCGTGAAGCTTTGCCAGTTTGTCAAAAGTTCCCCCTTTAATAATGAAAACATTTTAAAAAGAGTGTGCACCTTAACTATTTACAGTTTAGTCATTTGGCTGACATTCTTACCTCGTCTACTGCCCGAGTTTAGCAGTGAAGCAAGTCAGCACTTTTTTACTTTTCTATAAGCAGGGCACAGCTGCCGAAGAAAAGAGAAAAAAAAACAGAAAATGCAAATACAGGAGATTATTTGGAGATTCTGCGATATGTAAAACATCCCAGTAAATAAATAATAATATGGTAAATATTGTGGTGAATACCCAGTTGAGGCAGATCCAAGCACAAGCACATCATTAACTCATCCAACCTGTGTGTTGTTGTGTCGAGGAGGGAAAGTGAAAGACAGAGGGATGGAGTAAAGACAGGCATAAGGTAGGAAAGAGGAAAAACAGAAGAGGCTGATAAATAGGGGGATGCAAAGACAGATAAGGTGCAGAGAGAAATAAAGGGTAAAACAAAAACGGGGAAGAGAGAAAAAGAGTCAGTTAAACAAAGTAGAGAGGAGAGAGAAAGTAAATGAAACACGAGAGGGATGGATGGTGCACGAGAGAAAGAGAAAGTAAAATATCCAGAAGGCAGACAAGCGAAAACTCCTTCTGAATGGAAAGAGTTGGCACTTTACACCTCTACGGTGCTATCTCGCTATTGAAAATAGCTTATTTCCGAGGAGGAAAAGAGCCACTGAAGACCACACACACATGCTCACACACGGGTCTCATTTGGAGGCAAAGTGCACTTCTTTTTATTTCCACTCACAATCTTGCAAGGAAATCTCTGTTCTTCACACTCTTCTCACCTTCCAATGCATACCAATTCAAGCTATTTACATAGTCAGTATACCTGTGTGCGTGTGTGTGTGTGTGTGTGTGTGTGTGTGTGTGAGGGAACTGGTTCCATGGAGACAAGGAGGAGACAAGAGACAGAAACATATAAAGGAGTGAGGAGACAAGAGACAGAAACATATAAAGGAGTGAGGAGACAAGAGACAGAAAAGAGTGCCAGTCAGTGTGCCATGGCGTGTGCTAAATAGCGGAAGGTTGACACCGAAAAAACGATTTTTAACCCAGAAGATTGCAGCCAAGTCAGTCAATAACTTGTTACTATTATTATTATTATTATTATTATGAAAGTATTTTTTATTTATAATTCTGAGCTGAATGTCAAATTGACTTTGCTTTGACTCTGACTTTGACTTCAGAGTGTCACTGAAAATAAATATGGTTGCCATGACGAATTATAGCTTTCTTTGTTTGATTTGAGTCATTGACCTCACACAGTGCAGATGTTGATACAATGACAATGCTGCTTCAATGTATAGCAAATAACTGTAATGTATAACTAAATTCTATTGCAACTTAAACATGATGATGCTGCAGACCTGAACAACTATCAAGGAGGGATAGTAGATACATCATGATCAGGTGCTTTTAACCTACTGTATGAAGATAAACATTTAGTTGCTGTGTTTCTTTAGTCGTTGAGCCTATGCTGTGCATGTGTTTATGATGGAACCATCTGTTTGAGCATCTGTGACTACTACAGTATATATGATTTGCACTTGTTTTTCTTTCTTTCTATAGGACTCCAACATCTCTTTTTCTCTATCGCAGTCTCATCACAATTCAACTTGATGAAAGCCTATGGAACAATTTCCTTGTGCTATATAGAACATTTTTGTAAATAGTGGTTTTTGCTTATAGTCCCTCCACCTTGTGCATATTCCCTTTTAAGTACAAATTTGCTGAATGTGACGGTAAGTGGTGCGTTGAATTGTCTATTCCAGGTCCGCCCAGGCGGTCTCTGCAGAGTGCTTGTTTTACATCTCATCCAGTGTGCTTTTACAGATCATTGTTTGCGAATGGAATGAACCCCCTCCTGTGTGGTTGTCATTTGTGCTGTGAAAAGCTCTTATTTGGTGCCCAGCAAGAGAAGAAAGACAGACAATCAGTGGATAGGGAAAGAGAGTGAGCAAAAGAAAGGTGAAACAGAGAAAGAAAAAAGATGCCACTTAAATACCAATAGAGGCGCTGACAATGGAAGGAGAAGAAGAAGAGGAAAGAGAAAAAGGTAAAGGCATTGCACTTGTTTTGCAATTGTGTCATCCTCAAAGTGGAAAAGTATTGACAGAAGAAAAATAGGAACAGGAGAGGTATGGAATTCAGATGAAGATGAGAAGAAAGGGAAATTTTGAATGGACAGAAGACAGGAGATAGAGGGATAGAAGAAGGAGAGAGAAAAAACTCGCCAAATGTGCTACACTGTTCTAATGTGCATGTCCTGGTACAGCCCCCAAACTACTTTGATATTGCAAGTACAAACAGTACAATTCTTTCAAAGTTCAGTTAGTTTGTGACACATGTTGGTGTCACCTGTGGTTTCTAAAGGCCAGTTCTCGCCAAAGATTCACAAGAAGACAAAAGAGTTTTTGAACAACGCAGGAAAAAAGGAAAAGTTGCAGCTCTATAATGTGCCGTCTCAGTTCCACTCAAGCCACGTGATCAGCTTGTAAAATCACCAGTGTCTGAGGCTAGTCCCATAATGAATCAGCTGATTAAGTCAGCTGCAAACCATCAGTTTGTCACAATAGCAGAGTTTTAAGGGAAACAGGAATTAAAGTAATTATAAGTAGTTACAAGTTACGTCTTGTCCTTTCATGAGTCTTTGGTCTGAACTGAGCTTAATGGACACCTCTTGCTGGAGTAGAGTAACGGAGAGCTGCGATGAAAATATCAGGGCAATCATTGCAAGTCCACAGCTGGAAATTAACCTGACCTTAATCTAAAATGTAAATATTTTCTCTTTTTAAGGTAATGTTTACTTGTTTGAATTGAGATTGTAAATGTATATCATCTGACCTATCCGTATCCATGTTTGATCTGACTGTGTCCCACTCATTTATACTAAATGATAAAAAGTATGGTTGGTACTGGAAGAATACATTTATGTTAATGTTAACAATACAGTACAGGTAATCTAAATAAATGAATGCTATCCAAATAGGGAAGTATAACAAAAATACTTTTGTCTCTACTTTCATCAATTCATCAATTCAAAAAATGCATCTGTTGCATGTACCTCGCAATCACTATCCTCATTCATATTTTATGTTACAAATTATATCCAGCTATAAAAAATTCCTGAACAGCTGGCATTCAGAATGGAAGTAGAAAGTTGTTCCTATGGAGACATTTTTAATGTCTCCATTTTTTCCAAAGCAACTTACAGGGAGCAATTTGGGGTTCAGTATATTTCAATTCTTTCTGAGTCAATCACTAAACAGATCCGGATCTTACGAGTCATTTCTCCATCATCCACCATATAAATTCTACCAGTGAAACACTGTCTTAGACTACAAACAGGCTAAATAAATTCAACTTTGAGAGCTATTATACGAGGAGGACAGTCTACTTTGCATTTTCATCGTATTACTATTACTTGCTTATTACTCTAACATTAATTATGAGGCTGTAAGTAGTTCACAATGTTTTTATTTAGCTGGCATTATAGTCAGCTGACACAAATACAGTATTATATTCTCATAACTCACAGTCAGCATCACTCATTCAACTGTAAATACAGTAAATGACATCATAGAAATGTGGAAATATAACTCATAATTATTGACGACAGATTATAATAACACATTACGCTGCAAATAAAATGCTCCTCTCACAGTGTTTAGGCTGTATTAGCCTCTAAAGTTTATTATTAACGACATAATGCTACAGTTAAAATTACATTAATTATGTTAATTACATTACATACCACATTGTTTTTAGCCTATGAGCTATATTAGCCTCAGCTAGATAAAACAAGTGTTTGTGTTTTAAATAAAGTTTCTTATCTTTCATTGCTGTGTTTATCTTCTCCATCCGAGTCTGAATCTGCCTCGTTTTGTGCTGTACAGAGGAAAACTCGGTCGACTCGGTTGAATCAGTGAATCATCTGGGTCTGTGTAGTGAACCGCAGGTCTCCTGAGTCTTTTCTACAGGAAGTTACGCTGACCCACGGTCAGCTCATCCGAGTCCCGACTCCCAAAGCTATTCTACCGGTGGAAACAATCTTATTGTCAACAATAATAGTGAGGCGTGTTGTAATGGCGGCTGTGGCTCACAGGCAGAGCGGGTCGTCCACTAATCAGATGATCAGCGGTTCGATCCCCCAGCTCCCTGGTCTGCATGCCGAAGTGTCCTTGGGCAAGATAATCCTTAAACTGATGAGCAGTTGGCACCTTGCACGGTAGCCAATGCCATCAGTGTGTGAATGGGGTGAATGAGATATGTAGAGCGCTTTGAGTGGTCGGAAGACTAGAAAGGCGCTATATAAGTACAGTCCATTTACCATTTAATGAGATTGTACAGGTTGAAAGGAGAGGAGTAAATGGTGCAACTTACCATTTAAATTTGCATATGTGGCCTGCTGTTAGGCGGATGTAGGACGGTAAAGGTCCAGGTTAATTGAGACTATGACTTGTCAGTTAGAGGATTCGGGATAACAATCCGGATGAATCGTGATTCATACTTCATCTTGCCCAAGGACACTTCGACATGCAGCCTGGAGGAGCCGGGGAACGAACCACTAAGCAGCTGATGGGGGGATGACAGTCTACCTCCTGAGCCACCGCCGACCCTATAGAGATGCTACACCACAGGTCACTAATAGGCAGACCGTGGTCTGAGTCAGATCCATGCTACAGTTGTACCACCATGCTGCAACGATGCTACTAGTGAACTATTCGGCACATGTTATTTTTATCATTGTTTTATCGTTCTCATATGTTGAATAGCCTTGTGTTACTGCAGTTGAGGTCTCTTTGAACTTGATATAAGGCATGCCTATGGATAATGTTTTTAGCAACAAGAGCAATAAAATAAATAAAATAATTTAAGTAATAAACAATGATTTGAGGAAGAGAATCTAAGCTCAAATGTCCACTTACTAATTATTCAAAGCTTTTAACCACATCTGTCTTTTTACAGTGTATGGAGCTGTCTCACTATCATCTGTGGGGAACACAATATCTGTAATACAATGATGACACCTGACAAAAGGACTGACTTAACACTGCAAACAGACAACATCAGCAGTTTGCAAACACTTACATTTTATGCAGTCACGCACATACTTGCAGTAACTGCCTCCCTGCGTGACTATTATGATTGAATCCACCATGTCCTCAACTTTAACTTCTTCATGTCTTCATGAATTCATACATCAAACAAAGCATATCACCATTAAGTTAAGTTACTGTAAGAGTGATGGCCTGTTCAGACACTCTGTGATATGCAGTGCACTTGCTGCTGGGTTCAGAGCACTCCCATGCAACCTGGCTGAACTTGTTCTTTTTTACTTTACATAATTTTCATTTCATAACGTATCTTTTATTTATCTGTAGGTCTGAACTCAACAAAGTCAAAATGCTGCTCACTCTCCTCTTTCCATCAGGAATGAAAACACACTCAGCAATCTGTTTGAACTTTGGGTGGCAGTGCATTGGAATTGGGCTGTGAAGTGTGTTTTGCATTGCTCAGTGCAGTGAAAAACCATTGTGCACGACGGAAGCCACTAAAAATAGCTCAGAGTACATTGCTGCCATTGTGATATTGAGTCGCAAAAGACCATGGGAGGGAGGCCGGGCACCCACCTGTCAATCAAAACGGCCATGTTTTGTATAATTTTAAGCCTTAATATAGTTTTAACAGGTGAGTTGTATATAAATTCACCCTCAGTACAGTTGTCATGAACGGGGAAATTAGCTACAGAGACCAAAACTGTTTTTTGTACCAGGCTGTAAACATGTTTATTTCTGCTGTGAAGTTGGACATTTGAACATGGGGACTTATGGAGACTGACTCACTTCTGGAGCCAGCCTCAAGTGGACAACAAGAGGAACTGCAGATGGTGGTACTTCCATGTTGGGTTCACTTCACAGCCACAGAGGCTGCTGCTTGGGACAGACTGGATGCTGCAGTGACTCACTGTCACCTCTTCAGGTATAAAATATTAACACAGGACAGGCCAAGCTAGCTAGTTAGCTTGGTCATTTTAGACATAACGTCTTTATTTTTTTTATTATTTATATTCCTATTGTCTTTTTGTTCATGTATAAACCTCCCTTGATCTCTTCTGTTGACAACTAGGCTTGTATATTGTGGGGAACACAAAAAGCAGCGTTAGGCATATTCTAATTGATGCTATTTGTCAGATCTTTGCTTTCTTTAGCCCCAACTCTTAGCACTTTTAAATCCAGGTTAAAAACGTTTGTATTTTCACGTGCTTATGGCTGAGCTCTTTTAAAGAACTTTTAAAGAATTTTTAATCATAATCCTGTGATTCGTTTAATGTTTTAAATTGTTTTCAAATTTGCTGTTTTAATGATTTTAAATGACATTCTGATGTTTTTAATTAAATTTTCTTCTCTTTTTAATTTTTTATTTCTATTGCTATTGCTTATCTTAATGTCCAATGTTTTTCCTTGCCTCTGTAAAGCACTATGAATTGCCTTGTGTACGAATTGTGCTATACAGATAAACTTGCCTTGCCTTGCCTTTAGCTTTTGGCATATGAACGTGCAACAAGACATGAAAGCTGCTCAGTGTGGCTGCAAACTTTTTCCAAAAGGGTTTCAGCATTGAGTGGAAATGGTTACTGAACCAGGAGTCAGTGGAGGCGGAAGGATCAAGTAAGACATTCACATATTCAAAAGAACATGTTGAAGAGAAATGAGCATCGCAATTTCACCCCATGTACAACCACCTGTTATTACCTGACCAAAGGTCACAGGAATTTGCTGAAGAATGAGCATGGGAAATGGCTGAAAGGCCTGATATTAGATCAGTGATGGGAATTTTGCAATTTATCGCGCAATAAATGACTTTCTCTCTTCCTGGGTCTGGTCAACTTGGTCTCGCTCTCTCTCTCTCTCATTGTCTCTCTCTCTCTCTCTCTCTCTCTCTCTCTCTCTCTCTCTCTCTCTCTCTCACTCACACACACACACACACACACACACACACACACACACACACACACACACACACACACACACACATCTTAAAGAAAACAATACAAAGTTGCAGAATTAGACAGTAAAGTGTTACACTGTGATTTAAACACTGAAGAGCTATCCAGTGTTCACAAACACACAGAGACAGCTTACAGAGACTAGTAGACAGTCAAATACTAAATATCCACCAGTGCAAACAACAACACACACAACCGTACACAGAAAGAATTCAGTGGGAAGTTGGCCATGTCCGATACCCAAATGTTGTGTGTGTCGTGGCTGCCGGAGATTCTGACTGATCCTGACACTGATCCCACATTTTGACTGGGCCCAGCCTCTCCCAGTGACACAAAGCAGACAAACAGAGCACATCTGATCCCACATAACAAGAGTAATCCCATCACTCTCTTTCTCTCATACACACACAGAAGCATGATGGGATTTGACATGAGTGGAGTTTGACTGCGTGAGGCTCTTTGAAGGTGATAACCATACTGATGTCTTTGGAATGAAGCTTCCAAAAAGACGTTATTTAGGTTGATAAAAATGATAAAAATCTTAATCTTAAATTGAAATAAAAAATTGCTACTATGATTAAAAGATTTAAAAGTATAGATAACAAAGTAAGCATAATTTATAAGAAGAGATCATAAAGTTAAAGTTGACTTTGTTAGCATAAGGTGGAGCTGTAAGGGCCTCCGTCACTCCTGGTAATTAGTCATACAATCGAAACAATAGGAATAGCCTTGTTTTGCCACTTCTGATGCAATACATGCTCTTTATCGTAAAAGCAGGTTCCCTTATCAGCCTAGAGCGCACTCGGTTTGATTTTTTTAAATTGAGAAAAAAAAAAAACTCTATTCTCATCTTAAGCCAAAAGAAGACACAAAAGACTGATGTGTAAGTGGGGAAACACTCTACAAAAATATGACACAGATGTAGACAGTTTAGAGAGAAATGAGGAGACTAACTAGTGCTGCTTCTGTCAGCTGCCGGCTGCCAATCTGGCAGAATGTTGGCAACTACAATGAGTAAAATCTTTAAATATTTTACAATGGAAACACGGAGAGGTGTCAAGTCAAAGTTTATAACAATACAAATCTTTTAGACAACACATTGATTCCGGCCTGGAGTCCCACATCCCAGTCAGAGCGGAGGGCATGTGCTGAAAAAGATCTGTCACCTATTGTCTTTCGATGAATGGGTATACAAAGAGGCCAGTATCCGCCACACACCAGGTGAGAGGCTGAAAGAACTGCTGCTTGTGGAAATGATTCAGGGTTGACTGACGTTAGATTTGTGGTGTAATTTAGTCACAGCTTTCAGATCTAGTGAAAGGCTTAGCAGCAGCACTGTGTATCAACTGGAAGGGAAGAATGCTTATTGAATTACGCTTTTTCCACTGAATTTCACCTTTACTCTTTGAGTGAAAAAGCCTCCGAAGCAGCCGTGACAGTAAAACAACAGTATTAATAAAAAGTAATAATATAAATGAAAAGAAAATAATACTAGTGAGAGGAAGAATTTATTCATGTTTTCCTGAATCCAAATAAACATTAGATTTTGTATTTATTGATCTTATGAATGGATGTATTCATTTGAGACTTTTGTGTGTCTTCATTGATTTTTTGATTCTTTTATGTAAAAGCGTGAAAACCATGCCAAATAAAAGTCCCCGTTTTCTCTTCATTAAAAAGGATTGTGGTTATCCTGCAAAGAACATACTGTAGATCAGAGAATGTAGAGGTTGTCTAGTTATGTGGATAGCAGCAAACATAAAAAAATATTGACTAAAGTATTTTTGCTTGCACATATTGAATTATTCTTTGCATTCTAATATTTGACAAAATATATATGCTTGAAAAACATGTTTTTTTCTGTGTTCCTCCAAAAGCTAATTCACATTTCTCTATACTTTTTCCAAACTCTTAAGGCAGTCAGCATACCAGAAGTCAATGTGGACCAATCACTTTTCACCGCTTTCACACACAAAATGCATTCAATGTGTTTCAAAATGTATGAACTGTTTTCTCTCTCAAACCTAACCACCATCAAAACTGTTCAACTTAGGCTACGTTCAAAACAAACAAACAAAAAAAAAACTACTTAAAATGATCATAAAGTAGGCTCCAATTGTCTTTATTCTGCAAATATACAAAGGAATTGAAGAAAAAAAATTGATTTAGCAATTCTAAATAACTGTAATAAAAACTAATTTACTTATATAATTCGGCACTCTCAACTTCTTGCACATAAATATGATTCCAAATGTCATTACTGTGACGTTTCTGTGAGCGTGGGCTTCAACCATCCTGTCACAACAGACAGGGAGGATGGAGTCATATGCAGTAATAAATCTGTGGAGTTGCTTTTGCTGGAATACTTTATTTGTCAGAAGTTGAAGCTGAAACACTGGAGGCCAGAAAAAAGTTCCAGTTGTTAGTTGTCAATGAAAATTTCTTAGCTCTCTGGGTGGTTTCAGGATAGCTGATCTCATCTTACTGGTATATGCATGATGGGACTCATTTTAACACACACACACACACACACACACACACACACACACACACACACACACACACACACACACACACACACACACTTGCCTGTCTCCAGAAGCATTGTATTATTGATAGAGAAGCAGTCGGAGGGCGATGTTTTGCACCGCAGCTGAATAAATCAACACCATGAATAAATCACCAAATCAAACCATATTTACAAGCAGGGAGAGGCCATCAACCTTATCCTGCACCACTCACTCCGCGGCTCACTCTCTTTCCTCTTCTTTTCTGTTTAATTACCTCTCGCAGTTTGTGCAAACGAACACTTTCTTTGTCTTTTGTCTGTTTTGTTTCCCAGGCTTCTGTCTGCCATGATATTGGCTGGGTTTACTTGAGGCAGTAATAAAGAATGTTACAACTCATCTCTGACATTAAGTTTTACCAATGATCAAAGATTTGTTGAACTTGGCTGAAGTTGAAATGTGTTTGATATGAACCTGTTCAGAACACAGAACACTGCTTTATTATGCCAATTGTTCAGTTATCACAGATTTCTTTTTAAAACTCTCTTTACCATCATGCAGCTCTGCAACAGCAACCAAAACACTGATGCACATCTCCGGACGAGAACAACGTCAACATTTGTCTGCCAATAGTAATACTTTGCCACAAGTGACTATAATTTTTTTTTTTTATTTGTCTATTAATTTAGCATAAGATTTCATTACAACAAATAAAGACACAAAATGAAACAGAAATAATTTGAGTAATTCAGCAGTTGCTTATGCTGATGTACCGTAGGATAGCTACAGATATATCAATCCTTGCTTCTATATTTGGCACAAGATCAAACCGTCTGCGTTCTCTTGCCAAACACCTGGGAAGGAATCATTTTCACATCCCTGTGCCTCTCCAGGTCTGGGACAGGTCTTTCATAGAGGTCATAAAGGAAATAGGAAAATAGAAAATAGGCACTCAGTGTTATATGTCTCAATTAGGAGTTTAGGCAATGACTTTTTTATGTCGTTTTAGATGTAGCTGAATGTAGCAATTTGCAGTCTCATTCATAGTAATTGTTATGTCAGGTGTGTCAGGCTTCCTGTACCGCTCTGCTGTTTTCTTCCTGCAGGAGTCTGGATGGATCCTCAGAGCTGCTCTGACTGAGAGCTCACACACATACTTTCATTTATCCATACATGCCTTACATGTACTCCCTCATGACTCCCTCCATATCACCACACCCATCTGATTTTCTCATTACTGTAATCAAAGCCTGAGTCAGGTTACACAGTCTTGAATGCAAATTTGGTCATTTTTACAATCATATTTCAGTTCACATAGTATGCAGAGTGGAAGGTAAATACATTTCTTTTACACTTTACTTTACTTTGTGATATACTGTAATAGTGTAACAGGCATGAGACATCTATCTCACAACTACTACTATGATTTCTGTTTGTAAGAATCGGCTTATTATTATTGATCTTCTGGTATTAAACTTGCATATTGAGCAATGTCTCTCTTGTTCCCATCCAAAGTCAGTGTTGAAAACACAATGTAACAGTGTAACCCACAGGAGCTCTGCAGGATCTGTTGGGTTCATTTTCAGATGTCACGCTTTGATTCCTGCCACAGAGTAAATGAGCAGACAGCAAAGCAGCGAGAGTGAGCTCCTCTGATAATTACGATCAATGTCCACACGCTCCTTAAATAATACAGCTCACAGATGAAGCACGAACACAGAGGATCACTTCTCCCAGAGTCCACACCATCACAGGGTACAGCTGACTCTCGCTGAAACACAAAGGAGCTCGGGATGCTGCAGCTTCCATCCACTACAGCTATGACAATATTAGAACTTATTCAAAGGGAACTGTGAACTGTGGCGGGAAGCACTGAACAACAGTACATCATGTTTCTACAAGATGACCCATCAGTCATTGCGTCTCACTGGAGCACCAAAAACAAACAATCGATGTCACCATTCTAAATAAATATTATATATGTATTTATTTATTTATTTATTTATTTATATAAATATAACATATATTATAAACAGCAAATAATCAATATTATACATTATCCTACATAATAATCTGTAAATAATCTGCATAATCTCTTCAGGAATGACACGTCACTTCTTGACTTTTCAATGTTAGCAGCTTCAACATATTTTATATCATTTTATATAATATTTTATTTCAGTTGTGTAAAACGTCCAGAATTGTTCACCACTGTAACTCAGTGAGGTGCTGTGTGCAACACTATATAAAAACATATTTCATATTGCATAGCAAAACCTTTATTCCTATAGCCTTCATATAGTATTTAAATGTCAATTATGTGTCAAAACAGCATTTCTTTGGATTTGAAAATATGGAATAAAACGGCAACCTGAAATGAAAAGTACTAATATCATTTTACTGTAATATTACAAAAATGTATACCTTATCTATCATGTTCAATTCTGGCAACTACATATGCCATTGTTTTACCTTAAAAACACTTCTGTTTGTGTGTGTGTGTGTGTGTGTGTGTGTGTGTGTGTGTGTGTGTGTGTGTGTGTGTGTGTTCCAAATGAAGGATTTTCAGTTCCGTTCACTGACATTCCTGACAGAAGAATGAGCAAAGAGTACAGAGTTCTGTTTGTTGACTATTAAAGGGAACATATCTCTTAAGAAATAATGCCTCCCCTCACACAGGCACCACTTGAAAGCATAATTTATCATTTGCCATTATTATCGTTTCTTTTTGGTTAGAGTGAGAGGATATTTAAATCATGACAGGGGTGTCAGGAGGGCAATAACCTTTGACTGACTTATCTTTAGTTGTAATATATCACAGCCGAGATATCGTGTAGATTTGTGTAGATATTTCATTATTTTATTGAAAATCCCACATATTCCCGCAGTTAAATATAGATTACAGTACATTAAATAATCTTCTGAAATGTTTTTTCTATGAAGGAATGCTAAGAGAGCAGATCTGATGATGAGGGCAATAACCTTTTACTGCTTATTGAAATGCAATATATCATACTCAAAGTCTCAATAACAGACACATATGAGATAGTTTGATTCAATATTATGAGTGTGAAGACATTTAAAGGGACATTAAAAAGGTAATTCAGCTGTGGCTTAGTGGTTAGCGTAGCCTCTGGCCTCACATCTCTGCTCTGCATGGCTTTTCTCTCAACTACTCCCACGACGGACTATCCACTTTCACCTGTAGTTGGGTTCAATAAATCTGACACAAACGTTACTTAGAACAATTGTCGATGGAAAACAGTCTGAGTAGGGGAAGACACTCAAAAAACACAGGCCAGGGACCTCATTTATAAAAGTGTGCGTAGGAATCATGTCAAAATGTTGTCTACAGATGAAAGATTCCTAAAATAGTGCACTTACCGTTTTTCATATATAAATCACAATCACAATCAACTTTAAATGAAATCTATATCTATTAAATGATCTATAAAAAGTCTGTGAAAGGGGTGACTGGAATGGTCTTGGAGTGAGGAGATCCAGAATGCTGTAAAATGCTGGTGGTAGAATACTATAGGAGCAGGTACTAGGAGGAGACTGAGCTGAACATGACAGAGGAATGACAGGCAGGAGTTCCTGAAGCACAGGGAGCACAGGGAGAGCAGAGTTAAGCAGAATTCACAAATGAATAATCAGAAGAGCTCAAGGTTTGCCATTACGACGTTACCTCAGAGGAGGATGAACTATCTTTAAGACCTTGCAGTGGTTGACTGGATAATAAGCAGCAGGTGGTGAGGTGACAATAAGCTGAGAGGAAGACCGGAAGCCACACCCAACAACACACGCACACAGAAGGGAGTGGGAAGGGAACAACAGGAAACTCTAGGCAGGGAGGAAGCAGAAGCCTCCATTATGACACATTCAGACTGAATGCATGAAGACATGGAAAAATTTCACACAGTGTGAAATCAAAGTTTGTGTTGGGGATAGTGAGTCAAGAACAAATATGTTTGGCATTACAGATGCCCACACTGTTTCCACTTTAACACTAAAGGTGTTAAAGTGGACAGAAGGACAAACCTTCTCCAAAATAAAGACATGAAAGTGGACTCAAAAAAGCTTTTATCAGGAAATCCCTTCTCAGAGGTGAAGAAGAAGAAGGGATACAGGTATTGCAAGATGCACCAGATGACTTGGGTAGCCTATGACATTTGTATTCCCTGATTAAAATGAGAATAAACCTGATACACAAACACTGGATAGATAGAAAGAAAAGATGAAGGGAGGGATTTTTTGGAATTTGTTTATATCACACCTGATGTCTTAACTTTCAAGGCACAGAGGGGAAATTGGCATGCTGCAGCCACCTTGTGCTCTCACAACCAGCATTCACTACATCCAGAGACCTTCCCCCTCAATGCTGAAAAAACATTTCTCAAATGGCTAGAGGAAGGGTGAGTGAGGTGGGAGAACCTTCATCACACACGATGGTGGCCAGAAAATCATGCCCAAAAAAAAGTGAAAACTGACACTGTTCCAGACTATCAAAGGGAATTTGGCAAGTCAGGCCTCACACTCTCCTCTTATACTCAGTGTGGAGGGCATTGTAAAGACCCACGACAAATCAACAAGCCGGGCTGTACTGTTGAGTCTGATAGTGGAAACATGATTGCAGCATGTTGTATCAGGCTCTGACACCACTGTGGTGTGATCTCCAGTGATCATTGAAATATATTCAGGTGGAATCCGACCTTATCAGCATGACTTCTTTAGCATCCAGTCTATGGTTCAGAGACTCAGTTGTTCTGAAATGTCTTGTATAATACAACACTTTGAATCTCTTGAAATCTAATGACATTGTTTGCTTTCACTATGTGGACTATTGCCATCCCGTGCTCAGGTGTGAAAACTCGGTCTCTGCTTCAGTACAAGTGAAAAAAATATGAATTGATGGGACAGTCCATTAATTATACAGTAATGTCTGAGACACACACCCACTTCATCAGGTTACAGCGATACAGGGCTGTAATGTGTAGCTGTGTGTATGTGACCTGTTGTGTACTTTGGTACTGTACTTACGTAGGAGGCCTACCTGTTCTCATTTCTGAATGTCTAAATAATCAATGCCAAAGTAGAACAGTTCTGCTGAGGCTGCTAAATCACTGTGCACACAGCTTTTGTATCACCCACTTCTCCCTCCATTCTCAGCAACACCCTGACCTGGAACCTTTAGCATTATGTGTGTTTGGGGACGTTCAGTACTGCAACACTTTACACCTGTGGAATGGAGATACATCATGTGTTCTCTATCTTATTAGGTCTGGAAAAGGAAGTGAGTCACTCCAATCACACATGTCTCTTGCAATGGTCATTGTACAAGTAGCATGCAAGGATTTTATTGTTAACTTTAATAAGCGAGCTGCATATATGTAATGGTCTTCTTCATTACTTACTTTTGGTATCAATAGCACAATGAGTAAATATATTAAAGAATGAGGCACAAACCAAAGTAGTGAATGTTTTATTGAATTGGTGTATTTACTGTGTTAACAGTGTGTGTGTGTGTGTGTGTGTGTGTGTGTGTGTGTGTGTGCGCAGGTCCTGTGTTGCCCTCAGTAGCGACTGATCAGAGACCAGGCTTGCAAGAGAAACATTCAGTTAGTTTGGAAACCTGAACAAAGATGCTTTTTTGTTCAACCAAAAGTATTTGGTAAAATGTGATGTGACTGTGCAGTATTATAAATGAAATGTGTGTGTATGTGCAAGTCACTCACCTGTGTTTTCTCTCCGGGCTGTTCGGGTGAAAAGAGTCTTCTTTGGTAATGTTCAGCACAGGTAGGACATCCAGACTGATTGATAGTATAGTAGAGTGTGAATGTATTTTAAGGTTTTCGTCTAATGTTTGTTATGTTGAGATGTAGTGGGGCAGGTTGTTAGCAGCAGCAGGTTATATAAGGCTGCCACTTCCATCACACGCGGCTGCTGCTAGGACCACTTATGCTCCCGGCCAACACTATGTGTTTTAAGTCTGTATGTTAATGTGTCAATGTCGGTGAAAACTCTTGGTTGGTTTGGACACAACGTCTGCCTCAAGGCTCCTGCTTTGCGCATCTAGCCACTACATGGCCATCCTCACAATATAGCACACTTGGGTGTTGACGATCTTCCCTGGCCTGACAAAGCGTAAGGAGAGTTTCAGCTGCAAAATGTGACCATTGCACATTTGGGGGGAACAATAATCAATTCACAAGCCTCCACTTCTCTGGTTTGATTGGTATTGTTGTTAATGAATGGACTTAATTTGGCCCATCCCTACTTTGGAAATGTATCGAATCCCTGTACCATTGCAATACAGCAGCCTTGGGACCAAGTTGAACTAATATGAACTTGGAAGACACTTAACAGTGCCCAAATCCCCCCCCCCAAAAAAAAAACAGATGTAAAGTATGGAGGCCAGAATATAAAACATGTTCACAAAAATTCATATGGAGGAAAAAAAGATATTTGCAACAGGGCCAATCACAATTATGTCACACTATTGGTTCTGGCTAGAAGGATAAACAGTGTTTGAGAACTATATTTTTCCTGTTTTCCCACTGATAGTAAATTAGGCTTCATTGAGCAATATAACATTTTGACTTAAATTTGTTCTTGAGAAATTGCTTTAGAACAGTCTGTGTGAGATTCATCAAAGGGCATGAGAGTGCATATGCCATTTGACATTACACTGTAGCTGTAAAACCAAGGGACATGTGACACATTAAAGGCAGGAAGTACCAGCTCCCTCACTGATTGCTGGGCCAGAGAGATGGGAGAGTCTCTACTCAGTTTTTCTCTATTTAACTTGTATTATATAAAAGACACAGAATTATTCTCAAAATCAGTATTAGGTTTATTTCTAAAAACATAAAAACATGATGATAATGTTGAAGCACCTGTTTGAATCTGAATCACCTGTTTCAGTCCTTCAGGCCATCTGGGCAGGTGCTTAAAGGAAAGCACACCTCAAAGGTATTCTTTTTTGATTAATCTATGAGTAGGTGGGTATTATTTTCATTAGCTGATTGTATGTGTGAAAACATCTGTTAATTAAGCTAAATAATGCATGTTGTACATTTAATTGATTATTTTCCAATGTACAGTATCTTTTGTTTATATTTAGTTTTTATATTGTTGGTACGAGCAAATCAAAGAAATTCTGCTTTTTGTTTGTTTGTTTTGTTCTGTTTCTGACAGGCTGCTTTAAACTGGAAAGAAGTATGTGCTGAATTGTGTTTTTTTTTGTTTTGTTTTGTTCAGTGTGCTATGTAAACAGCAGCACCCTAACTTTTCTCTTTCCAACAAAAGTATTGTATTTATTTTAAGTGATGATCTTTACCTAACTTCATCCAAGTAGTTTCTATGCCTGAAGCTAACCATACCCAAACATATGAATCTTTTTTGTGAAATGTATTTGGTATTGAAAAACATGTTAATAAAATGGATGTTTGTTTATGTTTAGTTGTAAAAGTATTCATAAAACATAAAAGTAGGGTCAATTGTTGTTAAATTATTTATGCATATTTACAGAGATACTTAGGACTTGAACCATGTTTTAAGGGGATTTAAAAAGCAGTGTCCGATCATTGATATGCTCTCTGCCTGTAGATATGTTGAAAGAGTTAGTTTTTGCTGTAATGATTTTCAGTACAGGTTGTTTGGCAACAAGGTTCCAACAAAGCCTAAATGAAACTACTATGGAACATTTCTGGTGAGTTATTTGCACTGATGGCCTGCTGCTGACTGTGTTGTTCCTTATTGCTCAGTGCATAGCAACTAGTCAACATACAGTTACTAACATGTTGTAAATTAAGCTCACTTATTGAGTTACAACTTTAGGTCAGATTTTTTTATTTCTTTTTTATCCATCCTTATTGACTTCTGCTCTTACATCCAGTTCTACATTCCTAATACTTTTCTATATCTCTTAAGAGTGGGCAGCTCAGTGCTATGTTAGCCTATTGTCAGTCTCTAAAGAGTTCAGGTGAGATGCAAACCTGAAACGTAGTGACCTGTTGAAGGTAAACCCTGCCTATGGCCCAGTGATGTATAATAGACTAGTGATTGGATAAATGTATGTATGCATGTAGGATGTATGTATGTATGTATGTATGTATGGTTGGATGGATGGATGTATATATGTATTTATGGATGGATGGAGTTTTTAAGAAAGGATGTGATCATTTTGAACAGATTTTTTTTAAATGTCTTTGTGACACTCTGGGCTTCCTTTTTTTTTTGGCTACTCATCTAATCACTCGTTGTCACTTATTAGGAAGTCACATTAATAACCTGCAGAGTTGTTTTGCCAGCTGACCTTTTGAAACATAGTTCCTGCCTCAATCAGTGGAGGATTTTTCATACATAGAAAGTGCCAGAGGTTAATAACAGATTAAGTTAAGAAAGATTATTTTGGATTATTACATTAAGTTATGGAATTTTGAAGAGGAGAAATGAACTTAGAAATAGAAATAATAACATAAGTGCAACTCAAAGAAAAATACAAATGAACACCACAGCTGGCCTGCATCATTTTATTAAGGATAGTCCAAGCTCTGGGAAACCAGAACACCATATCGATCTATTACAAGCTCAGTGACAGAACATAGAGTGGTGCAGCATGCGTAATAATCATCTCTTCCATTCAATAAATACATTTCCTCCATTCTTAGTGTCTCCTTCATTTAAATGGAACAAAAATATGCAAGTCATCCCTCTTTTTCTCTCTCAATCTGCCTGCACCAAATTAAGCACAGATCACGCCCCCTCACAAATAAACCATCTCAAACAAAGAAGGATGACAAAGTTTCAAGACAAAGTGAGAGAATGATGGAGATAGTGGTGGAGAGGGATTTGGAAATAAGAGAGACTGAGTGATGAAGTCTGAAGAGGGTGTCAGCAAGGGAGTAAAAGATGAAGCTGAGAAGTCAGCAAGAGGAGGGAGGGGGATAGAGCGAGCGAAGGACTGAATATTTGAGAAGGAAAAAGATTCATGAGGGCTTCAATAAAAAGCTTCAGTGAACACAGCACAAACAGACAGGCCTGATGGTCACACACACACACACACACACACACACACACACACACACACACACACACACACACACACACACACACACACACAGCTGGGCGAGCTGAAATCAACCATGTTTATTCAAACTCTTCCTGCTCATCACAGAATCCCATCATGCATTTCACTCCAACGGTCTCGCCCTGTCAGAGTATAACAAGCTCTCCTCACCACACAGGAACCCACACACACACTCACATGCAAACACAGACACCGAGTCCATTCATAGACAGTGGTTCAATGTTGAATACACACCAATCGTATGACTTGAGTTTTTGACGATTTTCAACAGACACATAAATAAAAATAATCAATAATACTGAAACAGTAAACTGTGGCAGATATCAATATATAATATATATATAATAACATAACTAACAACAGGACAAGGGGAGAAAATGATTAGAGCTGCAAAGAGAGACCATATAAATGTTTTGGATGGTGATGGGAATTTTGGTTCTTTTTAGTGAGTCAGATCTTTTCGGCTCCCAAACGGCTCTTCATTTTACCACTGATACCTTTTATAATTCAAATTTAGTGCTGTATTCAAGTATTCAAAAGCAAATTTACATTTTCTAAAATCAGTAAATTGCTGTAGCCAGTTGTTTTCATTGCACTCACAGACCCTTGTAACTCTCTGAGACCACCCTGAATGCACTAAGTTGCTTGTAGAACCACTCTGCTACACAAAGCAGATAGCTATTGACTGTTGGAGGCACAGTTCTCAGGTGTCTGTGAAGGTTGTTTGTCGAGTGTAATCTACATTGCAGCTTGTGATGTTAGATTTGTGACCAGAAGCTCTAGTTTATTTGCCACTTAGTCTGCAAAGTGTATCTTATTTTGACTCAAGTCCATAAAATTTAGTTAATCTTCCTGTGATGTAATTAAAAGGCAGGTAATTATGGAAACTTGAAGAGAATTTATTCAAATATTAATAACATATACTTTAATGTCATAAAAAGGTTGTCAACACTTCTACATCCATTACTCACTTGATCCTCTACTTCATCTGGTTCATGACACTTGTATCAATACAAACCTCTGCTGACTTCTCTGCATTTTAAGCACCATGCTTGTCCACACCTTTTTCACGACCATACCTGTCATACACTGCAACTAGAAACATAACTGTAGCTTCATCCACTGTTCAACATGACTTTACACATGAATCAAATCACAATGTAAATGACATGTCATTACATCATAATTCACCTATTAAATGTATAGAACTTGAGTGGCTCTGACAGTTAGCTTTCATCTTTTGAAGTTAACTCACTTGTTCTGCACAGATACTGTCTGCGTATAGTGTGTAGTGTGTGTGTGGTGAACCAATCGTAGTACTGTCAACCCAACCAGAGAGGAGAATACTATTTGATTACTGTGTAGATCACTGACTACACTCAGCAGTGCCTGTCACATGTCCCCCATGCAGTACAGGGCTACTGTGACCACATCATGGCCCAAATGACTCCTGCATCCAGGAAGAGAATGGAGCTTTGTAAAGCTATTGTTGAGTATATGAAAGAAGTGGAACAGCTTGGACTTAGACAGCAGTCTAGATGAATTTGCATACATCAGCTTCTGTCAAGATTGTTGCATACCATCACAATACAGGTTTAACAAGGCAGTGAGAGATGATGAGGTACTCTTCAACTCTAACAGAAGTTCTCAGTAAAGGTCTCCATCTGGAAGGTTCTCAGACAGATCACCAAGCTCTCACTCCACTGATGATTAGCGCTTAGCTAACAACATATGAAATGAGTTCTACTGTAAGTTTAAAAGACAAAGGGTCGATACTGACACCGTCCCCCATGACGCCATCCACCAGCTTCAGCCCAGGCCTCTCTTTAGCTGAAACCACCACTGACTCACATAAAGTCATGATTCATAAACATCCCTGTCCACTTCATCGTCCAGCACCTTGATTCCTCAGGAATCCTGCGTGTGGATTTTAGCACTGCCAGGTTACGTCACATCTAAGGGTTCTCCCATCTGCTAATTCCCATGTCAGCACTTGTTATTCTTAATACTCCTTGACATTTTCTAATTAGTAGAGAGATCTTCTGGGACTGAGAAATGAGGCCAGTGCTGAAATGCCTTAAATCTGCATTCTTTCAAATGGCCAACGGGGGTTGACTCCACTGGATGCAAAAAAGAATAGTTTGTATTGACTGGAATGGAAATATTTCTCTCTTAATTTATGACCTTGTTAAACAGTTTCCTCAGTCTCTCATTACAAGTAGTCTTCCACACAGCATGATGTTCATTTTGTGAATTATGGTTCCATTTAGAGTAAAATAGATGATAAAGCTAAAAGGTATGAAGGGGATTTGGCTACTTTGCGATTGTTAAGTCATTCTCAGTGAGACCATGAAACGGCTCATGAAACTCAGATCAAACTATCAAACTACGCAGTGCTGATCAAATATCAATCAAGATTCTGTTCCTGCATTCAAGTCAAAACGAAGCACAACCAAAGTCACAGGACGTCACTTCAGCTCTGCGCTCACTTCTGGCTCCAAAATACCAAGATGGCCACGCACATAAAACGAAACTCAAGGCTTCAAAACATTTGTCCACAAACCAGTGGGGAATATCACTGTGAACACATGTAAACATTTGTACAATTCTTCAATATGTTGCACAGTCCTGGACAAAGTGTACATTTGTTATAAAAGTTTTTCATATTTTTCATAGTAAGTTTTCTATGTTTATGTTTCGCAGTACTTTCTTTCTCTTCTGCTGATTGTTATGCACCAAAATACCAAGACAAAGTCCTTACATGTGAGCATAAATATGAGGCTATAGACATGATTCTAATTTTCATCCTTTGAACAGGGGCATGTGTCAACATGCTTTTTTTGTGTGTTCCTACTTCCTGCTACCACAGCAAACAAAAAGGTTTTTCCTCCTTCAAACTATCCAACATTTTCTTCTGGTCTGACATTTCTTTCACGGAAAAAGCAGGAGACTTCAAACATGACCCTGGGGTGCTCCCATGTTAAAGTCCTCATTAAACAGAACACAGAGTGCTGCTTGCTTTTGCATTTTTACGCGTTTTCTCTAAAAACAGTCTGATCAGGGGGGACTAGTCGCACACCTTTACTTCAAAAGAAGCAGCTGCATCTTTACCTGCAAAATAAATGTTGTCAAATATAACGGTGTGCTATCAAATTCACAAATACGAGTAGAAAAATAATTAAATAAATTTGTTCATATCTCCAGATGACAATATGAATTCCAAAGGTGGGTTTTCATGTGACTTTTTTTAAGGGTAGAAAATGAATAACATAATTTCAGATAAAATATTCACTATTATCACTCATTATAATCTCTGTTTAACTAAGCACCTAATATCAGCTCAAGCTGACATTAGTTCCAGAAAGCAGCTGGTGTGAATAATGTATTCATGGAGAGCCGAGGGAAATCTTTCCTGAAAAAGGGGGGGGGGGGTATTTCACCAAATACCATTGAAACTTTTACTGTATGTAAACTTCCAGAGTTAGTCCAACAGATTTGAGCTGCTGCTGTTTTGTCATCCATACAATCTGTTGCGGTAATAGTCAACACGTTAATTTGACTAAGTGTCTCATTGCTATGGATTTATTCACAGTTCTGAGCTTGGCTGAAAGGCAGTGTTTTGTTGGGCCAAAGTGTTTTGGTGTGTGTGTGCATGTGTGTGCATTCTGTGTGTGTGTGCGTGTTTGTGTGTGAGAAAGGAGAAAGAGAGGCGAGGGGAATAATGTAAAAATTTGTCAAATCAGCTATCATTTACTGACACAGTGTTCCAGACACAATTAGGTAAGAGAGGTGATGTCAGCTCATGACATATGTGTGTATGGTGTGTATGTGTGTGTGTTTGTGTAACACAGCGACAGCGCAAATATTTGTTAAGCCACGTATCATCTCCTGACACCTCGTCATCTGTGTAATTAGATGATGTCTGTGTGTTTGTGTGGGAAAGTACAGTACAGTATTCTACACTGTCACAAACACACACAAATACAGGCAGGGATACATACAATACAGAATACACTACATAGACAGGCAGGTGTAGGCCCTGACCACAAGGCTGAGTCAAGAAAGAGCAGACAAGCTGCACTAAGGAAGAAGTTACCCTGCATGTTAGTAACATCCACAAAAAGTCAGAGGATTATAAACCTTGTTATACAACAGTAGGTCTGACCAAGCAATCTGATTGGTCAGCTAGACATTTAGAATGTGCACCTGACTCATCACTAAAAATATCACTCCACCGTGGGCAGATGATAACTGATGAGATTTGGAAAGAACGTCTACGAAATATACAAAAGTGTTCAGTTAACACCAGGCACAACCTGATACAATATAAAGTGCTCCATAGACTCCATTACTCGCAAGTAAAAGCCACATAAATTTTACCCAGATGTCCCACCAACATGTAACAGATGTAAATCCTCGATAGGAACTCTAGTGCATTCATTCTGGGCATGTAGTAAACTTTATTTATTTTGGAAATGTGTTTTTCAGTGTTTTTCAAAGGCTTTTGGTAAAAATCTGGCACCCAACCCTCTGGTTGCCATTCTAGGGGCCACAAGTGTCCTTTCCTCTGTTAATACGTTTAAAAAAAGAACTGTTCAATTTGGGATGGTGATCGCTAAAAAGCTGATTTTACGAGTGTGGAAAACGGACTCTGTGCCTACTTATAACCTGTGGTTGGGAGAACTGTCAAACACTTTACACCTGGAGAGACTGAGATTCTACATTGAAGATAGAGGGGATACGTTCGATAAAACTTGGGACCCAGTACTGAATTACCTTAAAAATGTGAGTCCATAGACACTGGCTATTGTACGAAACCTCACAGTGCATACAAAAGTATGATCTCGTATATGTCTACTGACCTATTTATTTTACTGTTATTATTTATTTCATGACCATGATATCATTGTAATTCTTGATGTGCAGCTTTCCTTTTTTTTTCTTATTAGTCTTTATTTTATGTGTGTATGTGTATGTGTATATGTGTATGTGTATATGTGTATGTGTGTATATATATACTGTATATATATATTGTCTTTTTTCTCTATATTGAAAATCAATAAAATAATAATATCACTCCACCATCTCCACACTGTCACATCCTGATAATATAGAACATGTAAACAAATATGAATAAGTACATTTGAACTCAAATTTAATAAAGTAATACATCTAAATTTACAATGACAGCTTTCTTTACTGATATTCTGTGTTATGGAGCTGAAGTTCTTCATTTTGGACATTTTGACTTTTGGGCTTTACAACAAGCTGTGCAGTTACTGGAAATGTTTGGATCACCCTCCATCAGCTGTGCTGGTGAGGCGCTGATACTGCACTAGCTTCAAAATAAATGTGAAGTTCACGGACTGAGGAGCCAAATCGCTTTTTCAGCAGCACGTCAGACCCGTGTATCTCCATAGAAATGGTGGTCAGAATAGATGCCAATCAAAGAAATGTTAAGAACTTCAAATAAAAATGACTGACCTGAAATAATGCCAAATTCCAAAATGTCCAGATGCTGTGATCTTTTTATTCCTTGCTGGAGTCAGCATTCAGCATTCATCTGGGGAACAATCCAAAGTTTTCCACTGAAAAACTGACCTGAAATCAGACATTCCTTCATTCTGTTTTTCATACACTCACACACACACTCTCCTGTCAGACTCTTTTTTTGGACCCCAGACAGAATTTCTCTCAATTTTTACAGTTATCTATTATGATGTTAGGTGACACCACATTTCTTGGCTGCTTGGACAGATGATTCTGTCACATGTGAGACTTCAGGATCTACTTTCTGTGAATTAGAAAACACTTAACATGAGCTGCCAGGTAACAGATTAGACAGGTTTGACTAACAAACTGTAGACAGATAGATAGCATCACATCAGTTAAGTTAAGTTACAAACAACCCATGTTACATCGGTCTCCTAAAGTTACAGACTCACCCTGTAGCTGAATTGCTGCAGCTGGTTCGTTCAATCAGAAAATCTGCTGTAGGGAATATGTAAATGTCAAAATATTGAATATTGAATATAAGATGAGCACCAGAGGCAATGCAGTGTCCAGCTGTCCAGACAAATATTTGATCTGGTGATTCAAATTTACTCACTAAATCATTTGTAATAACAGAAATGAAACAAAAAAAAAATGTCTTAAAGTGAGTGAAATTTTATGTTTTCAATTTTCTTTTTGTATATCTATATATAGATAATTATATCTAGAGAGAGGAGAGACAAACATCCCATTCACCAATATTTTTATTTGCAAAATGCAGAATTACATTACTTAATTACACAAATGTAACTAAAATTACTCAAGGTGATAAAATAATGAAGGGGCAACTGACTGCATATTTGTTTGTCTGTATACAAAAAAAGTGATATATAATGTCGTGATATAAAC
This sequence comes from Larimichthys crocea, assembly GCF_000972845.2. Taxonomy (NCBI): domain Eukaryota; kingdom Metazoa; phylum Chordata; class Actinopteri; family Sciaenidae; genus Larimichthys; species Larimichthys crocea. Next base: position 19,156,210 of record NC_040020.1, on the reverse strand, counting down.
CATGCTGTGTGACGCACACTTAAGTTTCTATTTTTGGCACGTTCATGTAACAATGAACGTAATGATTTTCATTACAGATAACAGCTGCCTGATATCTGCACTGGGATGTTGTGGTGTGTGTTCGCCTTCATTAGCATACAGATGATTTTCTGCTTGCTAATACTTGTCTCTGATCAGAAAGGAAACTTGATCGAGGCCTTTTGTTTTCAGTATTTGTGTTTGATATGTCAGACTTCACGCAAACACAGAAACACATTTTAAGCAATAACAGGAACATGAACTCCATCTTCCATATTTAGTAGAATCAATTTTATTCCAGGAGAATAATTCACAATTTTATTCCTTCACTATTAAATTGTTTTTTTCCAACACTGTACATGCTTTATACATTAAATATTTACTATTATTATTTTAATTTAATTGTAGGAAATAAGATGAGTGTCAGCTTATTTGTCACATATTGATGTGTGTATTTTATCCCAACACACACAATGTACAATATTTATTTGCGTCTCAATAATTAAGGAATGCAAAATTTGACTTCCACAAAACCACGTCATTAATAAGAGTTCTCTCAACATTTACTTTATTAAAATTACATTTGAATTCAATGAAGTGGCCTCATGTTAGATTCTGCAAATTGTAATGTCACATTAAAAGAGAAAGAATTCAAATACATAAAACACACAGGAGAGAAACAAAATGTTTTTAGGAGAAATAATAAATTGGAGTCCAAAGTGAAATCACTCGTTCATAAATTAGTGTGAAAAGTTCATTAGCGTGATCTAAATGAAAGGCTAAAATCGAATCACATAAATTGGCCACAGTGAAAATACAATAGACTTCCAGGCTGTGAAAGTCGCTGTCAAGATTCACAAAGGTTGTTGATATATAAATAACACACACACACAGTGTGTGCACACACACACAATAAATAAGGCTGCCCAACCAGAACTAACAAAGGCCCACTACGGACAGTCCTGTCAGCACAGCGAGGGAGAGATTTCGTGTGTGTGTGTGTGTGTGTGTGTGTGTGTGTGTGTGTGTGGGTGTGTGTGACCCATATGTGTGAACGTGCATGTGCATGAATACTGTATGTGTGTGTCTGTATTTGTTTTTGTGTTACTGTGTGCGGCGTCCTAAGGAATGGTAATTGTCTGCAGTGAATGTCTCTTCTGCTTGTCATAAGCTATGCTCATTTACACTCAAAATATTGGTCTGTGTGAGTGTGTGTGAGGGAGAGGGTGAGTTAAAGCAAAAGACACAATGTGTGTGTGTCATAAGCTATGCTCATTTACTCTCAAAATATTGGACTGTGAATGAGTGTGTGTGTGTGTGTGTGTGTGTGTGTGTGTGTGTGTGTGTGAGAGAGAGAGAGACAGTGCGTAAAAGTGAGTGAGTGTGTATGTCAAAATCTCATGCGTTTACACTCAAAACATCAGCTTGTGTGTGTGTGTGTCTGTGTGTATGTGTGTTACGCCGCGCTCATTTAGCCTCAGTAGCAGCAGAATGGGGAATTCCAATAATAATCATAAAACCTACTTTATTTTCTCTGTTTGAGGTGAGACGACTGCCTTTTCCCCTAGCCGCCACTTTCCAACTGGCTCAGCCAATCAACCCATACGCATGCACACACACACTCACACACACACTCACACACAGACAAACCCTCTCGTGTGCAGTTCTGCAAGCCAGGGCGATCGTCAGAGTTATTACATGGAGTGTTGTCTGCCTTGTTACATTTTCACTTTATGAGCTGAGAGCCTTCCACAGTCCCTCAATACTTAGCATAGACAGCAACTTAAGCAGTGTGTGTATGTGTATGTGTGTGTGTGTGTGTGTGTGTGTGTGTGTGTGTGTGTGTGTCAGTGTGTGTATGGCTGCTGTTTTCTTTTTATCAGCAGATAGGCCACTGGGTCCCCCACTACTTAGCAAACCCAACTATTTAATAAGCACAGCAGGCGGATATGTGTGTGTGTGTGTGTGCATTTGAGTGTGTGAGAGAGAGACAGGATCTATGATCATAATCATAAGGACACACTGAAGTTATGTGTATATCATAGAAAGCACATTGATTTAATGGATTCCAGCTTTTGTCATGTCAGAGAAGGAACAGATAAGTTCAGGTAGTCAGTGACAGGTAGATGAGGTATAGATGCTATGGGTAGCTGCTATTTTGTGTCAAAAGTGCAAAAAAATGAAATATTGTTCTTGATATTTGGTGATCCACGCACATGAGCCCACTTGCAAACAGTGTGTATTGTTTTAGTCACTAAAGATGTTTGTTTCTTCTTCTGCAGTTTGCCGTTAAAACAAATATTCTCCATTTCCACCTCTTTACTCTGCTAAATGTTTACAGAAATATCATTTGTGTTTGCTTGTCCTAAAGGTGACATTTTAACTTAATGAAACAACTTATTAGATTTAAAATCACCCACAATCAATAACATGGGTTTTTAAATATTCGTACACACACATAACTGCCATAACTGTTTTGAAACTTCAGACTGAAAAAAGTGATTGCATAAATGTCATGATGTACCTCATTAATCCAAAGAAATGTCAGAGGTCTCAACTGCTGCTTGAAAATGGTTTACATATGTTTACTCTCACACACACACACACACACACACACACACACACACACACACACAGTGTGACAACATGCGCTGAACTCTATATGTGAAACTAGTCTTAACAGCTTGTCTTAACATTCTCATTGAGTGTCCTTTCAGAGAGACAGAGAGAACACACACATTCAGAGTTCATGTTCAACATTGTTATTGACACTGCTTGAGGATGGCTAATGAGAATGGAGCCGTTGGAGTCTGAGAGCTCTGGACAGCCAGATGGACTGTGTGCCTTGTGAGACGAGGAAAGCCTGATTTAAGCCATCACGGGACACCAGTACTCTCAACTGAAACCAGACTGTGCCGTACCCTGGCAGCTTTTAATGCAGCTTTTGCAGCCATATGGGAGAATTCAATTCTCCCACACCACCCTGAGGTGCTTTCTTAGGTCCGATATCATGTAATAATCATAACAATAATAAAACCATATTGACTGTCTGCGGTCAGGGAGGAACTTCCATTAAATCAAAGATGGAGCATGGTGACCAGAACACATCTGATTTTTATCAGAGAGCAGTATCCAAGCACAATGTACCCGTTTGTTCATTTTGGGGATGTATTGCTTTATTCCTGTCTGCTCGGTGTGTATATATGGCTGTAAGCGTGTGTCTTTAACTATCTGTGTCAGGGCGAGAAATATCCTAATGAGTATAATAGGGCTGTTATATTTTTAATAAACACAGCAGGCAGCTGTAGTCTGCTGAGGCTCATACCTAAATGGATGGAGAGACTGTCAATGACTCACCATGGTACACTTACTGCTGATTACAGAAACGCAGCACTAGCTGTGCATATGGACTCTGTGTCAGTGTGTGTGTGTGTGTGTGTGTGTGCGTATGCGTGTTTGTCTGCATGAAGCCCTTTTTCTGCAAGAAAACTATGTGTGTCTGTGCTTTTGTGTGTCTACTTATGAGTTACAGTTTTTCATTAGCACACAATAATATGTGTGTGTCTGGTTGAGTATACACAGACACTTTCTCATCCAAAACTTCAAAGCTGTGCGTGCAGTCCATGTATGTGTGTGCATCCCATTACTTCACTCTCTGTTGACTAAATGAAACCCCGTCTTGGCAATTTCTCCCCCTCAGCACCCATTCACTCTCCCAGTTCGACCTGCACAATATTAAAAATCTCCCTTACTCCCAGCACGCCAGCGAGGCTCGCCGACTCACACGTCTCAAAACATGCTTTTTCCTGTCTGCGTGACGTCTTTATGTCTGTCAAACAATATCAGGTGGAGTCTCGAGTGTAAAATGATCAAAGCATTGAAGTTTTTACCTCTGTTGTCTTCCAGCAGAACACGTTATGAAGATGAACCAGGGAGACATAAAGAAGAGTGTTCTTTCTTTTCAATGATCAATAAGAGTTTGGTTCTTAATCAAGTTATATTAAATCTCCATCATTTCATACTGCCTAAATTCCAATTACTAAGTTAGTACTACCTTAATGAAGTCAAACCACTGCACAGAATTCAGCTAGTGTTCATATTCATTTACTTCAAATGCAGCCCATGTTTACATTAATATTGCTCATATTATTTTATCATTAACTGTAGCAGCGGTAGCACAGAACAACACATTAAAGACTACAGATTGCATATTAAATTAAATGCTAATAGAACTAAATATTGCACATATTATATTACAAGCACACAATGTATTATCTAAACATTGATGTAGATTATTAATATAGATCGTTTTCAGTGTCTGCATGTGAACTTTTTCCTGCATTCTGTAAAAGAACATTCAAATCATGCCACATTAATAATAATATTTCTTATCATTAAAAAAAAAGAATCAGGTCATTGTCAGATACAAAGTGTTTATTATGAAATAATGAATTTTTATATGAAAGATTTTCATTCTCATACTTTTTTTATTTTTAACATAAAACAAAATGAGAAACTCAATTGTTATGATCTATGTAAACCATGTACTTAGATACTATTTACTGCATATAGCATCCCACTAAAATTAATACATCTTTATTGTTGTTAAATGTATGTACATTTTTAGGTCAGTTTAAATGAGGAAATTGATACTAAATTTATCAACAAGAAAATTCATTAATGTGTGAAACATACAATGAACATAAAGAATCTGAATCACCAGCATACATACACTTTGGTGTTGTTAAAAATATAGTAACATTGTAAGACCAGCTTTTTCTGTCCTCAGCTTCATAGAAGTCAAATACATAACTAATGGTTATTTGGCTTGTATTTAAATTTACAGTAATATATGTTTGTATATGTATACCTGTAAAGAAAGTCAAATAAACAAAAGATGATTCATTTCAGGCTCCGTGTTTTATCAACTCAATGCTTCCTTCCTTCATTTCATTTCCATGTCCGCGATAAGCTCATCGTCCTCATTTGAATTTGAATGAACAAATTGCTTTGACTTTGTGTTATTAGAGTGAATTAAGCCAGGCTCACCTCTGAACACTTGATTCTTCATATTTCATTCCAGTAAACACCACACACACACACACACACACACACACACACACACACACACACACACACACACACAAACACACACACACACATTTCAGATTTCAGCCTCTGTTCTTTTATGATAATCAGGGCTTTCATTATTGTCTGTGATTCTATTTAACGATGTGGGAGTCTCTTATTCACACTTTGCGTCTGCACCACAGAGACTGCATTCAGTCAGGTTCCAGTTAAAGGTCAGCGTTAGGCTCTGTAATGTCTCAACCTTTTACAAGTGAAGGTCCAAACATATATTACTATAAATATGAATAACTTTGATTTACTCATGGAATTTCTATGAAGCTGAGGACAGATGAAGCTGGTCTAAGGAACAAAGATCTATATGTTTGTGCTGTTATTGTTGTAAAATTACAATGTTGCAGTATTTTTAATCCACACCTATAAAAACAGTTTGAGAAAAGTGTTGCAAAGATTTACCCGGTGTCTTCTGGATTTTTTTTTTTTATTTTTTTTTTTTACAGTTAATTGGTCATTTTATGACATCTTTGCTGGAAAAGTTGCATGAAATTACATCTGCTTTAAATACCGATTTGATTTCCATGGGCTTGCACCAGAATTTGGCTCACTAATTAAACAGGGTGAGGAAAGGTGAGTGAAGCAATCACATCAAATATACGGCTAGTGACTGTCAAAAAACTGGAAGGCAACCACAGAAAACAGCAACACGTGCAGGTGTTTGTGCGAGTTTGAAAGCTATTGAGTGAGCTCAGAACATTCTGGCTGCAAGCAACCTGCAACTCAAGATTGGATTCTGAGCATTAATAGACAAAGTCAAACAACTGAGAGCAAAGTTTGAAATTTAAAATGATGTCCTCAACAGCTGGATGCAACTGTTTTCGCAGCTTCTGGGCACTAAAGGACACATCTGGCCTCTGCTAGAAAAGATGGACTTTCAGGTTACTCAGTTTGTTTCTGTCTGTGGATGATTGAGAGACTTACAGATATTACTTAGAATATAAAAATGGTCAAACAAGATTTGACCCTATCCCCTTCATTCAGTTTGAATTTGTGCGTGACGGATAGAAAATCTGACAACAAAGGAGCCTGACCACACAATTAGACACTATTACTTTGCGAGAAAAGTTCTCTCCTGCTGGTCAAATGTGAACATGTAATTTTCTGCTTTTGTCACACTACTGCCCTTCATTAACTCGCAGGCCCTCGATAATCACCTGATATCATTGTTGTTAAGACAGTCAATAATGTTGACCACACGTTTACAAAATGAGCACACGTCTTCATTCCAAACCGTGTAAAAGAAAATGAAATCCATTCACAGAGGAGCCACACAGAATCCCAGTGACCCAAACACTGCCTCAGATGACATCATAGTGAATCCCAGAGGATGAATCTCATTTCTAAATATTGTGAAGCCATTCAGATAACACGCAAAAATAGACATGTGAAGACATGTGTAAAAGTTCAATGAAAGGACATTTAAAATCTGAGACAAAGTTTGACACACTGCCATGTCACTTTTTACATCATATTAAATCAAAAGATTGATTCTGATACACAGACACTCTGTCAACTTAAATATAAGCCAACTTGTATCACGCCAGTGTGTGTACTCTGCACACCAGTTCACTGTGGCACCAGTCACGTGCACTTTGATTATGGTTAGATTTAGGAAAATGTCGACACAGACCCGATATCCACTAAGACTGGGCTGAGCTCATTTCCAAACTTTGACATTTGGAGGGTGTTGTTAACTATGCTGGCAGTCAAAACACTCATATAGCCATATAGCCATATTCAACACACAAATATTGTATATATATATATATATATATATTACATTCGTATAATTTTTCTTTGTTGTTGTTGCATGCTTTAATGTTTAATAAGCCATAAAGAAAACATGTTTATGGAGTGTGATTGTAGGTCAGCTCAATATATAAAAGCAGTGGAGTTGAATAAAATCCTGGTTTTCAACAGTTTAATTTAGTTGTGTTAAAAAATGACTCCTGTGGGTCCGGAGAGGTGAATAACTATTCTGGAAATTCTCAGAGAGTGTTATTAATTCCACAGATAGGAATGCAATTATTCTTCACATTTTTACAGTTTAACCAATTATCAGTAATAACTCGTCTAATGTGAAAATGTTCCAGCAAGTGTAATGCTGGGTGAAGACGATGAACATGAGAAAAGTCTTGACAAAACAGAACTAAAAAATGATGTAGGAATATTTGAATGTTTGAGTGGATTTAGCTGTTTGACTAATGCTCATTAAATAATGCTCATTATGGGATACATCTCTTACACCAAATATATCAGAGTGCATTTTCTGGTAGCTCGCCTGGTGTGTATGGCTCATGTACAAGGTCTCAGTCCTTAGCGGCCCGGGCTCAGCCCTAACCTACAGCCCTTTACTGTGTGTCATCCCCTCTAACTCTCTGCCCCCTTTCCAGTCTCTCGGGCTGTCTCTGTCTCTGTCTGAAATGTTTCATTCATCGTTTTCTGTTGCATAAAGTCACTTTAGAGCTACTCGAAGAGCTCAGAAGTAAGGAAGGGTTCAGATAGTGATGGAAAATCCTCTTCTGACCATGCTCAGTGGTGTGGAACACATTTACAGCAATATGATGAACATTCCTTTTGTTTGGCACTGCTCCTCTACACACTCATACACACACATGCACACACGATTTGATTTCAAATCTATACACCTGTGTGTAAGATCAACAGGAAGGAAGGTGAAAGCAGAGTGCAGTGGAGAGGAGAGAGAGAGAAAAAAGTGGACAGGTGTAGAGAGAAACAAAATGGTGGATGAAGAGAAAGTTGACAGGAAGTTCAAGGAAAAGTTTTTAGAGATGGTCGGGGGAAGCGGAAGTAAAGAGAGAAATGATACAAAGGAATGAGAGAGAAGGAAGGAAGGAAGGAAGGAAGGCAACTTCAAACAATGATGACAGTCCTGATGATCAGGCTCTTTTCTGAAACTGAAGTTTTGATTTTTGATTTTTTTTTTAAGTCAGAATATAACATGACGCTCAGTGAGTATGAGCTCTCCTCTGGCACAGTGCGTGGTCTCCTGGTCAGCTGTCTCATCTTCGGTTCAACAAGGGTTAAAGAGAGAGAGAGAGAGAGAGAGAGAGAGAGAGAAAGAGAGAGAGTGAGAGAGATAGAGCAGCCTTCATAACGACACTACACTCCCTCTCTGTTATCCTCCAGACTAGATCCAGATACCGACAGGCTCGCGCTCCCCCCGGTAATTCACACACACAGTCGCTGATACACACACACACATTCTCTGCCTCTGCCTCCACCTCTCTCCTTTTTTTATTTTTTTATTTTGCACACACACACGCACACGCACGCACACACGCACACGCCGGTGGAGGAGAAGAGGAGCGGAGCGTGGCGGATCACGGGGCGCAGCAGAGCATCTGGTCTCCCGTTGAAGCGGAGAAACACCGGAGAGGAGCAGGCGGAGAGGAGCTGCACACGGTAAGGACTTTTATGGAGATGAATGGCTCCGCTGGATGCTCTGAGGGCTCGTGGAGGTTTGAGTGTGCGCGCGTGCGTGCGTGTGTGAGAAGTTGTCAGTTGAGGATGGTGGTGGAAGCATCGCTGGCTTCATGGCAGTAATTGGACGCGGATGTCCACTTCTCATTGGCTGTTGTTAATTGGGAAGCAGGCTGAAGCAGCGGGTCAGAGGGTGCGTGGTCAGCTGCTGCACAGCTGATCAGGGATCTGGCAGATGGTCCTTGAGGAAAGTGGTGATGCTCACTGTTGCACACTCTCAGCAAAGTTTTCTGCAGCTGTTATCTGTGAAACGTCTGCACGCAGGCGAGGGGACCCTGTGTGAAGTGATGAAATGACTTGATTTGATAAAGCTCATCAGTCATGGAGGCTCTGCTGATGCCCTCTCTCATCTTGCTGCATCATGAATCCAGACATCATTTCAGTTTGATCGTCTGCATGGACATTAGTCTCTGCTGAAGTGGTAGAAAAAAGTTTTGCACTTCTTCTCTCACTTCACTTCCAACTTGGTCCAAAGAACACACTGAGTTAGCAACAGGTGTGCTAACTGAAACTGAGCCTGTGATGGGCGTCGATCAGAAGAACACACTGCAAACCCTGGGAGATGTTACACAAACAGAGCGAGCGCTCTCTTCATAGTTCATCATTTTCAACTTTCAGAAGTTCGACTTTAATTGCAAAATGATCAGTGTAGTTACTTCTTTTTATATCAAACCATGTTAATAACCTTTATCAGTTTATAATGCCACTGTACACAAGTGCTTAAAGGACATAGGTGTTGCCTAAGGGCACTGCGGCAGGGTGACTGACCGATTCCGTCATGCTGTTAAACACATTTGTCCATTTATTGTTGACTGATTTAAAGATGTTGAAATGTGTTTATAATGTTGAGTTATTGTAAAAAGGTTGTGACGTGCTCAGGTGCACTTGTTGAAGGGTTGAAGATGTTGGATATTGTTGTCAAAGGACATGATGAGGTATATTTGTGGCTGCTGGAGACTTCAGTATATAGTTTTAGTTTAATGGCTTGACGTTTTTTTAACAATAATAATATTCAATCCAACATAAAAAGAGCGGCTTAATGTCTGTTTAGTCAATAAATCCAAGAAACAGAAACTGATATTGCAGTCAGACGAACATTGTTTACTGTATTTGCTGTTGTGCATCCATACGTGTATAATATGAAATACAGTCCAACTATAAAAAACAACTTTGTATTCCTATCAGCCTGAGGGTGATCATCAGTTCTTTATCAGTCAATATGTTAATTCAGAGTTCATAATGAAGAAACTCCATATGATGCAATAACAAGAAAAATGATAATGAGCTGCTGGTCTGCAGAACAATTGATATCTGGCCACGTAGCAGGCCTCAATGCTCATGTTTATTTTTATTTTTATACAATTTATAGAATTATGGTATTCCTCTAAACAAACTCCTGTTTGTGAAAATTTCATTTCAGATTATAGATCATAAACGAAACTGAGGCCGCCGATAATAAATTCAATATCACACTATCAAATGCTTTTCCCCTCACAGGACATCAATACTGCTGAAATGAATGATCTGTGCTGAATATTCATTCAACTGTGATGTGTAATTATTACATTCTCTAATTAATCTCAGATGAAGTTTTACAGTTACTAGAGTCATATGGACTCTGACTGACGACTGAGATATTTGATGTCATTTATCAATCTGTGCTACCATCTAATTGAGTTACAGACAATTATTAGAATCACAAATGAGATACAAGGAGTCTCGTTACCATGATAACTCGGGCTGAATGCTTCATCACTCATGTTTATCCAGCACGTTGCTCCCAATGTCGAGTTCACCTTTCATGGTTTTCACATAAAATGTCCTCGATGAGCTCTAAATTCAAACCAAAACACCAAAACACGTTTACGTACTTGTAAATATGAAGCTGATGTTCCAAACCCAAAATAGCTTCAAATACAAATAGATAAACTGACACCATGTTCATTCCTTCATGACCTTTTTGCGATGTGGCATTTCCTTACAGCTCAGTCCCATAGAGGACTTCTTCTCCTCATGGAGGTGCACAGTTTGACCATCAGCCACATGATCACACGTTTTCTTGGACACAGTAAATGCTGGATGTCTGGACATATCTGTGGAAGATTGTCAGTAATGGATCAGTCATGGAGAGAGCTGATAACTGATGGTTGGTTAGACAGGGTTAGTCCATTACTACTTTTCATTCTGTGCATTTGGAATTACTCTGCAGTGTATTGAAGCATGTTGCACCCTTTCTGATTCCTTCCTGAGACATTTTGGTTGTAATGGTGTCTTCATTACATTACAAGGACAATACGATTCCTGCTGTTAGTGATTCTCATGGTCAGTAGTAACAGTGGTCAGTAGTGTTGTTGTCAGTGTTCTGTTTCTGCATGGCGGTAAAGAGAGCTGTTTTTGGAAAAGTGAACTCGGTATAGAGAAATGTGAAAAACTGTTATAAATGATCAGTAACATGACAGAGTGACATATATTATTTTCTATTGGCTTTCTCACTCTGAACAGAATATTTAGTTGAATTTTTTTTTTTTTGCTCTTTTATACATTTTTTTTTTCATTTGTGTCCAGACATTTTTTCCCTCTTGTGGAAATGTAGCAGAAGGATAATTATTAGACTACGCTGTGATGATTATTCTTGTTACTTTGGACAAATATGCTTCAGTTCCAGGATTACTAATAATTTTTAAGCAGTTAATAGTCGAGAGTCTGTGCTCACAGCAAGACAGAGCAAATATTTGATGCTAGAATGACCACAACGCCGCACTGCTGTGGAAAAAAGGAAGCAGCACGCCGTGGAGAGTTTTCAGTGAAAGGTTGCTGTTGATAACAGCCTGCACTCGACTGAAGTGATCAGCTGTCAGATTGACAGATCTGGAAATGTCACAAGATTCTGCTGCTCTAAATGAATATCGTGTTGTAGCGACGAATCGGTTGGGCCGCTCATGTAAAACAAACTAATGTGAGTTTAGATTCATTTGTGTTTTGGCCTCGGAAGGATTAAACAGACTGAAAGTGGACTGAAACAACCCCGGCAGATGAAGCAGGATGTGTTCACAGCGAGATTACAATCCACATTAAGAAATCCTGGAATTTATAATAAAGTGTGTTTATGGTTTGTTGGTTTCTCGGGGATCCTCTTCGGATTTTCCTTTCAATATTTTGGCTAAATAAATTATTCTCCAAAAGGGGGTCATAAAGTAAAACACAAATTTGTTCATTAAATTATACTATCTACTCACCACATTTATTACATTAGTCATTACTTTATATTATGAATTTTACGAAGCTGTGCTCTATAATCACAATTGTAAATGGAAAACATAACTGCATAAACTGCATTCATATTTTACATTTCATTCACATTCATGTCCGACACAGTACGTTCACACGTGCAGCCTCATAGGTGAGCAGGTTTCATAGTTTATTGAGAGATCACATTGGACACACTCCTGACACACAGCCCTGCAGGCTGATGTGCACGCATTGCTCAAATTTACCTTTGTCCATAATTTAACAGGAATAGAATGTCAAACACTTTGAGAAAAAACTCTTCAAATCATTTATGTTAAAAGTAAATTATTACTTACAAAACCATCCTATAATATTTGTCCACCTTCCAGGTGCCCATTGGCTTCCATTCTTTGGTGCGCTGAATTTGTAGAAACGTAACGCTTCCTTGGGATCGTGATGCCATTGTGAATGGTGCAACACAGCATTAACTTTGCAAACAGACAGACTGTTCCAGTGAATCTGTAATCACAACTACCACAAATTATTATTATTATTATTGTGTATATATATATATATAATAATAATAATTATTATTATTGTTATTATCATTATTATTATTATGACAGCAGGCACAATGTCGCTCGTTGAATAACCAAGCACATGCAAATTTCCAGACTCCCTCAGACACTGGAAGGTCTTTTGCTCAGTCTTTTGTTCTGAAAGTGAAATTCTCCAAAAGACTTCTTCAGTTTTATGACTTTGATTTTGAAAATACAGAATAGTTTCTGGGGAAGGAAATGTTCTGTGCAAATTACAAAAGTAAAATAGAAGTTTTAACATATTATTTTCCTTTCCTCTCCTTCAGTGTGCGTGCATGCGTGTGTGTGCTCCAAAATTACTAGATTCTTTAACTTCTTAACTTTTTACTTTTTTGAGGGTGAAATCCAAGCATAAAAAAATAAATAAATAAAGATGCCATTTGATCATTGAGTGCCTATAGCTCTTAGAGTTTTCCTTCAAGGACGTCGGCATCCAGCGCACATCCATGATGCAAATGACACAGTTTTAAATGAATGAGAGATGGCTGCCATGATTTGTGAATACTGATAAAGTTATTAATATAAATGCAGGAGCGCTATCCTATTCATTTCCTGTTGTAAAGGGGATTCAGGCAGTGAACCCTGAAGTCATAAGTCTTTGACTCCACACTGGGACCGAAAGACCGAAAGACTGATAGAGGGAAGGAGAGACACACAGATTTCAGTCAGTGTAGTTGCGTCATGTGATCAGCCATAAAAATTTACAAGATGAAATTGAAAATGAATTTTACCTGCATCAAGTGCCAATACTCCTCCAAAACATTTTTGATGGAACACTTGCACTACCCCACACCAAAATCCAAAGTCCAGGCTCCAGGATGTCAGGTTTTGATTGGTGTTACAGCCTTTCCATTCCAGAATGTGTCAAACTGTGTGGAACACGCTGATGAAGTGGCTCAGAAGTCAGTAGAAATCAGAGACACACACAGTTTTTACAATATGAGATTCATGTTGTTGTTTTTTATTTTTCATTTTTATTTTGTGTCAGCCACGGATGGATTCAGATTCTTCTCCTTCATCATATGTGTAACACAATATCCTTGTCGCTGTATTCTTTTAGAAAGAAGTAAATGCTAACACTAATATCAGGCCTGCAGTAACACTCAGAAAATGACTGCATGGTTTGAATGCTGTCTTCAGTTTTTAGAACAAAGACGTCACCTGATGAATTAACGATGACAATAATAGTAGCACCCATAGACCTCTGCTGTAAGTGTGTGACAGTGAGCCTGACTGACAGTCAGCAACAGTGATCTATGAACCAGATGTATTAGCCAGCTCAGCTGTGGCAGCGTGTTGGTCACTTCGATGCTGAAAAGTGTGGTATTTTTACATTGTACTATATGTCAGCAATTAATACAAAAATCACTGTGACTTTAATAAGGCAGATTTGTACAGTGTTATTTTTCCTTTTTTGGTGCACATGTTGACCACAGATATGTTCGTTCACTGGATTCTTTGTCACCTCACACTAGATTCTGATGAAACCTTGGAGCAGTTATTTGCTGACATGGGAGTGGAAACAAAAATAAAACAAAATGAAGGTTTCATTTGCAAAAACAGATTTGATTTATTTTTGGTTGGGTTTGTTTTGTGTGTGTTTTTGGTGCACTCTGAGGAATACCAATCAAACTGGTGTTGTCTTGTTTTGATGAGATATCTCAATCTCAAATGTTTTATTTTCACAAATCAGGTTTTTTTATTGTGCACTCAGGAGGATATCAATCAAACTGCTGCTGGTTTATTCATTTTAAGAATGCTGTTTATCAGTTTGTGCAAATGAACTCCTCAACCATACCTCTGCAACACACAATTAAATTTCCTGCTTTTATATATTTATTTATATTTGCAATTTCCATGCACACACACACACACACACACACACACACACACACACACACATACAGACGCACACTGTCAGGCAGTCAGGCACCATGTACGGTGGAAGGGTAGGAGAAATTTGGAGTTCAGTTTTTTTGCCCAAAAACACACATTTGAAGTGTGATGAATGGATGACGGCTCTTCCTCCTGAGCCACCGCAACCAAAATTCTGTTTATTTTTTTCTGATTTTGCAGTTCTTGAAACCTCTCGATGAAATTCTTGGCTGGCTGAATTGCTCACTGCTCATAGATGTATGCAGGCTGTGATGAGGAAGTGTGTGGTTAGAAGCCTTTAAGTGACTGAATAACACTAATTTCTCATGTTTCTCTGCGCTAAACAAATAGAGTTGACCTTGAGTCAAATCAATAATAATTCAGAGCTTCGACCTGGATTCAGCCGCTGTCTGTTTCACACATGGAGCAGATGGGACTGCATGAATACTAAATACTGTCTCGTCGAGTGCAGACAGGAATGTTAGGAGGTAAGACCAAACATCCAAATAATGGACTCAAACCTATGCATGTCAGGATGTGCTGAGAAATATAAACAACACTGAGTTATCACCAGTGATGTGTGCAAAGCTTGACATATTGTAAAAATAATGAAGCAGGGAATCCATGGATTTCTTCAGTTACTGGTCACACTCTAGTTAAAGTCTTCTTTAACACGCATTCAAAGTGAGTCTTGGTGTTTCCCCTGATAAAACAGAGCAGCCGTTTTATCAGTAGATGATTCTCCCTGGAGTCACAAACAAGCTGGATGTTTGATGACAACAGTGGTGTCCAGAAATCTGCTGCACAACTAGACTAGTATACAGTCTGAGCTGCTGGCAGACGAGGGCTGGTTGAGCAGCTTCTGTGAAAAACACACATGCAGTTACAGTTCCCAAACTTCTAATGAAGCTGTTTCCATCTCAATAGGAAGTTTTTATCAGTTTGAAAATGTGAATTACTTAAAGGGCTATTCAGCAACTTTTTGACCATTTAATTTTAAATTGACATATAACTACAAAATAAGTGAGAAATATTTAAAGAATCGACCTGTTCTACTAATATTGTTTACACACACACACACACACACACACACACACACACACACACACACACACACATACACAACACTATGAGAAATCCACAGACTAGAAATAAAAATGGAGGCAGTTTGTGTGACATCACCCACAGGTTTGTGAAGAGCTCAGTGTGGCGGCTCTGGCAACTGCCATCTTGTCATTCCTGACTCCGCCAGATGCTGGCTAATCCAAAACTGGGCAGAGAGGTGGAGCTGAGGCAGGCCACCTGTGATGGCACCCACCAATCAAAGCATCCACACTCTTAATCCTGCATAACTTTAAGCCTTAATATAATGTGAACATGTGAGTTGTATATAAATTCACCCTCAGTACAGTTGTCATGAACGGGGAAATTAGCTACAGAGACCAAAACTGTTTTGTTGTACCAGGCTGTAAACATGTTTATTTCTGCTGTGAAGTTGGACATTTCAACATGGGGACTTATGGAGACTGACTCAAGTGTAAATTTGAGAAAGTGCTGTTTTAACCTGCAATAACACAACTCCTGACTTCCTGAAATACACACTAGTGTTTTTCTGGAATGCACTGTGCTTTGAAATTCTACCATGTTTAGTAATGTGAAATGTTTCACCCATTTTACTGATGAGCATCATGGGAAATACACAAATAGTGCAGCTCACAATGTGTCCACACATGTCAATACATGCACACGTATCCTGTGTAAAATGACAACATAATATCTTTTATTTAGACTTTGCACTAATATTTGCCAAGTGTATAGTCAGCATACTATCACCGAATTATATAAATAATAAGAGGCTGAAGGAGAGACAGAAATGGAAAATGTGAAACTATAGAGTAGATATGAGAAAAGTCGGTGTCGGTGTAGACTGAGAGAATATATTCAAAGAGAGATAGAGAGAGAGAGAGAGAGAGAGGATGGGTGAATGAAGGAGAGAGAGGTCCTGGCAGCCATGTCTTATTCATTGTCAGGTCACTGGCACGGGGACCCACACTGCTAAATTATGAAAAACACAGTGATGGAACAAGACATGACGGACACACACACACACACACACACACACACACACACACACACACACACACACACACACACACACACACACACACACTCTGCAATGAATATCCATCATACCGAGTAATCTGATCCAGGAGTTAGACATAAAAATAATCTATCTGGCAGTGGCAGTAAGATTATTCAACTTTAAGAATGTTGTTGTATTTTATTTTCGTACGTGTCTCTCTTATTCAACTGACAGTGAAGTGTAAGCAGTCTACTCAACAGGGGACAAAAACAATCCCCCTCTCAAATGTGTTCTGTGCAAACTCGTGCGCAGAGACTTCGGTTAACAGTCATTTCCATGAAACAGTGTGTGGAACATCTTTTTCACTGGTCAGTCAGTCTTCTGACAAGCTGAGTGTGCTGCTTTTACAGGACACGCTGTCACTGCCTAACTCCAAAATGTAAAAAAGAAAGAAATAAAAATACATAATGAACCAAAAAATGGATTTAACAGTTAAATACAGACACATTTTTGACAAAGTAATTTTTTGAATATCTGCAATAATATTAATTAGATGAAACAATATATATATAATAATATATAAAATCTAATAAAAATAAGTTAAGATGTTAATTGGTGCCTCTAAATTGCCCATAAGTGTGACTGTGAGCATGAGTGGTTGTTTGTCTCTATGTGTCAGCCCTGTGATGAACTGGTGAATCTCCCACAGTGCCAGCTGGGATCGGCTCCATCCCCTCGTAACCCTGATAAGGATGAGTAGCCATAGATAATGGAAGTAATAACAATTTATAAAAATAAGTTTGATCAATTCATTTTATTTCTTAATTCACAGTGTCATATTTTACACAATTCATTCATATTATTATTTATTCCAGAGCTACTTATTAATTGATTTAATATTGAACATTCAGGATTGCCGTATCTCAGTGTGTCTCTCTCAGTCTGTTTGAACATGCACACATGCATCCCCCATGACTGAATTCATGTCCAGCTCACAATATAACAGCAGCCCCTCCAGTATGGTTATTGATTTTCATCCATGGCCTCATGTCCCCCCCACAACACACACACACACACACACACACAAACACACAGATGTAGGGATTCATGTTTTACCTCTCAGACATGTGCTGGAAATCCCCTACAGACATGGTTTTGAAATTTTCAGGTGAACCTCTGAGGTCTTTTGGGTGAAAGCAACTTTTAACTTAGAGACAGCGTTTGACATTTCTGCCAGGTTTATTGACGTGTTGGTGTTTGTGATGCTCCTGAGACCCTGCAAGTCATTCTCATCTAGCTGAGAAATTTTTTTTTGTAGATGTTCCTCATCCCTCTTTGTTCTTGGTGTGTATTTTGTATTTTGGACATTTTACTCAATATTTAACATGCAGCCCTTTAGCTCTTAAATCTCAATTTCCTTTAATTTTGAGTAGTATTTTTTGTGTTTTCCGACATTATAAAGCTGCTCATTTCAAAGTTGGCCTACGTTATGGTAAGTTAAGCAATTTAATTATGTAGTTCAGTCGCTCACTATTAAGAAAACATGTCCAGCATCAGACCTTTTCTTTCTAATGTCTGTGGAGAGGAGTGTCAGTGTGGATCTGTTGTTGCAGGACAGTTTGGACAGAATTAGTGTAAAGTATTTTTATCTTGAAGATAAACAAAATCTATAACTAAGTCCAATTTTCTAGAGCAGCCAAGAAATGTGGATCATTTGTAAAGCTGAACTACAGACACATCTGCTTATTTTCATTTGTGGATAATTGAAATCGCTGGTTCTTGTTTATTTTCTGTGCTTTTTGCATTCATTCACTCAGCATGTTGGAGTTGCAGTGTTTTAAAATAGCACTACCGGCACGCCTGAAGCCAAACAGAAAATGAATTCATCTGCTATGACATAAAAATGAATAATAGGAATGTTTGGAGCCAACCAAGGATTAGGGTCGAGCCGATCCAGGTTAATTTTCGGTGGATCTGTATTGACTCGATCCCAATCCTGTTAATTGGCTTGAGACATTGCTTTCATTCACTTTCATCTCAGGGCCAGTAACATGACAACAGGAGACAAAAATAATCAATCCAACACCTGTGCAATCCTGTGTAATGTAGCATCCAGTGCAGTAAACATATGACTTTTCAATTTTCAATTTTTGTACACTCATAGTAGATCAATTAATAGTGCTTGAAGTGCTTTCCAATCATTTGTCCAGATATATATTTTTTAGTCTTAATTATTTAAATGTCAGGGACCATGTGTGTACTAGTTGCAGATAAACTTTAGAGTTGCTCTCTCCATGTACAGGGAACTGCTCCTGTAGCTGCAAAAACTCTCAACTAACTAAATGTCCACAGTTTAGAATGGTACTAGCCACTAAGCAAAAGAAATTGTGCCTCTTCCGGTATTCCTATAAATACCCTCCTTCTCTTTTGCTCTTTACCAATTTTGTGCCAGAACAAGAAACCTAACAACATTGCCACATTGGACAGAATTGGACAATGGACAGAATTAGGAATATTAACTCTGTAACTCTGGCCAATCACACCATTTCCTCTATGGTCCGTGTGCTAGCCGGTTCAGCACTCCTTCAATATTGAAGATCACTGTAATTCATCCAATGATATTTCCGTGCCTCCAGTCCACCTCCTTCATCAAAACATAGAGGAAGAGAAACTTAAGGTCAGTCCCTAGTCATCCCTGCACTTTTCCAACTCTATTCTGACTTCTAGGAAAACTCCAGCCTGCCAGCATCTCCCTGACTTATTTGGCCTAACAACATGCAGACGCTTGAAGCATCACCTTATTGGGCCCAACAACCAGCCTTCATCCAAAATGTCCAACTGGACTGTGCCAAAAAACATTGAGACATGCAAGGAAAATCTTTTAACACTCTTATGCCAGCTCACAATACCCAAAATTCTGTCAGTATCATATCATTTCTGGACGATGTCACCACGCATACCAGAGCTACATTCAGTCGCTATGATGTCAGGCCTCCACTAAAGGGACAGGGGAAGAAGAAAGCCAACACCAAAAGAGAAAAACAAAGTCATCAGCCAGAACAAAAAACACAGGCTCAGATGGAGCAGTCAGCACTGGAATTCTTCTCATCAAGTTTTTCAGCATCAACACCACCTACATTATACAGGGAAAACAACACTAGGACTGTAGGGTCACCTGCCACCCAGCCAACCTTAGCAGGGGAAGCTAGCACCAACAGTGCTCCCTGCTGCCCACATCCATTAACCTCAGAAGCTGGCTTTAGTAGGGGCTTTTGGCAGGTAATGGTTTCTGCCAATACCATATCCATTCTGTCACTGAAACTGCTGCCCAGCTCCAGCATTTCAATGAAGATAAGTACTGGGGCATACTTGATATCAAGATTTACTGCCATATATTTGACAGATGTTCCCAGTGTGGCACCCATCTCAGACAGCCTCTTCCTCTTCCATTCAGAAGACTTATGTCAGAACTGGACTGGCATTTAACCATGATTCTGGTCCCACCAGAACTTCCTGTACTCTCCTTGTCTGGCATTTCCCCATGCATTACTCTGGCTGCTCCTTTAGAAGAAGCTGCAACCTTGGCCTCCTGCAATGGCATCCCCAAGCACTTCATACAAATCATGGACTGTTGGTCTTCCCAAGCATATTACAGGTACATTCAACTGCAAAGAGCTTGGATCTGCTCAATCTTGTTTAAAGAAACTATTTTTGGGGGTCCGTCATTTCCACCGAAGAATCACCACAAAGCAGTATTATCCAAAGAAGTACAATAAAACAAAGAAAGTTTTGTTCACTGTCCATTGTTACTTTTTGTAAGAAATCATTCAAATGTATCTGTTGATGGCATGTTCCATTGCTATATAGGTTTAGATTAGATTAGAAATTCTCCTCTGATTGCTAATCACATGGTTTTAAAGTTTTTTCTTACCCTTTTTTGTTTTTATTCTACATAATCTTCCAAAGATTCAAGAGATTTTTCTTCCTTTTAAATGTGTCCTCATTCTTCCTGGTTATATAAAAGTAAAAACAAACTAAATGAAAAAGCAACAGCTGCAGAAAGTCGCAGTAATTGTGCTGTTTTTCAATATACTGTATTTTCCAAGCTTGAATCAAATATTGAGTACACATTTGTAAATCATCAGTCTTTTTTGTCCATGCTGAGTTTCTCTGCCATGGTCACTTTGTGACCTACAGTATACATCACATCACTATCAAGATAGATTGATGGGTACAGAGACAGCACAGAATGATGGTGTGAAGTGTGTTTATCTGAGAGGTTCACAGGGCTGAGGCCTTTGCTGACAGAGGATAATTAGTTTCTTATTGCATAGATTCATCATCAGAATGTGCTTCGGTGTTTACTCAGAGAGAGACAGAGATGGGGTCAAGGCTGCGGTGTGTTTTGCATGTGTGTTTGTGTGTGTTTTGCCAATCTTACCATCCTACACTGATGAAAACAGCAGGTGAGCAAAGATTGTGAATGTTGTAACTCCTACAGTTGGGTCATGTTGTCTCAAAGCAGAGTAATGTGTGATATTTAATGAGATGAGCTCAAGCAGTAAATGAAAATTCTTTTTGAAGTTCAGTAATATGAACACTTGGATGGATGTAGATTTTGTTACTATGGGGATTGTTCCTTTCAGCCAGTCCTGTTCTAGGGTTACAGAAGCTGAGCCCGACTGATTTACGCAGCAGTTCCTGCAGCTCACCGTCAGAAATGATGGTAGATTAGGCCACATTCAGATTGACATCAGCTCAGGATGAAAAATAAGCGGCCATGAGTACAAGGGGTTGTCCAGCAAAAAGTCCAATCTCTGAAAACCCAAATGTTTGGGTAACATGAATGGTGTCATTTTACTTCTTGCCTCAATAGTGCTGAGAAGGAGGATGAGGATAATGCAGTAATAAAACAATACTTGTTCATGATGATTCATGATGATTAGGTGTTAGTGTTTAGTTTAACAACATCTTAGTTTATTTTAGATTCAAAAAAGGTTTCATGGTTTTAGAAGTTTTTTTTTAAATCTGAAAGTACGCAAAGAGGAGATGAGTCAGTTTCCCAGCAGTTTGTTTTCCATCTCAGGTCACTGCTTCAGCCAGAGTCTGATGACAGTCGATATATGTATATAGGTAATAAGGCAACATTATCAGTAATCACATGCATTAACAGTATATTTGTGATGACGTGGTTGTAGTTCTTTATTGTTATTATTGACCTCTATGGACCCATTTTGCGGTTGCTAAACATTTGAAACATCTTAGACAGTAGGTGTATTCTTATTGCTCACAATTTCTGTGAACTGAAAATGAATAGTGTTCAGTTTTTCTTTCTGTTACTCATCAACATTCTATCTTTTAGGTATCATTAGCCATTGTACGATAGAACTCATAGCCAGTTAAATGGGACAAATAGGACACTCGTGGATCTGTAACTGAAAGTGGCCTTCCTGGAATATATTTTATCAACTCACTGAAACTACTCTCTTAAACTCACTAAACCACTGCCTGACGACTGATAACAAAGTGTCATCATCATTTAATGATTTCAATTTAAACATTTCAACACTGGTGTCAGTTATACCTTTATGTAAGAAAAAAGTTTTCAACTAGTATACAGTATATAGTCAAATAAGCCAGGCTACCGCGATTCCATTTATTTAAAAAAATTGTAGTGCCAGTGTATTGAAACAGACTATTTAAATGTATTTGTAAAGAGAAGGCTGGCAGAATTATTTTGCTTGCTTTAAGGGTTAAGATTGATCTCACTCTTGCATTGTGTCTGTTGGGAGTGTGTCTGTTGCAGTTAGAACACACCCTTCATTTTACATTTCAAGAAAAGAAATATGGTGCAAATTTTATGCCCATTTGAGAGTTTTTCTTTTTTCTTTTATCTTGGCTGCAAAAATGAATACACCCAATGACTGTCTCATACACTCTTCATATACTCATACTGTTTAAGTAATGCAATAAAACTAATCTTTAAAAGTGGTATTTACTCAAACTGTTTGCGTAGAATGAACTTTCGGGTTAACAGTGTGGGCTTAAGAAATGCAAATAGACAGTGCCGATTGTTTCTTGTCTTGTAGGATCAGCCAAAAAATTCAATTATAGAAACCTGGGTACACATAGCTGACAGTTAACTGCCAGGCTGAACCTGCAAATCATTGGCCTGTGTTGTAGAAGGTCACAGTCTGTGGATTCTCTAATATTTTCTGATGATCAGTGCCATTAGTGATTTTAAATTCTTTATACAGTGCAGGTCTGACTAGGTTAATCCAGTCTGGGAAAGGCACAAGTTAGCTATTGACTGTTTTGTTTTCTTTGACAATGGCACCTCAGATGTATTAATGTATTAAAAATAGTATTACAGCTCTGTTAGTCAGCTTGACGATGAAGCCAGTACATAGAAACTGACAAATCTTTATTCAAAAATGTTTAAAAAGTCATAACCATAGATTATTTTCCAGAGAAGTGTAGGCTGATGAATAGAAAACCTTCGTTGAACGTGTGAATTCAGAACCAAACTTCTTTTTCTGGTGGCCTTGTGAGCCTGAGCAGAGAGTTCACGCCATATAAATGAAAAACACACATGCGTATGCATGGACGCACTGCTCAGCTCTCAGTGGAGATGTGAAGGATTAAAGTTTTATTGATTGTTAACGTGAAATAACCTTTAGGACGGGAGCTTCAAGCTGGACTTTAATTGTGAATGTGTGTTTGTGCGCGCTTGTGTGTGACCTTTTGGCAGCGTGCTGATTGAAGAAGGCTTTCCATCTTTAATCAAATTTTGTCTCATTAGAAGAGTCTATGGCAAGGCTTATTAGAATATAACAGAATAGGAAAAGGCATTTGAGTAGAAAGAAGTGTCTGTGCCAATGAATGAAGGGATTTCATGAAACTCCACATCAACTGAAAGAAGATGGGATGCCTCTGCAGTGATTTTAATGCAATAGTGATGTGAATAAATGTGATTGGACAACAAAAAATATATGTTGATTACATTAGGTAGCGTAAAGAAATATTGCAACATTAATTAATAATTATTAAGAAATTACAGATGACCTTAAAGCTGTACTCACTGACCTTTTTGACCACTTCGGGGCAGCAGAATAATGAAAAGACGACAATGACATATTAATATCTCTTTTGAAGTTGTTATGGTGAACATTGGTTGGTTGGGTAACAGATGCCTTTTTACACATCCTACAGACATGTAGCTTGTATTACATCTAGAGTCATAGTATACAGTCCTTTATCACAGTTCATGTTTTGGCTCCACCATCCATCTTTACAGAGTAAAACCTGCTGCTGTAAACAGTCTGAATCAGTTTGACTGAACTGCTGTAAAACCAAGCAAAGAGCTGAAAGATGCTAAGCGCCCGTAGAGCCGTTAATTCTCTGTGGATTCATCACTTCATTACACTGAACATTAAACAAAACCAGTAGTCTGCTATGAATACATTGAGAACAAAACAGTTGTTAGGGTCTACAGATCGCTTTATATCACAAGTATTTCCTGTCTAAATTCCCATTAAATTTTTTTTTACTTAATTTTTGACATTCACATTTTTATTTCTTTCACTTATCAATTCATCTTTTTTAAATTTATTTTATGTATCTATTTTTTGTTTGTTTTATTGTTACTATTTCATTTTCATGTCTTCCTCTCATCATGTATGCAGCATGAGAAGGTTCTATCTGTGTTTGTGCTGCAGATTAGTGATTTAGTATGTCCATATTTCTTTATGTTTGTCTGAAACCACATTTAGCCGTAAGGGTAGCTTCATTTCAGTGTCTTCATTTTCTAAAGAGTTAAAGGACATAATACATCCATCATTATTCCACTCACACACTGTGGACAGAAGTTAGACAGCAGAACTCACTTTTCCTCCCTCATCCTTTTGCTGTTTCCTTTCTGTCAGCGTGTTTGTGCTCCTTCTCTCCTCCCTGTCACTCATTATTCTCCTGTTAGATGTTGCATACATGGTCCTGTCTGCAGTGTTGCCTTGTGACTTTATACTGGCCAGGTCTGTTGAAGAAATATCAATGAGGCTTCTCCTGGTCAAATAAATTTCTGTGCTTCACAACACAAAGACTTAATTAATCTAAACACTTAAGAAGTACTTGATATCTCACGCATATTACTACTCCTCTGCTTGAAATCCCATAAATGGAAAAGATGCTTTCATTCTAATTATGAAGAATTAACATATGGGCCTGAAGCAATATGACTGCATTATCTCCCATCAGCAAGGTCAGTCCTGTCTGTCATTTGTTTTCTTAAAGTTATGGCCTATACGTACTGTGAACACTCACATTCGTCCTCTTATTTTGATTTTTGATTTTTTGAAATCATTCAAATGTCAAAAAATTGACATTTATGCTTTAAAAAAACATGCTTATCTTTCATGCTTTTAAAGGTCAGAGCTTTTCTTCTTTTAGTCAGTTCATTTTAACTTCTCCCTTTGACAGTATTCAAGTTTAGCTTCTAGCTTTCCCGCTAATGTATTTCAGCTCTTAGCTTTTAATGCAGTTCAGCTTCAAACTCTGCCACTTCCATATTTTCAGCAAAGCTTTGGAATTCATGCTGTCAGCATCTTTGACTGTGAATGCTGATTCAACATTTTCAAATCTTTGTTTTGTATTCTACATGTTAAGTTGACTTCTACTTAAGCTCAATGTTCAGTTCTACATTTTGTTGTTATATTATTTTTAGTGCTGTCAAAATGAACACGTTAATTTTGTCGATTACTTTTAAACAATTAACGCGTTAAAAAAAATTAACGCAATTAACGCGGTTTTGTTTATTTCCGGTGGCGGCTGACTCATAACCTTTTTGCGCGCTGAATCGTACGCCGACGTCGCCGCCATTTTGGATGTGGCAAAGTAGAGCTTTGTTTCCCAGATATAGTAGTGTGTGTGTGAATGGGTGTATAAGAGGCATTAACTTAAAGCCCTCACGGAGACTGCGCCCTGGGCGGTCGCCTACATTGCCCACAGCTAAAACCGGCCCTGCTTGTATTAGTTTACGGGCAGATTTGCCACATCCAATATGGCGGACGCGTTAACGTATCGCAGCAACGGACCAACCTGCTCAGTGCGGCGTCTATGTATATATGTCTATGATCTATCCTAACTAAAGGAGAGTCTATGTATATATGTCTATGATCTATCCTAACTAAAGGAGAGTCTATGGCGGAAAGATGGATAAGGACGGACTTTTAGGGGGAACATTTCATTTTAAAAAGTTGCCCGACCGCTCATTGGACAAAAACAAGGCAATTTGCACAGTTTGCAAAGCCGAATTTAAATTCCACAGAAGTAACAGGACTTTAACATATCACCTCAAAGCAAAACACCCTGCTGAAATTACCTCCACGGGACCTCGCCAGTCTACACTACAGGAGTGTGGCACTCGTCAGTATATTTCCTCTTTAGTATACTTCCCTCCTATTTCCTTTTTTCTATTTGCACTGTGCATATGTGCACCTTAAGCCAATAAAATGAATTAATTAAAATATACTTTCTCTGTGTTTATTCTACATTAATTTGATCATTTTACTTAAATAAATATTCATTATAAGCTTCAGTCTCAGAAAAATGCATTTAATTTATTGATAAATTTATTGATAAATTAATCCCGATTAAGCTTTCATTTCATAGTTCATATTGGTGTGTAAATGTTCTTTATTTGCCCTTAAATTACAACCCCAAATCTAAAAAAAAAAAATGGGACGCTGTGTAAAATGTAAATAATAATGGCATGGAATGATTTGAAAATCTCAGAAAACCATATTTTATTTCCATTGGAACATAAACAACATATCAAATGTCAAAACAGAGACATTTTACCTTACCAAAATAATTACTCATTTTGTAACAGAGCGATGTTCACCATTGTGTAGCATCCCCTCTTCTTTTAACAACTGTCCACTGATAACAAGCTGTATGGTCCAAAAATGGTTTCCAAAAATGAACATGAAATGTGTGGGTTTCTGAGATTTGCAAGTCATGTTTTTAATTTACAGTTTCCCAACTTTTTTAGAATTGGGGTTGTACAGTATATTCTATGAGGTATTTAGCTTGCAAATTAAGCAAATGTGATGTGGTCCAAACAGACTCACTCATTGAGGACCATAAGCAGCACCATAGAAGTCACCATATATATTTTTTAAGCATTTAAAAGTGTCACATCCTTTTCTTTTCAAAGTAAAAGTTGCATTTTAAGCTTCTTAAAAGAGCATGACGATGACATTTAAGGTTTTTTTTTCTATCTGTCAAATGATTGAAATAATGGCCCCCTTAGAGAGAAGCTGCAAATCATAAAGGTCATGTTTGGACTGGACAAGTCCTGCTCAGCACAAGTGAATGACGGTGTCACTGACTCATCCCATTAGTATTGTAGGTGTGCAGTCAAGAATCATCAAGTCTCAGGACCACTACATATTCTGCTGTCTTGGTTGCCAAGTCTATTGAATCCTTCCATCTGAATTGAATGCAAAGAGATACTGTATGTATTATTTGGACACTAACAGAAAACATTTACAGAATCCTGCACTGGTTTCACTGGGCATTGAACACTGCTAACAAGACACAAATAATTGGTAGTTGAGGTAGTTTCGTATTTTTGGTATGACCCTTCAATTAAACTCAGCCAATTTAAGAAAGAAGTTTCAATCTTACAAAGTTTCATGCTGCTCTATTTTTTTACTGACAGTTGCCCAGTGACACACACCAGAAAGGAGAATATTCCCCCAAACCACTGCAGGGCAGTCACAGAGTGGAGCAATGTCAAAGAATCTGTCCCAGAGATTGGGACTTTCTAAGCAGACTTTTTTAGCATCTAGCAGTCATTAGTGGTACTGCACTGGCTTCAGCTATCAGCCATGGTGGTGGTCATTTGTTTCTGACACACATGGAGGTGGGTAGATAATGACTCAATTCTTACTTTGTGGCAAAACATTACATGAATGATGTGCAGCTCCAGAGACTGTAATAGATGACTAATCCATCACAATCAGTACATCTTGTTTTATTTTTTAGGAACATTTTAAATGCATCCAAAATGTGGTGCTACTTTAGTATGTGTTTGAAAAGCTTTTAAGACACAATCGTGTGCATTTGACCACAGATTTTAAAATGCTGCTGCTGTTACACTGTTGATACACCTCATTATTTTAATAAGTGACTTTTATGCATCATCAACGACAGAGAGAGAGAGAGAGAGAGAGAGAGAGAGAGAGAGAGAGAGTCAGAGAGAGAGAGCAAAACCGAAAAAATGCACAGTAAGATTATTGGAAAACATTTTTTCCTGTGTCAGACCAACAAACAGTTGTGTCTCTTGATAACACTGGGGCCAGCTGTAGGTTTAACCTTTGAAAGTGTTGCCTTTGAGTCTTACATCTTTAACTCTGCACCTCAAGCCTTCCAGATTAAATGACTTGTGTTGTTGCTGTGTGCAGTCTATCTGGGCATCGTCTGGAGAGAAGCTATGACAAGCTAGCCTTCCAAACAACAACAAGCAGAAATCAATAATCCTGCTGCCCCGCTCATCCCACTGCTGACCAGCTAACTATGTGTGTGTGTGTGTGTGTGTGTGTGTGTGTGTGTGTGCATGTGTGTGTGCTTGTGTCTAGAACCTCTAAGAACAGTCTTTGACCAGACAGGCCTTATTGTTGCTTCACCACTGTTTCTTTCTCTCCCTTTAGGCCTCAGCAGAATTCTAAAAAGCCTACTATAGAATTCTCCTCAGTGCAGGATTTGTAAAGGTGCCTCACATGTGGGATTTTTAACTCTTGAGGGAGGGTTTTGATCTTTTTATGGTTGCCTAAGCACAGAGAAATTATACAGCATTGGGAAAGATATTTTCACGTCCTCATAGCATGATGGATTTGCCACAAGAACCTCACATTTCAAATATTTGTTTTCGTTTATGTCATGAAGCCGCCGGTGGAGTTGGTGGCGATGCTGTCAGTTTACTGCCACAGTCCCAGACGCCATGTGATGTGTTGTACTACAAGATAAGGGCCAAGGGAGTCAAAAGAGATAGATGTGAGGGATTTACATTGTAACCCAAGCTCTGTGAGTCCTCTAATGGGCTCTCCATGCTTGTCCACAAGTCATATATGACTGTGATATGTGTAATAATGCATCTCCTCACCTGGATATTTGAGACAAATATCTCTCTACTATTATGAAGATTTGTCAATCTGCATTGAGATTAATAAACATGGTTATCTTTTACAAACTGGTGAAATGTGTTGCTTTAAGAGGTGGAAAAAGATGCACAGCAATCGTGGTATCAAATACAGCAGGCTGAGGAGTTTATTTGGAGTTGAACAGCAGAATCTCATTGTCCATGTACACATTTCACTTATTTATATGTGCCGGTTTCAAATCGGCTCCATGGGCAGCTAATTTTTAAAGCAGCCAAAAAGGGAAACAGAATAACTATGTAGCATATTTACATATTTAGAATCATACTTAGATACACCTAAACCAAGGAAAATGAACAAATCTGAGCAAGTAAACAGTGTGGCGGGATAAATGCTCCCGGTAGGGTTTGAAGTCATGTGAGGAATGGACCAAAACAGCATCATGGCCGTGACGTGACACACGTGCCTGGTGGGGATTTGGCGTAATGTTAGCATATATTGTTCATTACATGTGTGTTTTTAATTTGTGTGTCAGACAAGTTAAAGTTTCAATCCTTCTGCGATTGACGATAACAATTTTCGGACTAGTTTTCAAACGCAAAAATGCACACACTGTGTAAACACACTGTATACACATAAACACACATCCAAAACACTCATATCTCTCTCTCTCTATCTCTCTCTCACACACACACTTGAGTGCCTCCAGTAGTTGCTTCCTTTCATTTGTGAGGATGAACAGGAAAGAACATCAGTTGTTTTTCCAGCTTCATCAGCAGGTCTGACACGGCAGCCCCATCATGTCTGATGGACCATTTTTTTGTAACTTTTTTTTAAGGCTATATCTAAAGGGCTATAAATATAGATGCTTTCTGAAGCCTATGGAACACACTCGATTTCTGAGTATTTATTCCTCGCTCTGCCATAGCGGTCATATTGATGGCTACATATGAACAGCAGAACAGACTAGTGTGTCCAGCTGTGGCTTTAACTACATGCAGATCAGGAGCAAGCGAGAGAGAGAGAGAGTGCACGAGCACAAGAGAAGAGATGCATCAATAATTATGAAGGGACAGAATATCCCAGATGTTGTTGATTTAGTAAACAGTGCCATGTTAGATCTAAACACCATAAATATTCGCCCTCCTTTATGACTATTGAATAATAACATAACCTAAAAAAAATCTCACAACTGCTTTCCAGTCCGGTACAGTCGATGTAGGCTACATTGTGTGTTGTCAATTTTAGACGAGAAGGGCTGTTTTTTGTTGTTGTTGTTGTTGTTTTGTTGTTGTTTTTGTAATTTGTGTTTTTTTTCATTTACTGTATTTTCATTTTTGTTCATCCCATAAATTAAATCTTGCATAAATAAATTGAACCATAAATGAAACTTCATGAAGCAAGAACTTTTTTTAAAATTAATTTCCATTTAAAGAGGAAGAATAACAACAGTAATAATACCTTCTGTTGAATATTTGATCACAGTTTGATCAATGTGAATCTCCCTTTAAAGAGTAAGAATTACAGGTGATTAACAGCCTTTTGGAAATTTTTTGCAGTTGTGCAGGTATTCAGTGCATTGTTTAGGCCAGGTAAGCCCGTACAAACACCTCATTAGCATTCTCATTGCTCAACCTTTTGTTTCCCCTAATGGGATTTTTGGTCTCCCAGTGTCACACAAATCACAGAGCCGAAAATGCAGCTGCTTTGACTCCCATATACTATACAGTAGTCTTGTGATTTGAGTGTGTTCATGAACAGGATGATGACTCATTTACTGTATTTTCATTTTTGTTCATTCATCCCGTAGGCGTAAGTAAATGAAGAAAGAACCTTTTTTTTCAATTTTTATGTATACCGATACATACTCAGCAAAGGCACAGAAATTAAACAAAAAATAGTATAATAATAAATACATATATCCAATTACATTTTTTTTTTGTCGTCGTTTAGCAACAGTAGCCATGGCGCTGTGAGTCAGGGTCAGCTTTCCAGGGACTTCTAAGCATTTCATTTATGAAAATACAGTAAATGAGTCATCATGCATTTTTGGCTCTGTGATTTGTGTGACACTGGGAGAAGAAAAAGCCCAAGCAAAATGTTGAGCAATGAGTATGCTAATGCGGTGTGTAAGCTACGTCATCTCTGTAACTGTAAAAAAATTCTGTGAGAGAAGCGCCATCTCCTGGTCATACCCTGTAATTTAATGAATAGGTGGAGTTACAGTAAAAAATAGACACGAAGGAGGGGGGTCACTCCAGCTGCTGGAACTTGGCTGGGAGTTGGCTGGAAGGTGTGTGAAAGACGGCTGCCATTCAGCTGGCTTTCAGCTTGAAGGGGAACATTTGAGTTGCTACTACTGTAAAGGTGTTTGATGAAATTGGATTTTTTTTCTCTCTGTAAAATACAATGGATGCAATCATCATGAAGCTATTGACATTAAAGTAAAGTAAGTATTAGGATGATCAATATCCAGCTTCAAACTCATTCCATCCTGACAGACTGATGAAGTGTGTGTCCACCTGGTGATTATAAACTTAGTCCAGGCTGATATTTGACAAGCTGTGCTGTTTTACTTATGTCTGAATAGGACTGAATCTATTTGCCTGAATATGCCAAGAAGAACAGAATCAGATTTGTTGTGTGTATCATACCACTTCTAAACTACTGAAACTGCATGAAGTCAAAATCGGTATTTAAGTGTTTTTCTCCCATCTGTCACCTATACTCTACTATATACTATATTTTTCTGGTGTTTCCAAATGGTTTAAAGGTGCACCAATTGAAGTACCAGCACAGATATACAACATAATATATATTGCAATATATATTTAAGTTTGCTCTCCGCCTGTGTGGCTGTGTTTAAGATCAACAAAGGTCTGTGTGTGTGTGTGTGTGTGTGTGTGTGTGTGTGTGTGTGTGTGTGCAGTCTGTGTGAAGTCTGTGTGATTGTTACGACCAGATATTGGGGTATAAAAGAAGTAACATAAAACCAGATTTTAAGGTTGATAAACAAAAGTATTTTATTAAATGCAAGTTCAGATTGTTTTAACAAAAGGAGGTGAGGCAAAAGTGCTGTTAAACGAACAACCAAATATAACAAAAAGGGAACTCTAAACAGAGCCTATAATATCTTACTAGAAACCAAAATGAGAAAGAAAAACCTCACTATCTAAATCTCACGCTAAATAACAAAACACACATCCAAAACAGCACCCCTGAGCTAATGGGTCTAACAGAAATATACTATTGTGCAATCAGTAACAGTATAACTAAACTAAACCCTGCCCAGTCCCAGTAAATCAACACAAAACAAACCTCCTCAAATAACACGTTAACATTCACAAGTTCAACTAACGAAGCAAGCTTACTAACACCACACAAACAAGTCAAGCCGCCACGATGCTCGGGCGGCTGCTGTTTAAATGCCCGTGATGCTGATGCGTGGGCCCTCTCATTGGTGGCGCGGAAAGGGTGCCGCCCCAATCCCGGCCCTGCACAGCTCACGAACGTGTTGTCCCCGCTTCCTCCAGTTGGGGCCAACCAGGAACCGGCAATCGCACACCTGCATTTACCTAGGGAAACACTACACACACATATGCACCGGGGCCAAACGGCCATAACAGTGATCTAAAGAGCAAACCTAAGTTCACTAAGAGTTTACTGAGCACAGAAACAATCACGATAACAATAAACTTCAGATGGAAACACAACAGTAACTAAACATACACATGCTATGGTCCCAACACAATTATATATCAACTGGTGATGGTTAGTGTTCATGTCAGAAGCATTTAAAGCTCCCTTCCCAATCACTATACAACACCCCTTCATCAGTGAAGTATCATTTCTATCCTGTTGTAATTGAGGGCGTGAACAGGGCAATACTGAAACTAAATTCTACATAATACATAAAAAACTGAAGCTTCTTGATCACTAAAAATGCTGCATTTTTCTTGGAAATTAAAGAACTAAGCTCAGTATGTCATCCCTTTCTGTAGCTTCCCTTCTCATTTTTTCCATGTTGTGAAATGTCAGGTACTAGGTCAGACCAAGAGTGAAAATTAAGCAGCCACACAGTGATAATTGACTCCCAGTCACCCTGTATGTCTACATAGGTGTCCATCTTATGTGATAATTGCTTCAAAGTCATATATAGCCTTCATTGTGATTTGACATTGATTTATAGAGGGTGTCTTTAAGCACTCACACTCACTCCAACACACATACATACATAGACAAGCAGCTGCAGTCCTCTGTGTGATGCCATAAAGAGAGGTGATAACAATGTGTCTGACACTCATTTCTCTCTGACAATCTCCAGAGGTTACAGGGTGCTCACACACTCTTACCTCATTTCCTGCTGTTGGTTTTAGGTTACTTTAGTTAAGGGTTAGGAGCTCTATTCTCTAGAGAAAGCCACAAACACGAACAGAGTTATGGAGTGTTTTTGATATTAGAACTGAGACGCATGTCATTACAATATCCACATAATACTGTCACATTGTCTGACTCTGTGGTGTTGTGACAGTCAAGACAGTGAGATAGAAACATTTGCCACATTTTCTGTTTAAAATTTTAGTTTAAAAAAATTCTCCCAAGTCATGAAACATATTTCCTCACTTAATCCCCGTCTAGCTGTGTGGGTAGTTTTGGTTCTATTTGGCAACTTTTGAGTTATATGACTTGTGCTGCGACCCAACATAACAGAGGTGAACGAAATTTTTTGCCGAAAGCATTAAAAGACTTGAATTCATCCACAGACCTTCAACAGCCCGTTGACAGTTTTCCACTATCCTTTGATAGAAAGTAGTTCTAAAGAAAACAGCTGTGGATTTTTCAGAGTAACAAGGACATTTAATTTTTACAAAGATTATCACTATTCTTAGGTTTGTAAAAATCACAAACAAAAATCCATTCCATACAAATTCATATTCGGGGATACCCCGATCACTGATTCTGATTGCCAATTGTCCATGAGTCATATTGGCTGATACTGATAATTTTTTTTTTTACTATAGCAGCACGTATAGCAGTATTAACAAAATTTTCAAAAACAATGTTTGTAACTAATGCATGCAAAGAGGAAACCGTATATAAATCTATTCCAGATACGCAGGCACCTTCTGTGGGCCCGAGCTCGATGGACTGAGGTGAAGTGGAAAACTGTCCTGTGGTCTGACGACATTGCTTCATCCAGGCTAAACAGGAGAGAAACCATTCAGCTTGTCATCAGTGCACATTTCAAAAGCCAGTATCCGTGATGGCATGGGGGTGCATTGGTGCACATGGCATGATGTTTTATATTTGTCAAACAAGGACTGCATCCCTTATTTGCAGAAGTCACACTTCTTCATTTGCTTCATGGACAGGAATAATTACAGCACACATTGCCATATCAGGAAATGTAATGTCCTTCGTTTCACCAAAACCTGGATAAATACCAGAATAGCAGACAGCACCATTCAGCTAGGAGGAAGGTGTCGGATACACCAGGCCAGCACTGAGAGGTGGAGGAGCTTCTACTCCAATGATGATGAAATGATGAAATGATCCAAGACTGCACTATAAGAATCTTTTACTTTTTACATTAGTAGTATTATTATCATTCTTTGTAGTATTATTATGACTTATTCACTGCTAAAAATGAAATATGTGTGAATTAAAGTGAACAGAGCATATAGAACATGTTTATTTTTTTCAAAGATTATTTTTTTGGCCTTTGCTTTTATTGCTATACACAGCTGAAGATTTGACAGGAAATGTGGGGAGAGAGATGGGGAATGACATGCGGGAAGAGGCCACACAGGTGGGGATTCGAGCCTGGGCCTCCACAGCGAGCCTTCGCATATCAGGCGGCTGCGCTACTGACTGAGGTCAACGCCACCCCAAGTACATGTTTATTGTATTAAGATAAACTTATCAGTTAGAAATAGTTAGCTAGACTTTAATGCCAACAGAAACACCTCCAGTTTCTCTCTGGATGTCAGAGTTATAGTTAAGTTGGTAGTAGCTGGTACTGGAAGTGCAGTTTCTGTATTTAGTATAGTTTCCTGTCTAAAAGAAACTCAACTTTTGGGCTGGAACAACCCCGGCATGTAAAGCAGTTTGTTCTTGAAAAAGCTCATGCATCCTCAGCAAACTTTCCTTGTGTAATAATAATACGGTGTCTCCAATCCCCGGTGCCGGCCCCAGGGAACACCTTCAGCATCGCAGACACTGGCCAGTCTGCCACTGTAGACCATGGAGGATGATAAGTGATGGCATGTATTACTTCAATGATCCTCTGTGCACGTGGGAATGCTTGCTACAAGTCTGCATTCCCTAATGACCATTGTCCTACTTTTAGCTCATGTGAAGCAAAAAGAACCAGAGGGACCTCAGCGTGCCGAGACTCCCAACTACTTTCTGCCTGATGTGATGCTCATGGCATATAGTGCAATGTTTTTCAAGTGAGGTTTAAGGGAAATGCTGCATTAAATTTAACTTTAAATATTGGGTTTAATTTGTAGACTTAAAGGAGCATGTAGCTGGGAGTTATTTGGAGTACACCTCCTTTCACCTCCAGGAATACATCTTTTTCCATGAAAGTTGAACTTCTCCTTTGTTTAATATTTATCTAACTAGTCCATCTAGCTAGTAAGCCTACTGTATTGTTTTTTAGACACAGCTGCTGTTCAGCATCTTCTACAAACCAGTATAATCTACTATTGTTTATTGTCATTAGCTACAAAATAGTCCATTAAAAAATGCAATGGAGAAGGTAAAAATAACTGTGTAATTTCTTGACAGTAGCATTAAATACTACTGTATGCATGATAAAGGTGCTGATAAAAGTTTTAATGCAATGGTTTAGGTACAGATATAAAGATCAAGTTAGGAAGTGTCCTTAATGAATGAATGAACTTTGAGATACACACTTCATGTGTAGCCTGTTATTTTACCTATGATCTTATGATAAGTGCAAGGACAGAAGGACAGTGCTGCCAACAGGAGCTCAGTGGGCAGTATTTCAAGAATCATAGCCCTAGGAGTCGATCTTTCAAGTGAAAATTATATTGTTTCTTGTCTCATGTCAAGTAAGGACAGTCTGAGTATGCTGCTCATGAAGCCAGGACTATAATTTTAGGACATCCAGCCGTCTTGGGGTTGGAAGGGAAGATAAAAAACACATTTTGGAATCATTGTGGGGTGGAAGCTAGACCAGCCTAAAAAAATACTGCAACACTAGTGTCACATACTTATTGACACGCACACACACACACAGCGTGAAGATGAACCGCATCTGACGTCTGAAAGTACTGTACCTGTCATGACTGACAGTTATAATGCCCTCCCAAGCTGTGTTGGGATTTTGCATTTTCTAGTGTCACAGACAGCCACACCAGCAAAATGCACTGCGAACAATGTGTGAATAAATCCATGCCAAATGTTTTAATAAGATGTGAGTCAATTTATAATTAAATCATTTTCATGGTTTGTGAAGTTGGAGCCTGTAAAGCCTCTAATCATTTTCAAGTGCTCAGAAGATGAGGAGCCTCTTAAGTAATGAGACAATTGCTGCAAGTAAAGAGCAAGGAGTATGTTAAGTGCATCTTGAGTGAAACATGCATCCTGTGGACTGTACACACTCACTGTACATGCAAAGTCTTACATGACCACAAAGTATCATCAGTATCATCACTTGGAGTGTACTGACTGAGAAATGTTTTCATTGTCTGTGCATGGACACAGACTTAAACTTTGGTATCAAAATATCAGATGTCACCATGATGGATGAGTTAGAGCTCATGCTGTGGCGCTGTTACTTAAACGTGTGCAAATTAAACCAAAACAGGTGAGAGGTGAGACTTCAAAGTCCTTGAAATAACAAGGGGCTGAGAATGACACACACACGCATGGAGATACACACATCTGTCCTTAAGTGTGAAACTCCTGTTTCAGACAGACTAGACACAGATAGATTTAAATGATTAGATGGGTCGTCACCCCACATTAGCAAGGGTTTAACAAAGGTCACAGACTGCCAAACCAAGTGTCCTATCCACCAACAGCTGAGAAATAAGAGAAATGAGGCTGTGTGGAATTGCTTTCAGATAGATGTGTCCTTGAATACATCCAAGCAGAATATCACATTTTATTGTGACTTACAAATGTAATATGTTTTTGTGCTCAATAAAATATCATAACATTTCAGAGGCACATATTGTACCTTTTGCTCCACTACATTTGTTTGATAGCTTTAGTTTCTAGTTAGCTTTCAGATAACTTTTTTTTTTTCCACATGTCTCCAAATGAATGGAAGTTTGTGTAAACTGTGGCGGTGCTGGGGAAGACTTTTTGTCCCTTCACCCACACACCACAGAGGATGCTAGCAGCCAGCTAGCTGCTGCATATTGTGTACTGACAGATCCTGACCTCCTCAATATGGCGACCATGCAGACGTATCACGGTGACATACAGCAGCAGCCAATGAACAATTGTATATTAGTATCAACATAAAATACCAGTCTCAACACACACACACACACACACACACACACACACTTTTTCAAGGTATTTTATCGCTGTAATGTCTGATTTATTATTGTCAATGCTGAGCATTTGTCTGATCCTTCTCTGTAAATCTATTTTCTACACTGCTGCCTAGTGTACCCAGAAGGATTATAAATGTTTCAGATAATTCAATCACCCTGGCATTCTTGCTTCCAAAGTTTGTGATTTAAAGGGATAGCTACATTTTTCACGCCAATGTGATTCTTGATATCTGACCTTTGAGATCTGAGGTGCTGGCAGTATCCTGACACTGTCCACATGGGTATAATGACCAAATGTCATTCTGAAACAGGCTGACTGTGTTTAGTACAGGTGTGGTAATTACACATTTGCACTCTAGAGCCTTGATTGTCACCTAATGAGATCAGTTCCCATCCATGTTACAAGTCTGGAACACCACCGTACATACCTGCTTGGTGTAGGCCTAATTTTAGTAGATGAGGAAAAATGAGTGAGTACAGGGCAAGCAGAGTGGCGAGACACAGCTGCAGTAAGGATTTTTAGTCCATCCTGTGTGTCAGCCTAACATGTTCCATGTTTCTAATTCAAATCTCGTTGCCATCACACTCTAACTTTATATAAGATAACTTATAAAAGCTCAAACAGGATGTATTGGGAATGTTCCACAGAATGAGAGGAAAGTACAGACGGAGTCAATTCAAAACCCACAGGCTGCAAAACATTTGATTTTTCCAAAATAAAACTTTGAACAAAACTTTTTGTGCTTACTGATTGTTAGTTTTATAAACAAACTAGGAAACTGCTACTAAAATATTAAAACTAAATTCTAACCAATGCGCAAAAATTCCATTTTCAGTCACAACAACATTCTATAAACCTTGATTGTTTGAGCAGAATTACATTAAATAGATGGTCAGGTACTCATTGAAAACCAATACACCCTGTGTGACATGAAGCTTTGGGGGTCAAATAGAGACCCGACTTGATAGGTAGATTACAAAAGTTTCCCTGTGATCCTGTCACAGTGCCATGTTTTACAAATGTCAGTGGCATATTGCAGACTTGTAAAAATGAAATTCTGCCCAATTCATCCTCTCGAGAGAAAAAAGAAAAGCTTTTCAGTATAAATACCAATGATGGGAAAGCTGCATAACATGGATCAAGGACTCCTCTCCCCAGGTAACGCGTATCATGCTTATTGGAGCAATCCAACCAAGGGCTGTGTCAATGTGGACCTTTTCTCACCACTATGAACACAATGTATCTGCGTAATTTTGCAGTTTACCATTATTGCCCTATAGGTACCCCAGAGGTGAACATCTTTGATCTGCATTTGGAAAATGTTAATTGTAGGTTATGCCCTAGTGAATCAACATCATAGAGGCCGATTTGGCCAGCACCCACAGGTGAGCTGACATATTCTCTCCTGGAACCAGATTCACAGTACACTGGCGAAAGCTGCAATCTTTCTTGCAATCCTCTGTTTATTTGAGCACCGGAGGCCAGGAAGACTTCAAAACAGGAACAGAGTCTTGATAAACTGCCACCCCAAGTTCAATGTAGCAAACAGTTGCATACTTATTCATCCAGCAGAAACAGAGCAAAATCTGTATTCACATGCGGCCGTTTTGAGGCCACCTGTACAAAACCAACATTTTAGCTTATTCACTAACCACTATTTACAAGTTTGGGGGAAGAAGAGGTCACAGTTAGCTTGTCTGTGCTTCTCTAGTAGCAGTGTTGCCAACTGCTGAATTTCTGGCTAGAATTATTTTTCAGAACCTCTTAGCAACTCTATCTCTAAAAAAACAACTAGTGACTAATTTATCAAATTATTCAGACCATCAGGGGGGAAGGCAAGAAATATATTCAAATATTATATTGATATTCATTCTCATGCATGCTTGCACGGCTCTTCTGCCAACAGCGCCGGGGTCTCTCCCTCTCCTCCATCATCACAGGCAGCAGCAGGTGAGCTTTGTGGGGCAGAGATGCTCCTCTCTCACTCTGGATCTCTGAATCTAGATTTGGATGTTATAGCATATAGCTGGTAAATATTTTAATAGTTTGTCTGATCTTCTCCCTTTGTAGATTTCTTTTTTTAAATATATGAAATACCTATAGTAAATGTCTGGTTATTTGGCTAAAGATTTCTCTGTCTACCTTTTAATGACATTTCATTTTTATGGCATACGCCGACCTCACTACAACCGACATAATCACAAAGCTTTGTGCAAATGATTGCCTTGCCATTGTCATTCAGATACAGATTGACATATGAAGTGGAGGCAACCAGAAGATGCCACAATAACATAGAATAAACAGGAACTTTTTATTTCTGTCGTGGCAAATGCAACACACAGCTTTTCAGTACTTATTATACTGCAATTATATTCATATCTTTACACTATGGCTGACTAAAGTGATGTACAGTAACTACTCCTCACACAAGCCACCTCTCTTAAAGGGGAAGGCTGGGCTAGTAACACCAAATGTAAACCTACCATGACGCCACCCATTGGTTTGTAGACAACAGAGTTTGGCATTATGGATGAAGGTGTGTTTAGATGAGAGTGTGGAACTGTTGGGTTGACTCTTTTTCCGTCCGCAGCGCGTTGTGTGAACGTTGCGCCATCGCGAGTAATACGCGGGCATTTTAGTCAATGTATCAAACCCCACCAGCAACACGACGCGAGTGGTTCCCAGTGGATTTTTGGTCTTAGTCTGCTTGATCAGCAGCCTTCATTGCATCATATGAAGGACATTGAATAATATTACTCAAGTAAAAGTCAAAAGTAGTCATCCAAATAATTACTTTAGTAAGAGTAAAAAAATTGCTTGGTGAAAAAACTACTCAAGTACTGAATAACTGTTGAGTAACGTCTGATTTATTTGTTAACGCAAGCATTTAATCGGACAGACAAAAATACAAAATAATCTTTTGTTTGCTACGACTGTAAATTGTAAAGCTTGATGTAAAAAAAGCTTGTAAAGATTGACACGGCTACGTTTGATTGGTGAAACACAGTCACGTCATAGAGCCTTTGGCGGAAGTCTCTCTCTCTGTCAAAATAAAACATTAAAATTAGGCAAACGCGGGGAGGATAAAAATAATGACATGTAGAATACCAAAGAGGTAAAAAGAAAAGTCAAAAGCTCATTGTAGCCTAATGTAGTGGAGTAAGAATACAGTTTCTTCTTCACAAATCTACTCAAGTAAAAGTAAAAAGTATAGTGATTTAAAACTACTCCTAGAAGTATATTTTTTTCAAA
This sequence comes from Larimichthys crocea, assembly GCF_000972845.2. Lineage (NCBI taxonomy): Eukaryota > Metazoa > Chordata > Actinopteri > Sciaenidae > Larimichthys > Larimichthys crocea. The sequence continues at coordinate 19,115,810 of NC_040020.1, read as the reverse complement.
AACTTAAATGTAACGGAGTAAATGTAACTCGTTACTACCCACCTCTGCCTGTAGCTAACGCATGTAGATACTGTATATGTTTCGTTGTGCAGCCTAGTCAGACTCAATCTGTCATAATAGTTTTACTTGTAATATATCATTGCTTATTTGAGGTCTGCCCCTTCAGCAGGGGCCTCATGTACAAAGCTTGCGTACGCACAAAAAAGTGGTGTACGTCCTTTTCCACGCTCACATTCAGATGTATCAAACGTGAAACAATCGTAGAAATGTGCGTGCCCCACGACACTTACAGGTGACGCTGGGAAACTGTTAATAGTGTGAAAACAAGTAGTCATCAGAGTGATGTGCACATCAGAGACACACAGTGATGTGCACATCAGAGACACACTTATGAACATTTAACATACCCACATGTTTGCAATTATATGGGTGGATATAAAAGCATGAGTAATGTGATGAAGAAAATGGTATTAACAATGTTAGTTAATGTTAGTGTTGTTAGAGGACCTTGCAAATGGTGCCATCCGAAATGAGCGATTTAAGGAACGCCAGGATTTAATTGCAAACAATGATAATTGGCTCATAAGCCGATTTCGGTTACCAAGGCCAGTGTTACTGGAGTTGTGCGCTGAGCTGTGCGCGGCCCTAGAACGCAACAGGGGCGGGCGAGTAGCCCGCGGTTGTGCTGACTATGCTGGGGTTACTGGCAACAGGGGCATTCCAGCGGGAGCTGGCTGATCGGTCAGGAGTGTGCCAGTCAACCCTGAGCCGAGCCATGCCAGCTGTGTGGGACGGAATCATCCGAATGTCATCCCGGTACATCAGATTCCCATACAGTGTTGTTTAACAGGCCGACATTAAAGCGCAATTTGCAGTGAGAGCCCTAATTTCTCTCACTGCAAATTGCACTTTAATGTCGGCCTGCGCATTCAAATATCATGTTTTTGGTTTTCTTTATTTTCTGCTGGTGAAATTAGAGTTGCAGAGCTTTCTAACAAGCCCCTGATTGTCTCCCTGTGTTCAGTATTCTTGTCAGTAAAAGCGGGCGTAAAGTTGGAAATGTCAGCCACGGCTCCACACCTGTCCACACCTGTGTGTGCGCTGCTCGGATCCCACGGCATTTCCAGCCTCACACACACACTCCCACTCACGTTTTTTTTTTTTGGTCATATTTATCCCTCCAAACAGAATCTCCACTTCATTCACTAGAATCTTTAGCTCAGACTCTGTGAAAGTCATTTTCTTTCCTTTGTTCATCGCGTTATCTGATCGGACAAAGAGGTGAATCTCAGGTCCAGGGCCTATTTAAATAGATTTGCATATGTAAATGGGGGCCTGTTGCATGTGCGAACAGTTCCATGTTGATTGGCATGTACAAAAGAAGCGTGCTTGGATCCATGCGTACGCACACTTTGATACATAATTTTTTTTTGTGCATATGACAGTTTCTGGGTTTTGGCCTACGCCAAGTTTCACGTGAAAGTCCATGCAAGTATTCGTACATGAGGCCCCAGATCTTCAACATTAGACCGACATCACTGTTGTGTTACTGGGCTGGTCCTGGTATAGTTGAAGACCTAGACAACATTTCAGAATGGTCCCACTAGGACTCATCGGGCTCTGTGCTCCTCAGTGCCACGAATCTACATTATTGGCTAAAGTCTCACAGAAGCTCTCTGCCAGCATCAGGCTCAGATTTCATTTCTTCATTTCTACGTAAATCAGATGACACATGTTCAGGCAAGGCGAAGCTAAAAATGGTTTAACCTTTCAGGTCTTTGTTCGGCCTTGTCTCTGTCACTCTCTGCTCTGCAGTAAAAACATTTTAGCCTTTTGGCATGATTGTCAGTTACAATTTTTCTGTGTTCTTGTTTTTCTTGCCAGCCAGTCACAAGCTATCGATGTTACTTTTTACATCTACATTTGACATTTCAGGCATCTGGAGCAGCTTGCACTGAGTCTGTGGCAGCTTTAGTGTCTAGCACAGCAGTTCTTCAGGAGGAGGACATATGGCTACAGGTGGGTTGAGCCAGTGCCACTTGTTTACTACTTAGAGACTAATATGAGAGTCAGACACAATGGAAAGGAATGTCTGTCAGTCTTTTCTTAATAAAAAAAAAAAAAAAAAAAAGAAAGAAATTTCTGGGGCTTTTCAAGCTTTTTATTTTTTGATGGGCTGCAGGTCGGATTCGAACCCTGGGCCACTGCTAAGCCTTCATACATGGAGTGGATGTTTTACCAATTGAACTCATCTACACCCTGTCTGTGAGTCTTTTCAAACCTTTGGTTTTGATAATAAGACAGCTCAACAACTGTTGTCAGATTAATAAAGACTCCTTTATCAGTTTCAGTAATGGCATAAATATGTTTTTGTTAGATTAGAGTAAGACATTTACAAGAACTTATAAGAAGAACAGCTTATAGGCTGCTTGAGAATGGCAATCTGTGTCATTTGGTTATGGGGGGCATGGACCTTGTTCCAGCAAGAAGGTTCCTGGTTCAAACCCTGGCCAGGGCCTTAATGTGTAGAGTTTCGACATGAATGGCTGTTTGTCTCTGTGACCTGTGATGAATTGGCAATTTTTCTAGGGTGTATCCCATCTCTCACCCAAAGCATTACACCTGGACCTGTGTATGTTAGCAAGTCATTCTTCAGACATAGAATGTTAAAGGAGAACAATTATACCCCTTTTCCACAAGTTCACACAGGTCCCAGGCACCTTAATGACATGTCTGTGAAATGCTTTGGTCAAAATTTCTCACGGATCAAGCACAGCAGCCCTCTCTATAGCCTGCCTGTGTTCAGGCGGTCGGTTTTCGTGTCGTACCCGGGAGAGACGTGACTGCCGGAGAAAACATTGCTTTACAAACGATATATTTAAACCAGAGTCAGACTCTGAGCATGAAGAGGCAACACAACAAGTCCAAACAGCGAGGAGAGAAAAGGATATTTCTGAATGGTAAGTTTAAGTAATGTGTTTTTATATCTTTTTATATGTTTGAACTGCTGCTACCCTGTAGTGTGTTAATGTAATGGCTTTTGGAAAGCTACGTAGATAAATGTAATGAATTACAAGTAACGCACATAACATTACTCAGCTATTTCCCTTCCACCAGTAACATACAAGCTCAGCCAACATGTTTTCTCAATTTTTTAGACACTCACCAGCCACTTATTAGTAAGTCATTCTTTTGTCTGAACTCTATTAGCCACGTTACGTTTGACCGATCTGAGTGTCTGATTGGTTTGTGGAGCATGACGTGGGGCTCCGTTTTCCCAAAAGTTGAATCTTCCTCAACTCTTCTCCCGGACGCCGGCAACTTTTTTTGCAGCAATGCTTGCGTTGCAGGCTGCCGGTGCAGAAACACGACCCCCACTGAAATGAATTAAAAAACACCACCAGTATCCGGTTTGCCTGCCCCTGTCTGAATGCCTGCTAAGGGGAATACAGCAGTAAGTTATTTTATGCATATTAGTAGTCTGTTGGATACAAATGATGTGACTGGAGTGAGCTTTGCCAGAGCAGGCAGTGTGTCTGAAACCTCATAACATGTATGTTTACCAGATATTGAAGCATAGATAATATGTACTTACTGACATGAACAACTTGAATAAATTGTTGCATTCTGTAACTTGTGTACTTAATCATTTTCATAGTTTCTATAATCTAATGCGATTTACCATTTCCAATGTACTAGGTTACAAGAAGACTACAGCAGGTTCCAGCCCACCAACATGCATAGTTGACCACCAGCCTGCCTTGAACCTGTGTGTAATCTATCTACAGAGCAGACTACATCTGAGGGGAATAGAGCAGTAAGTTCTTTTATGCATAGAAGTAGTCTGTTACTATTGTAATATAAACGAGTAAGGATTAAAGTACAACTGTCCCCTCTATCTTACATTGCTTACTGTTGATCTGTCATGTTTGTTACTTGTTATCATGTTACATATCAAACACTGAAAGCACACAAAACAGTTCATATACATTTAACCTTTATTTTCATGATCCACAACTTTTGAAAACAAACTTACCTAGAACAGCAGTCTGAAGTTTTGGTCAACATTTAGGTTTCACAGAATTTCAGAAGAAAAGATGGACACATGTTATAAAAGCATGTCAGCATGTGTAGTTTAGACTAACCAATATGTACCCTTTGTTTTAGCTGTTACAGATACTAGGCCTACAGGAGCTCTGTAAGCTGGTGTTGAGGATTTCTCGGCCAGGGAATCAGGGTGGTGCTGCTCAGATGTGTGGTGCAATGCATATAGAGTCCCGAGACAATCAAGGAAGCTACGCGGGGTCAGACCGGTCCTTGATTGAACAAGTAGCCAGCTACAACCTCTTGCTTCCCTGGTCTTGCAAACCGGGGCTGCAAGATCCTTAGGGATGAGGATCTTCAGCACCTCATCCACGTATGGGCCAGAGTCTAGAAAAACCTTCTCGAAGATGAGGTCCAACGTAACCTATAACAGTATAGGAGGGAGAAAATTGGTACACTTTGTGAAATTACCCAACTTACATAAGTTAAGAGCCCTGTTTTATGTTCTTTATTTTCACTTGTATAATAGATGTTTGCACATTCTTTGAATTTATTGCCATTTTTAATATAAGGTTATAAAACTTACCAACGGTTGGTTCTACTTTCACTGTCTTAGCTGTTGTTGTTGTTGGGAAGTTCAATCTGAATAACGGCTCACCAGATGATGTTGTAGCTTAGGGATGCCCAACATTTTCATTGAAGTGGAGGGCTGCCAGGTAGCACAAATATAAATATACATTGTACTCATTCATTAAGTATCAGAATCACCTTTATTTGCCAGGTGTGTGTACACATACACACAAAATGTCCATACATATACATACATTGAGAGCAGCATGTAAACAGAGTCAAATTCCTTGTGTGTCACACACCTGGCCAATAAAGTGATTCTGAAAGTTACTACTTGCTAATTCTTTCAGTCCAGAAGCCTGCATGAACAGGCAGCCTGATATGTCACTGATGCTGTCCTTATTGTATTGTAGCTTTATTTACTTGATGTACCCAGCTCCCTAAGACTAGATCTAGCTTCAGACACTAAATAAATCAAATCAAATCAAGTTTATTTGTATAGCCCTTTACAATAGCCAGACAGTACCCAAAGAGCTTCACAACAAAGCCGTAAAAACAATACATAACAGGTACATAACAAATAAATACAATTAAAAATTAAAAATGCTGTAGTGTTAAAACCCTTCCAGAAATACATAAGAAGCAGCAGACAGAATGAGTACACCTGAAGGAATGGCACTGCCCTAGTCGGAAAAAAAACTGCTCAGATGTGTGGTGCAATGCATATAGAGTCCCGAGACAATCAAGGAAGCTACGCGGGGTCAGACCGGTCCTTGATTGAACAAGTAGCCAGCTACAACCTCTTGCTTCCCTGGTCTTGCAAACCGGGGCTGCAAGATCCTTAGGGATGAGGATCTTCAGCACCTCATCCACGTATGGGCCAGAGTCTAGAAAAACCTTCTCGAAGATGAGGTCCAACGTAACCTATAACAGTATAGGAGGGAGAAAATTGGTACACTTTGTGAAATTACCCAACTTACATAAGTTAAGAGCCCTGTTTTATGTTCTTTATTTTCACTTGTATAATAGATGTTTGCACATTCTTTGAATTTATTGCCATTTTTAATATAAGGTTATAAAACTTACCAACGGTTGGTTCTACTTTCACTGTCTTAGCTGTTGTTGTTGTTGGGAAGTTCAATCTGAATAACGGCTCACCAGATGATGTTGTAGCTTAGGGATGCCCAACATTTTCATTGAAGTGGAGGGCTGCCAGGTAGCACAAATATAAATATACATTGTACTCATTCATTAAGTATCAGAATCACCTTTATTTGCCAGGTGTGTGTACACATACACACAAAATGTCCATACATATACATACATTGAGAGCAGCATGTAAACAGAGTCAAATTCCTTGTGTGTCACACACCTGGCCAATAAAGTGATTCTGAAAGTTACTACTTGCTAATTCTTTCAGTCCAGAAGCCTGCATGAACAGGCAGCCTGATATGTCACTGATGCTGTCCTTATTGTATTGTAGCTTTATTTACTTGATGTACCCAGCTCCCTAAGACTAGATCTAGCTTCAGACACTAAATAAATCAAATCAAATCAAGTTTATTTGTATAGCCCTTTACAATAGCCAGACAGTACCCAAAGAGCTTCACAACAAAGCCGTAAAAACAATACATAACAGGTACATAACAAATAAATACAATTAAAAATTAAAAATGCTGTAGTGTTAAAACCCTTCCAGAAATACATAAGAAGCAGCAGACAGAATGAGTACACCTGAAGGAATGGCACTGCCCTAGTCGGAAAAAAAACTGCTCAGATGTGTGGTGCAATGCATATAGAGTCCCGAGACAATCAAGGAAGCTACGCGGGGTCAGACCGGTCCTTGATTGAACAAGTAGCCAGCTACAACCTCTTGCTTCCCTGGTCTTGCAAACCGGGGCTGCAAGATCCTTAGGGATGAGGATCTTCAGCACCTCATCCACGTATGGGCCAGAGTCTAGAAAAACCTTCTCGAAGATGAGGTCCAACGTAACCTATAACAGTATAGGAGGGAGAAAATTGGTACACTTTGTGAAATTACCCAACTTACATAAGTTAAGAGCCCTGTTTTATGTTCTTTATTTTCACTTGTATAATAGATGTTTGCACATTCTTTGAATTTATTGCCATTTTTAATATAAGGTTATAAAACTTACCAACGGTTGGTTCTACTTTCACTGTCTTAGCTGTTGTTGTTGTTGGGAAGTTCAATCTGAATAACGGCTCACCAGATGATGTTGTAGCTTAGGGATGCCCAACATTTTCATTGAAGTGGAGGGCTGCCAGGTAGCACAAATATAAATATACATTGTACTCATTCATTAAGTATCAGAATCACCTTTATTTGCCAGGTGTGTGTACACATACACACAAAATGTCCATACATATTCTTTTATGCATAGAGTAGTCTGTTACTATTGTAATATAACGAGTAAGGATTAAAGTACAACTGCCCCTCTATCACATTGCTTACTGTTGATCTGTCATGTTTGTTACTTGTTACATGTTACATATCAAACACTGAAAGCACACAAAACAGTTCATATACATTAACCTTTATTTTCATGATCCACAACTTTTGAAACAAACTTACCTAGAACAGCAGTCTGAAGTTTTTGGTCAACATTAGGTTTCACAGAATTTCAGAAGAAAAGATGGACACTGTTATAAAAGCATGCAGCAGTGTAGTTTAGACTAACCAATATGACCCTTTGTTTTAGCTGTTACAGATACTAGGCCTACAGGAGCTCTGTAAGCTGGTGTTGGGGATTTCTCGGCCAGGGAATCAGGGTGGTGCTGCTCAGATGTGTGGTGCAATGCATATAGAGTCCCGAGACAATCAAGGAAGCTACGCGGGGTCAGACCGGTCTGATTGAAACAAGTAGCCAGCTACAACCTCTTGCTTCCCTGGTCTTGCAAACGGGCTGCAAGATCCTTAGGATGAGGATCTTCAGCACCTCATCCACGTAGGGGCAAGAGTCTAGAAAAACCTTCTCGAAGATGAGGTCCAACGTAACCTATAACAGTATAGGAGGGAGAAATTGGTACACTTTGTGAAATACACCAACTTACATAAGTTAAGAGCCCTGTTTTATGTTTTCTTATTTTCACTTGTATAATAGATGTTTGCACATTCTTTGAATTTTATTGCCATTTTTAATATAAGGTTATAAAACTTACCAACGGTTGGTGTTCTACTTCACTGTCTTAGCTGTTGTTGTTGTTGGGAGTTCAATCTGAATAACGGCTCACCAGTGATTTTGTAGCTTAGGGATGCCCAACATTTTCATTGAAGTGGAGGGCTGCCAGGTAGCACAAATAAAATATACATTGTACTCATTCATTAAGTATCAGAATCACCTTTATGTCCAGGTGTGTGACACATACACACAAAATGCCATACATATACATACATTGAGAGCAGCATGTAAACAGAGTCAAATTCCTTGTGTGTCCACACCTGGCCAATAAAGTGATTCTGAAGTTACTACTTGCTAATTCTTTTCAGCCAGAAGCCTGCATGAACAGGCAGCCTGATATGTACACTGATGCTGTCCTTATTGTATTGTAGCTTTATTTAACTTGATGTGATACCCAGCTCCCTAAACTAGATCTAGCTGTCAGACACTAAATAATCAAATCAATCAAGTTTATTTGTATAGCCCTTACATAGCCAGACAGTACCCAAAGAGCTTCACAACAAAGCCGTAAAAACAATACATAACAGGGGGTGGGGGTGGTGGGGGGGGGGGGACTATTAATGCTTAAAAACAAACAAAACAGAAGTTTAAAATCAATTCTAAAACGGACTGGGAGCCAGTGGAGTGCCGCGCAGTACAAGGGGTAATATGTTCGTGTCTGGACGTGGCCCACACAAAATCGGGCAGCAGTTTTGTGCAACAAGTTGGAGACAAGCAATAGAGGACAATAGAGGTCCAACATAAAGGCCATTGCAGTAGTCCAGTCTGGAACTGATGTAAGCATGGATTGCCCTCTCAAGATCCTGCTGACTGAGAAAAGACTTTACTTTTGCCAATAGCAGAGCTGAAAAAGCTTGTGCACAACAGAGCTAATCTGTTTACTGCTTGCCACTTGATCCACACCAATGTAACACCAGTAGTTTGTAAGTTGAACATCGCCTGTAAAATAAACACTTTTTGTTCCTGCAAGTAAAGATTTAAAAAAGACTGGTATAACGGGGCGGGGTGCTTCGGGATATTGATCCGGTCAGGTAAGTAGCTGGGGTTGTTAATCATTTTCATCTGTTTGGTGTTAATGAAATTAACAACAGGTACACTAGAGGGGCAACAATGAGACGACCCCCAAAACAGGAATGGTTTTACAGGTGGAGGCTGCTGACATTTTTTACCTGCTCATCTTTTCTGACCAATTTCTCATTAGTTTTGCATTTGGCTAGGGTCAGTATCACTCCGGGTTGCATTGTGCAGCACCTGGACCCTACAGAGGTAGTCCAACCCCTCCAGGGTGGGACATCAATATGGGCCATTGCCAGAAGGTTTGCTGTGTCTCTTGTGTCTCCCAGCACAGCCTCAAGAGCATGGAGGAGATTCCAGGAGATGGTTAGTTAATCTAGGAGACCTGGACAGGGCCGTAGAAGGTCCTTAACCCATCAGAAAGACCAGTATCTGCTCCTTTGTGCAAGGAGGAACAGGATGAGCACTGCCAGAGCCTACAAAAAACCACAGGAGCCACTGGTGTGAATATCTCTGACCAAATAATCAGAGACAGACTCATGAGGGTGTCCTGTACTGGACCTGTGCTCGACCATGGAGCTCGACTGGCATTTGCCATAGAACACCAGAATGGCAGGTCTGCCACTGGTGCCTGTGATTTCACAGATGAGAGCAGGTCAACCTGAACCGTGATAGACGTGAACAGGTCTGGAGACGCCATGGAGAACGTTATGCGGCATGCAAACATCATTCAGCAGGACCGGTTGTGGTGGTGGTCAGTAATGGTCTTGGGAGGCATATCCCTGGAAGGACACACAGACCTCTACAGGTTAGACAATGGAACCCAGACTGCTATAAGGTATCAAAATGAAATCCTTGGACCCATTGTCAGACCCCATGCTGGTGCAGTGGGTCCTGGGTCCTCCTGGTGCAGCCCATGCCCAGCCTCATGGGGCGAAGTATGCAGGCAGTTCCTGGAGGATGAAGGAATTGATACCATTGATGGCCCCCTATGCTCAATTGACGTAAATCCAATAGAACCCCTCTTGGACATCCAATTGGTCCATCCAATGCCGCCAGGTTGCACCTCAACTGGGGG